>NC_056729.1:764046630-764411630 GCF_019279795.1 Protopterus annectens
AACTCAGTTGCAAAAGCATCCTTGGCAGACAGCTGCAAGAGCAGGTAAAGTTGCTGCTAGTAACAGAAATACAACAGCAACAGATAAGTTAGAGCAGGCTCCCCCAGAAATGTGTGGAGGCTGCACACTCCATTGTTAGGTGAAGCAATAAAGCTAAGGGAAATAAAAAAAAAAAAAAAAAAAAAAAAAAAAAAAAAAAAGTCTCTGTTTTTGGTTAAAGTGATTACAATGCTCTCCTTGTGTTTTTCCTTTCCTTCTCATATGTACCACTGCTAAACTGTTTGGATACTCATAATATCCTGTAATTATTCAACGCTTCATTTTAATGTTCATATCTGCAATATTTTCCTTTTTTCTGTATGCATTGTTTCATATTATGGAAAATAAAAGAAATATTTGAAAAAAAAAAAAAAAGTCTCTTGCCTCATAGTATATATAATAGTGGCTTGGAGGCTTTTTTCCTAATCCTTTCTCTGATGTGGCAAAATGGGTAATGAGATGTCAGCATCCTTATTACCTGACTTTGTGGGCAGAAAACAAAAAATTATAAGGAGTAAAGGAAACTGTTTTTAACAGGTTCAGATCGATTCATATTACCAGACTAAGAATCATAATGCATGATTATTCACATCTTCGAAAGCTGGATTTTTACAGCTCATGATTGAATTACATAGCTACCAAATGCAAATAATTAGTACAAACCTTTTTCTAGCTGCTTAAAACTAAACATTCATCGGTACTACTCCAAATTGGGCCTGTTTTAGCTTTTTTCATGTTTAATGCCTGTATTGAAATGAAGAGCATGGTATATTCTAGGCAACCACACCTAATTCTCAGAAATAATGTAACAAGAATAAAGTCCCATGGAAACTAAGGATGCAAGTCCTCTGCAAAACATTTATTGTTTTTTTTTTTTTTTTTTTTTTTTTTTGGGGGGGGGGTCATTGGGTATATGTCTGTAACATCTCCCCCGGAGAGTTGTCTGATATCATGTCTGTTACTTTAGGACCATGAAATCCTTACACCCCATCCAAACATACCCTCCTGTGGTTATGATTCTGCCTCATGAGAGTGCATCTACATAGGAGCCTGCCATACATTTGGCTAAGGAACAGTAGGAAAGTGTACCTCAATGAGAGAGAGACCTATAGTACCTAATGCCCATTCTTCTCATCCATCCAACAATGTTGCCATCTTGCCATCACAATGGCAAACAGCAACCTCTGTCAGGTAGTATCAACAAAAGGACTCCTCTTTCTAGAACAGGGAACACACTCATCCATCTCTCCCTGGCTGACACTTTCAGCCTGTGGTCATTGCCAAAGATTTCACTAATGTAACTGGTGGATGTCCTACTCAACCTTGTATTCAGCTGGCTTCTTTACCAAGCATCATTTCTGGTGAATAAGATTTCAAAAAACATAGCCAGAGGAATCAGTTAAAATGAGACAAAGAAAGAAAACTGTTTCATTTCCATATTGCACTGGTTATTTTACTTTAGCTCAACTGTATTGAACTGTTGCAAGAAATATAACAAAAATGTATGACCAACACAGCATAGATACACAGATCCTTCTCCTCCTCTTCCTAGAATCCATTGTCATACTGAAAGTGTACTAATTTTGTGTCTGATTCAGTAGTGCAATTACCCAGGTGCTCTCCTGGAAATTCAACATGAGTTGTCACACTTGCATACAGTTTTGATATAACAAAACATTTTCTTTCCTGTATTCTCTATTAGTCTTCCTAAAACATACCACCATCATTCTTAAATTGGCATATTCTCCAGTTAACCGTACATTCTAAAGTTAGCTGTACATTTTCCAGTTAACTGCACATTCTCCAATTAACCATACATTCTCCAGTTAACCATATATTCACCAGTTAACCGTACATTTTTCACTTAACCGTCCATTCTACAGTTAACCGTACATTCTCCAGTAAACCATACATTCTCCAGTTAACCATACATTCTACAGTTAACCGTACATTCTCTAGTTAGCCATATATTCTACAGTTAACCATACATTCTCCAGTTAACTATACATTCTACAGTTAACCGTACATTCTCTAGTTAGCCATACATTCTACAGTTAACCATACATTCTCCAGTTAACTATACATTCTACAGTTAACCGTACATTCTCTAGTTAGCCATATATTCTACAGTTATGTGTCCCGTGTATTTAGCTATCTGCTGATCCCTCTTATACCACTTAAGACCTGTGGTACTGCACATCCTTGAGACTTTAACCTCCAACATTGTACATTTATTCCCATCATCTTTTCTAAACCACTTTTCTTCGCCTAGCAACTATGCTGAACTTCAAAGTTCTATCAGAACCTTACTCAGAAGGTCTGCACTCTTAAAGCTCACACTATTCACCTTCAACTGGCTTTGAGCACATTGTAATCTGACACTTAACAAAAACACCTGTGCAACACTTTTCCTCCCAATAACTTCTCATATCTGGACCCCTACTTCCACACCTCCTAAGAAGAAACATTTGGTCATCTGGGATATCTTCAGACACTTCACATATTTGTTTAAATAACTTCTCCACTCTCCTCAACTTCTGCCACATGTGAAAATAATCTTTCTTGACTTCTCCTTGTGTGCACCAGTGTAGTCCCTAAACAAACCTTACATTCATACATTTTTCAGGCATCAAATACCATTGCCTGTGACAAACACTGTTGTCAAAAGGACTGGTGGACTTCAGCGGGGGGGGGGGGTACTTGTTCACCTTATCCCTCATCATCTTGAGTGGGACCCATCATTCAGGTAATTGGCTTCCACTTGGTTTGGTTTTGTCAGTCTGAGTTGTGGTTCATACTCTATGGTTTTGTTGTGGCCTGTACTGATGTCATTAAAGCCAGTTGCCAGAAAATGTGGACGCAGGTCATTACAATTAAAAAATAGTGGTTTCTCAGGCATTCAAGACGTGTGGGCTCTCTTTGGAGTTTTATTTTTGTTTCCTTGGGCTGTCAGTATATTACAGGATTTGCGTGAAATTAATTGAATATTTCTTTCTTGAGCTGCAGTGAGCAGTTTATGGTTTCACTGTTGTGCTTCTCCTACCTGATGTTATGCCAAGCATGCCAATCCTGGTTAGGGTGTGGGTGCATTATTTAAAAAACAATTAAATATTGATGAAAAGTACAGGAAAATCACAAAGCAATTCATACATGATCGATCACAAGGGTGACACTACTGATCCCTGAACATACTGAAAAAAGAATCAGAAATTAAACTATGAGGAAAAAGCAAAGTACAACAGTTGGGTCAGTACATCTATCTTTTTCCCTAGAACGAGGAGAGTGTATTACTATGCCATCTCCTATGCTGGTCACAGAGCTAGCTTCAGAAATGCTGCCTAATGGAATTTATTTTTACATAACATGAAAGCACAAGCACTTCTTATTCAGCTTTAATATGACATTAATTACTCTAATTATTCCTTTTATTTATGTTATTTGATCTTAAAAGGTTAGGTTATTGTTACTACATTTGATATTTGTCTGGCTGTGCTATACAATAACTAGGAATTAATGAAGAGTCATTTACAACATACAATAGCAGTAACAACAGCTGATGTACAGCTTAATATAATCAGATCAGTAAGTCTCCATAAGCTTGTCATGTATCTTGGGCAACTCACAGAAGACAGATGTGACGTGTGTTTGCCTTCTTCACATTTAGACAGCTTATAAAAGTAAAAGCAATGCATACATCTCTGTCTGTATGTATCTATTTTATATATATATATATATATATATATATATATATATATATATATATATATATAATTAACTTTAATAATTTTCTCATGTTTAGGAATGTTTCTGATAGAACATTTTCAGATTAACAGATATTTTATGATATTTTCTTAATAGACTATATTGTGCTATAGCTGGATATAGTGTGCCATCTTGTGAGTTAGTGTTTGACCTTTTCTTTCCATTCTGCTGACCCATAGCTAACAGATTTTCATGTTAATTTTGTCCTAGTAACAGGATAACAGTGTACATTCTGAGAGCTACTGTTACGTTTCATAGCTGGTTTTTATCTACCTTTTTAGAGGAATTAATTTTATTCAATTAAATGCTCATTTATATTGATAGTTATGCTTTGACAGAGAAGGACTTTTTATATAAGCACTAATTTATCTATAATCCTTCTTGGCAGAGGCCCTTTCATCTAGGCAATGCATTGAATTCTGGACCTACCATAATATTTATATAAAAGGTTGTTCACATATATTATTCAGGGAAGCTTTTGTATGCTAGTACCTACTTTTGAGATCCAAGACTTAATTACTGTACTATAAGAAAAAAACAAGGAAAAACAGAGTTGGTTTGCTATTACATTATGATCAACTGTTTTTTTTTAATGGCGATTGGTTGACTGAGAACTGGGGATGGAAGCTGGATGTCTGTGCCACTTTCAGGGGGAAGACAGTGCTGTGGTAAATACATACAGGCACTGCTAACACATTGGAATGCCATTCTTTTTAGTCATCAGAAGTGTGAGTGTTTTTGATACACAATGCTGAAGTTTTTCTCTAGTCTGAAGCTCTGAGGCATTCTGGCACCAAATTAAGCCAATGAGTATATCAGCTTGAAAGAGTTCAGGCAATTTAACAGATTAGTTTAAGTCAGTCATTTAACTCGGTGTTTGCTGGATGGTTTTGATTGGGTAGCCAAAAAGAAAACAAGTTATAACAAGATTAATGGGCACAGATTTCCCAGCTTTCAAGATCATGAAACAATTCTAATTCATATTTATTTATTATTTATTTATTTATTCCAGTTTAATGACCGAGGAGGTCCACTGGACTCGGGGAGCCTGTTTTCAGTGGAGGCCCGGGGAGAAAAGCTCCAACAATACATAGTTACATGAATAATTACTAAGAAACTTTGCATTACTGACAAATAAACAGGTAGCATTGATAAAGAAACAAACAATTACAATTTTGTTTAGGTGTAAAAGACAGGCAAATGGCCTTGAGGCTAGATTTTACAGTATAGTTATTTATACAAAATACAAAGGAGCAAGGTTAGCTAGTTGAGAGGTTAACCAGAAGTAAAAGTGGTGGAGACCTTGAGAGGTATAGGGTGAAGAGTACAGTTGCATTTCCTGTTTGAGTAAAGGTGAGAATGAAGAAGAGTTTTAAGGTTTTCGAGGTCATAGTCTCCCTATACTCATCACTCATCAGACCAATGATTGAGTACAATGCCCCATTCGGAATGTATCTGACCCGACACTTGCAGCAGCTGGAGAGGCCACAAAAGTTCCTCACCAAAAGGATAAAGGGTCTCAAACATCTGTCCTATGCTGCCCGACTGAAAGAACTCCAGCTCTATTCAGTCGCTTACCGCTTGCTCAGAGGTGACCTTTGCCTAACATACAAGGCCATGTCAAACCCAGATTTGATGAATATGCTTCACCTCAAAAAATCTAGATCCGTCAGAGCCACAAGGGCGGGAGACTTAAACCTTGACACGGCTATTAATAGGACGTGCTGGAGGGATAGATTCATCACCCAAAGACTCCCTATGCTGTGGAATAAAATCCCGGTATATGTGAGGCAGAGCACTTCGCTGGCCTTGTTCAAGAGAAATCTTGACCAATGGATGGGAGATCGCAGATATACCCCAGGGATTACCTCAGTGTCACTGCTCAACAGAGGCACAACAAAATAATGGGTATAGTTCCCCATACTAAAGGGGTGGCGCAAGCCACAAAACTATGGGCTAGGCTTGTAAATGCCCTCGGGCAGATAGCCTAGTATGAACCTATGAACCTATGAACCTAATCGTAGGTCCTAAGAGTGGAGGGAAGAGCATTCCATTTTTTGGCTAAGGTGAAGGAAAGCAGAAGTTGACCAGCTGGGCGCTTGGGTTTGTGGATGGTGATTAGGTTTCGGTGGGTAGATCTAAGTGTTCCATGGGGAGTATATGGTTGGAGGATACTGGAAAGTGCAGGGCACTTGGTAGGTTGGAATAGTCGTCTATAGGCAGTCGTGATTTGGAGAAAGTCAAGTTGGTTATGGAGTTCAAGCCAGTTTAATGAGTGAAGGGAGGAACAGTGATGAGAGGAAGATTTGACTTTGGCAGCAAATCTGGAGATTTTATTGTAACATACTTCTAGTTTGGGGGATAGTGAAGAGGATAAATTAGTAAACAGAGGGGCACCATACAGTAGAGAGGGAAGGAGATAAGTAGTGGCGAGAGTTAGTCTAGTAGCAGGAGAAAGGAAGTGGTTGTTTCTATAAAGTAGGCCGAGTTTTATGTAGGTTTTCTTTATGTTTAGCTGGACGTGATTATTAAATTTTAGGTGTTCATCAATGGTTAAACCAAGAAGTTTGGTGGAGAGAACAACCTCTAAAATTGAGTTCTTATGGCTGGTTATTTGGAATGAGTTTTTATTAATAGGGGAGGACTTAGAAGGAGAGAATAGAAGGATTTTAGTTTTGTTAGTATTTAATGAGAGGTGATTTTGGAATCATCCAGTTTTCGGTAGTTGAGAAGGCTGTTTGTGTCAGTAGTTGGAGATCTGTTAAGTTGGAGACACAGCAGATCAAAGTAGAATTATCAGCATATTGAACAATTTTAGTAATGGGTATGGCCTTGTAAAAGTCGTTAATAAAGATGTTGAATAGAACTGGGCCAAGTATGGATCCTTGGGGTACTTCAGTGGGGGTAGGACAGAAGGTAGAGGTACCCTGGCCCCATTTGACAGCCTGGGACCTGTCCGAAAGATAACTGGAGAACCAGGAGAGAGTTTTGTGGGAGAGATTGAGATTAGACAGATGACTTAGAAGGTGGGTGTGGGAGATGGTATCAAAAGCTTTAGATAAGTCCAGCAGAACTGAGAATATTAAATTACTGGAGTCACGGGCTAAATTGACAGTATGTAAGAAGAAAAGAAGGGCGGTGTTGGTACTATGTCCTGGGTGGAAGCCGTGCTGGGTAGGAGAGAGTAGCTGGTGTTTGGTAAGGAATGGCAAGAGCTGAAGGTGGATGCATTTTTCAAGGAGTTTAGAGAGAGAGAGGAAAGGATGGCTATGGGGTGGAAATTAGATACATTACAGTTTTTGCCACCCTTGTGAAGTGGAAGAATATATGCAGAGCGCCATAGTTTGAGTACATAGGATTCAAGTAGGGAACTATTGTTCAGGATGCTAATAGGGAGAGCAATACCATCGGAAGCTATTTTGTGGAAGTTCAGGATAACCTTCAGAAAGCAGGGTAATATAGGGGCATTGTAGCAACCTGTTTTTATGTATTGTGTGTTCAGGGTTACTTCCAGAAAGCAATGTATAAAGGCATACAGTATGGACCCGTTTTTAATTATTGACTGGTTCAGGCCATTTTGGGTCATTTATTTTGTTCTCCCCCTGTCCCCCTATAATTATAACACCACATTCATTACCCCACCTCCCTTTTATGCTTAAAATTAGTTTGAGTTACTGATTCCCTCTTCATTGTACAGTTGCTATTTATATTTATCTATATGCATCTATATCTATCTGTCTCTAGACAGATATAGATTTTAGATAAATAGAATAGATATAGCTAATGTATTCATCTCTACTAGCATCTATCATCTTCTATGCATTTTATTCTGTTTTGGCCAGATTAGATGTTTGTCCTTTCAAGTTAAGCATAAAAAAGAATTTAGTTTTTTTTTTTTTTTTTTTTTAATAGAAGCTTTATTATGAGAATCATGGCACTACCGGCTGCTAGCTAGGATTATAAGTTTTTAATTTCATTCTCTCTGGGATTTGTTAATATTTATATTTTCCCCAAGTTTTTCAACAAGGAGTCATTTTTCTCAATTCACTATGTATTTGTTTGTTTTCACATGCTCTATAGCTCTGCAGGCTTTAAATTCCTGATGGGCTAGGACAATATTCTATTTCAGGAACTGGAGGCAGAATGGACTCAAACCACATCTGGGTATAAAAGAAGCAAAATAGCAGCCAGTCTGGATCCTTCCAAGTTAGCTGAAGCCCCAGCTATGAAGAGTAGACACAGACCAAAGAAGGCTGCAGAAATTGCACTGAAGACAGAAGTTCTTACAGTGAATACACTCCCAGCATTTCCCTTCGATAAATCAAGTAATGATGGTCCTCTTGGAGAAGGAAACAGAATGAGGAAAGTTTTGACAAACCAGACACAGGAAGAGTACCTACAGAATTTTTTGGAGTCACTTCCAGATGCAAGTAGAGGTAGGTTATTTGATTTAGTTTTGCAAAATGATTTGGGTCCCCAAGCATTTCAAGGGAGGGGGGATCTTTAAATATTCTGCAGCTGTCCATCCCTTCCTCAGCCAATTCAGGGCAATCTGTTCAATAGGTGCAAGAAAAGCAATAGATGGTTTCAGGAGTAATGCTGATTCAGAAACTAGGATTCCAATATTGATGTCACCATTGACCTTGTCAGGCAAAGTATCTGACTTCTAAACAGATATTGGCAAACCCCAGGGATCACACACATTACAAAATCCATGAAGGACAAAATTAACAAGGGATAATATGTAGACATATTTGACATGGAATATACTAATGAGATACATACACTTTTGGAAGTTGAAAATTCAGGATCCAAGGGTTTATTGGCTACCTTGGCTATACCATGCAAATCACCAAACAATAAGCAGTTCCAAAAGAAAAAAAATGGGATTCTTTGGCAGCAGGTTTCTTAATATTTATGGCACTCCTTACTGAAAATGATCCCCGTCCGGCCCTGTGATTGAGTTTGTATTTAATGACCATTAGGGAAGCTCATCATGTTCATGGGTGGGGTAGCTTGGATATATTATGGTCAAAGGTTTAGAAAATTAAAGGCAGTCAACAAATCCTTAAGGTCGGATCAATGCCATACTGATAATAATAAGTGGCTAAGTGTTATTTTGGACAGACCATTTTTCTACATACCAGGTGCCAGCCAGGATGCTCCGAATTCTAAAAATTGTTGGGATTTCAAAAGAGACTAAAGTTTTGGGCTGCTTACCATTTTTCTCACACATGTTTGTACTGTGGGAAACTCCACTTAGCCTTTAATTGCTGGCAGAAGTACAGTCAATCTAAACCATCATAGGCTGCAAATAATTGCAATAAATTTCGCCCTTGAAGCAGCTGGGGTCCTTTCAAGGGAGAGGTTCCATTCGAGCTAGTAGATGTTTTCTTTTCCTATTCAGTCAGCAGCAGTACATTAAAGTTAATGCATTCAACAATTAAAGTAGATATACTTGCACATGAAATTGAATTTGACCATGATACTGCTATGATGTTAGTACAAGGGTTTTCCTCAGAGTTTTCCTTTGACAGATAAATGCCCCTTTTAAAAACAAGATTGCAGAGAGTTTGATACCTACTGTTGGAAAAGATAACATAGTATTGAATATCCTTAATGAAGAAATTTAAGCTGGAAGATGATCAGCCAGTTCAGCACTCCACCCTGTGACCAACTTATGACCTCATCCATTGGTCTAGTTACAGAGAAACAAAGAAGATGAATTTTGTTTCATTCATCACCTGTCCTTCCCAGTTGGGCCATCAGTTAATGACTCTGTTTTGAGAGAGGGCGCAAGAGTGCAAGAGTAAAATACTTCATAATGGATGACGTGGCTGAAATTATTAAGACATTCAATGAGCCTTGGCTAAGTAAGCTGTATATTAAATTGGCTTTTCATTCGTTATCCGTTCGAGATGATGACTGGCCAAGCCTTGGCTTGTCTTTTCAAACTCCACTGTATTTTTATAGGGCCATACCAATGGGTTGTTCCACTGTCTGTGCCATGTTCAATGTTTTTAGCACAGCTTTGGACTACTTTTGGCAGCAAAGGGCTATGAAGCAAGCTACTATTCCTTTCTTTGATGACTTTCTTATCATCAGAGATGAGTAAGGTACCAGAACAGGCATAGACAAGTTCATTGACTTAAGTGATCATTCTGGGGTCCCAATGATCAAGAATAAGATGGAAGGCCCAAGCCATTGTAATAAACATTCCCAAAGCTAGAAATTGATGTTAGGCAAGTGTTCAGACTGTCCAGTGATAAAACACAGTGCTTGAATTAGCCACTGATGAATTGTAGCTGATAGTTGTTTCCAAAGTTAGGGTAAATCAGACCATGTCACATATGAGACTCCATATGGGTCTACATAGCTTTTCTGTACCACAATCTCTCCAGGTAGAACATTCATAAGATCATTGTTTAACCTCTTAAAAGTAGTGTGGGAAAATACCATTGGATGCGAATCCTGTAGAGAGTGAAAGATGACTTTCATTTGTGGAAAACATTCCTTGGTCAGTTTAACGGAGTTACATTGTAGCAATCTGATTGACTTTCCATGGACTCCTTTTAGCTATTTAAAAAAAGAAAAGCTGTGAGCAGATAAATCACTTTACACTGTTTTATTCACCAATCGTTAATCACTTTAGTCCTTATGCTCGGCCTTCATCAGAAAAACATATCCAGTAAAATCATCTCTTTTATATACTGTTAAAAAAATCACATGACTTAACTTATTAAAAAACTAATTGATGGTGAAATGATTTACTATGCAATAAAACTAGTACCATTTTACAATAAAAATATAAAAGTAAAAACATGTCTTAAATTCTACAAGTTGCCTATGCTTAAAAGACCAAACTAAAAGGCATGACAAAATTAAGTAAGCAACTTTAAATAGACAAGAAAATATTCTGCCTATACAATCAAGATATTACATTTTCATATAAAAACAAGGCAGATTTTAAAGATATAAAGCTGCCTTCAAACACAAAACACTGCTAGTAGAGGTCATATTGTTCAAGCCAGGTTAAACTTTGGCATTTGAGTGGCCATTTCAACTCTTTTAGTTCTAAAATATTCATTAAATGGTCCACTTTCAAATTCCCTAGTCAGTGTTGTGGGTATCACACATACAAATATGCTTAAACAAGGTATTATCTTCATCACGTTTCTTTGTCATAGAAGTGCCTATGTATTCTAGCTCTAAGTTTCTGGGTGGTCTTACCATTATAAAAACAAATACACTTTTGACACTGGGCCATGTATATTAACTTTGAGCTTGAACAACAATACTTTTGATGTAGTTTTATTTCACCATATCCATGAATGTAAACATTACATCCTTCCAAAATATACTTGCATTGTTTGCATTGCCCGCATTTTCCCATTCTCTACTGGAGAATATATCCTATCTAATAAGGATTTGAAAGAAATATCCTTCTTATATAGCACTCTAGGTGCAGGGCCAACAATATTACCATACTCTTGATAATAGGAAAAAATGTTCCAGTTCTTTTGAAAGGAGCTTTTTATATATAAAAAAAATTAGTGTTGAAAGGAAGAATGCAGGCCTTGTTGTAATCCACTTATATTTTGTTGAGGCACATAGAGTATTATTGGTCTGATCCTGCTTCCTCTTTCCCAATTGGGGACCAAAATGACCTAGTTCTCATTTATTTTTTACATCTTGAAAAATGCTATTTAGAAAACTATAAAGATAACCCCGGTCTCAAACATCTGCTGAGTTTCAAACTTTCTTGTTGAAATCTTTCGTCCTCGAACACCATTCAGGATAATCTCACACTGGCCCTAAACTAAAGATCTTTTTTTGGTGGATAGGGTGCCAGCTGCTAAAATGCAAAATAAAATTTAAATAAGTAAGTTTTCTAAATATGGTGGATTCAAAAGCCTTTTTGTTATGATCTTTAAAAATGGTAGTATCAAGACAGTTTATTTAATCATAGGAATAGTTGATAATAAATACAAAAAAATCTGTGGTGGTGTGAAGAAATAGAGTAAAGGCATTTAATTGATCCACTGAATCTGTCCATAAAATTACAATATCATCTGAAAAGCACCCATAAAGAGACCAACAACTCTTAAACTCAGCCCAAGTTGGGAAAAATTGGGGCACACGCTGCCCCTATGGCTACATCAAGACTCCGTCTGAATAATTTCTCCTCAAATGTAATAAATACAATTATTCTCCAGGACTTATTCTATTAAAATTCTTAGGGTCTTTATCTTAGAATAATCTAAATTGGAATTAAAACACAAGTACATGTAAAGCAATTCAAGACCAAGATCACTGGGAATTATTAAAAATAAATCCTTAATATCGATGATAACAAATATTAGAAAGTCTGAATATAATTCATCATGAACTCTAGATAAAAATTCCCAAGAGCTCTAATATAAATGGTGGATGTTCCCCATTATACCCTTTATATGCTGGTCAGTGTAATGGGCTATATTGGAAGTCTTGGAAAATTTAGTATCAACAATGGCGCGAAGTGGAGGAACGGAAAATGTTTATGGATTTTTGGAATAGTGAATATAGACGGAGTCCTAAGATGATGGATTTGCAGAAACTCAAAATCAATAGCAGTTATCAGGTATTAAATCAAGTTTCCAATAAGTGATTTTGATTTGATTTACAAAAGCCTCCTGATAGGTATCACTATAAATTATCACAATCATTTTATTAGTTTAGTCATTTGTGTTCATAATTACCAAGCTTCCACCTTTGTCAGGTTTCATAAGCCTTGCTTGTCTATTCCTAGTAATCACCTTCAGTAATTTCCATACATTGGAACAAAGTTTGGAAGGGAAAACTTGTTAGAATTATTGTGAATAATATTCCTAATATCATATTCACATTTTTTTTTTCAAAAATGGAAACAATTGGGTGCATAGGGGGTTTAAAGGTCCTAGGTCTTCTACAAATCTGCTGGACTGCTGAGCATTAGAGTTATTGCTTTTAATATAAAAACTTAAATTCAGCTTTCCAGTAAAGAGTTATAAAAATAGGCACTTATATGACATCAAGAAATGTGATGAACATAATGACTTGTTTAAGCATATTGGTATGTGTGGCACCCACTAAGTTCTATGCCATTGACAACATTAACAGGGAATTTGGAATTGGACCATTTAATGATTTTTTGAAACTAAAAGGATGAAATGGCAACTCATAACAAATGCCAGAATTTACCTTGGCTTGAATGATATGACCTCTATTGGCAGTGTTTTACATTTGAAAGCAGTTTTCTATCTTTAAAATCTGCCTTGTTTTATATAAAAAATTTAATACTTTGATCATACAGGTAGAACATTTTCTTGTCTAGTTAAAGTTGTTTACTTAATTTTCTCATGACTTGTATTTTTTAAGCATAGGCAACTTGTAGAGTTTAATCCATGTTTTTACCTGTATATTTTTATAATAAAAAGGTACTAGTTTCATGTTATAGTAAGGCATTTCACCATCAATTAGCTGTTTAATATGTTAGGTCATGTGATTTGTTTAACACTATATAAAAGAGCTGATTTTATTGGATATATTGTTCTGTTGAAGTCAAAGCATAAGGACGAAAGTGTTTAATGTTTGGTGAATAAAAGGGTGTAAAGTAATTTATATGCTCCTGGCTTTTCTTTTTGGTTCTTACTTTATTTTGCAGTCATTCTGAGGTTTTGATATGTTTTAACATTATCACCATGACATCGGAGGTGACAGGTTGAGCAGATTTTCATCACACCCGATTTATGATGAATTAACCTTTTCCATTGGCAACTTAACCTTAGTAGTTCAACAGCTTACTCAACAGGTCTCTCACATTTCAAGACCTTTTTGAGAGCCAAAATTCATCTATTATAAATAACAATGAAGAAGGAATATTCTCTGGCATTACTCCAACTCAACGACTGCAGAGTGTCCATGCCAACAACATTACCAAAGCCAATGAGTACAGATTTGCACTGGGAACCAATGGGATGATCTGTTCTGGGGCTCACCATCTGCATGGATGAAGTTTACTGCAAGAGTGGTTGAATTCTTCTCCTGATTGGTGTTTTGGATTTGGAATTGGTGGCAATCCATATGGAATGGTCGACAGAGAAATAAAGTAATTTCAGGATTATTTGCTTAAATATTGCAAACTTCAATTGGAGAACAGTTATCTTTGGGAATGCATATGAGATCGATGAGTACTGAAGGGCCTTCCATTGTGGAAATACCCTATGGGGTTAGTGAAGGATTCCCTTCTACATCGGGAACAGGTACAGTTATTCAATAAACATGATTGTGAGTTAATGGATGCTTTAATTAAGGACAACATTAGAAAAATGGAGGAGCTATTAGATGTTGTTACAAAGTTAGACAATGCCATCAACTCTGATTTGTCATTCAGAGCAAAGAAAATGGATTATGCTGTTTTTACTAAGGTTGATCAAATTATTTATGAAATAAAACATAAGAAGGCCAAAAAGTTGGCAAGGGACAAAAATGTATATGAATTAGGGAAATCATACCCTGCCTCTCCAAATGTTCGTAATGGGAAAGTAAATAGTAACAATTTTTCATCAATCAATTTAGGGCAGCACTGATGTGAACTTTTGGGGGGATGGAAAAGTTGTATCAGTTCTTGGCGATACATCACATTTACATGTTGAATCTGAACCTTTAGGATTTCCCTCACTCCAGAGGTACAAACACCTGGAACCTAGGAGCCAAGGGACTGTAGATCAGGTGAATAGGAGGAACACTAGCAATCAAAGGGGGATGGGGAGGAACAGATACAGACCCTACAGGTCATAGAAAACTGTGCCATTGTAGACAATGGAAAACATAATTTAAAATTGTACAACTATAGTGAGACCCCTGTCACTACTTCTTCAGCTGAATTATTAGAAAAAGGACTCATTTTTATACCTACTGGAAAGGCTATTGTAGAAGATGTGCTGGTGGATGTATGACTCTTTACTAGAAAGTTGAAATTGAGCTTTTATTTTAAAAAGAATAACTCTAATGCTCCCCAGTCAAACAGATTTGTAGAAGGCCTAGCACCTTTAATTCCCCTATGCACCAAATTGTTTCCATTTTACAAAATAATCTGTGAATATGATATTAGGAATATTATTCACAGTAATTCCAACAAGTTTTTCCCTTCCAACCTCTGCTCAAATTAATAGAAATTACTGAACCAGATTATTAAGAATACACAGGTAATTTTTATGAAACCTGACACAGATGGAGGCTTGGTAGTTATGAACACAAATGACTAAACTAATAAAATGTTTGTCATACTTTATAGTGACATTTTTGAGGAGGTTTCTGTAAATCACATAAATATCACTTAGAAACTTGATTTAATATTAGATGATTTATTAGTTAATGATGTAATGACTACTTTTGATTTTGAGTTTCTGCAAGTCCAACATCCAGGACTCCATCTATATTCGGTATTCTAAAAATCCATAAGGATTTGGCAGATCCTCCACTTTGCCCCATTGCCGATGTTGTATCTTCCAAGACTTCCAATATAGCCCATTACACTGAACAGCATTTAAAGGGTGTAATGGGGAATGCCCACAATTTATATAAGGGCTCTTGGGAGTTTTTATCTAGGGTTCACAATGAATTATATTCAGACCATCTAATATTTGTTACCATCAATATTAAGGATTTATTTTTAGTGATCCATGACCTCAGTCTTGAATGATTTTACAAGTGCTTGTGTTTTAATCCCAATTTAGATGATTCTAAGATAAAGAACCTGAGAATTTTAATGGAATTAGTCCTGGAGAATAATTTTATTGCATTTGAGGGGCAATTATTCAGACAGAGTACTGGTGTAGCTATTGGGGTGGCGTGCTCCCATGTTTTTGCCAACAGCGCACAGAGATCACAGTGAGTCTGGGGCTGGTTTCTCCCTTTCTCTCCAGGTCCCCAATAAGACTCCCCACTGGCACAGCTATAGGGTCCAGATCTCAGCCTAGTGGACAAGCCAAATCCTCCAGCACCCTCTCTGTCCAACCAGTGCTTCGTGTTGCTGCCAAAGTAGCTGACAACACACACTTTGAGATAAGAGTTATATACAACCAGACACACCCGGGAAAGGCTGGGACAGGTTCTCCAGCTGTGCCCCTTTTGTGCCCAGTCTAAAAGGTAGTACGAGCTGCCACCACCCACTAATATCAGCTACTCAAAGACCCTTCTGAAAGGGTGTCCAATTATTACTGTACAATATGATTATCCAAATGGTAATTGTGACTGAACAGTCAAGGCTTATTAGAGTGACTTGGTACAGTATCACTATATACATGCAATGTACTTTTAGAGCTTAAATTATCTTTACACAAAACAGCCACAGTTGAAAGGTTTAAAAATACTTAATAATAAATAATAAAAACACAAGACAATACTTCTTACTACACAGTGCTAGACAAGAATTCAGAGATCGCAGTGAAATACTTAAAATAATACAGTAGAAAAGTGCTGGTATCACAGAAAACAAATTAGTCTAATCTTCCATTTTCCTAGCTATAGCTAAGAGAAAATATATTCTAAATAACTTACATATAGAGCAAGACAGTGCTGGTGATTTTGAATGTTCTCAAGACAAATGCTCAGAGCTCTCTGATTCTCTCTCTTTAAATTGATTACTTAGAGCTGTTTCACATAGCATCATTATTCACACTTCTCTGGTGTTCCCAAGCTAACAGAAACTACATTTACATTCTTTACACCTGGTCAGAAATCAAAGCAATAAAAAACATTTATACATGCAAATTCTAGTCATTAACACTGTCTTCCAAACCTTAAGCAGAATTCCTTCATCCAGACATATCAGCTTTGAATTCTGACATCAAAGACAGTCATGAAATTCTTGACTTAGCTTTCTTAAAGCATGTGCACTGTTGTTACATTTTTGCAGGTCAATATCCAATGCAGTCTTTTTACATTTAAGAGGACAAGCCTGTGGCTTGCATTAATATTTACAAATGACAGAATTATCTACAGAATTCTATCTGGCTAGGCTGGCAGCCTTCACCTATCTTCACACATCTCCCCCCCCCCGGAGAACTCAAGCTAGTTTTTCAAGTGATCCTTGACAAACATTTCTTAAGAAGGTTAGGTCTATCTGAGTATACCTTACCCCATTCCCTGTCTTGAAAGCCCATCTGTGTTGGCATTGCTAATCCCACTGCAGTGCTGCACTGATATATCATATGCTTGCAACCCTATGCTCCATCTTAGCAACTTGGCATTTTGCTGTCCGGCTCTGTTCTTCCTTGTCAGTTCTGCGAGGGGAGCAGCTATGGTACTATAACTGGGGATGAACTTTCTGTAGTACCCTGCTGTCCCTAAGAATGCCCTCACCTGCTTTTTGGTAACAGGTGCAAGCCATGTCTGAATGGGTTCTACTTTGGCAGGTTCTGGCCTGATCTTACCACTCCTCACTCTATGTCCCAGGTAGGAGTCCTCTGCCATACCCAACTGACATTTGCTTAGCTTAATGGTCAACCCTGACCTCTGTAGTCTGCCCAGCAACTCCTTGATATGCTAAAGGTGCTCTTGCCAGGAATAGCTGTAGATGATAATATCATCTAGGTAAGCAAGGGCAACCCATCCTGATCCTGCTATGATATGATCTACCAGCCTCTGGGAAGTCACTGGGGCATTTTTCATCCCAAAGGACACCTTTGTGAATTCATACAAGCCAAAATGGGTCACAAAGGCTGACTTCTCTTTAGCACTGGGAGTCAAGGGCACCTGCCAGTAACCCTTGGTATGATTAATGGTTGTAAGATACTTAGCCCCACCCAGCTGCTCTAGGGCCTCATCTGTCCTAGGCATAGTGTAAGCATCTGACTCTGTGTGACTATTTAATTTCCAGTAGTCCACACAAAACCTGAAGGGAATATCATGAGCTATGGCTAAGTGCCAGATGATAGGCTCTAGGTACTACCAACTGCCCTACCCTTTCACCTTCTAGCCCTCCCTCAGGGGTCCACTCTCTATACAGTAACCCTTTGACTCAGTATACAGATCCCCCTTTCCTTGAGAATCAGGTACCTCCCTAGCTACCTGCCTCAGGCCTTGCAGTGAGTAGGGTCTGAGAGCTGAACCTGTCTCAACTCTGTCTTTGTAACCCTTCCCAGCTCCCCTTCCACAGGAAGTCTGGCATCCTCTGACAGTGGTGCCTCACTGTCAGCCTGGGTACTACTATTCACCTCTACCTTTGCAGTCCCTCTATCCAAGGGAATATCAGCACCCAGAAACAGCTGTGGCTCACCTTCAGTTTCACTGCTACAGAGTAGCTCCCTCCCTGACGTAACCACCTCACCAGTCCTGGCTGCAAGTATGCAATCTGTCTGTGTCTCCCCCAGGCTACCAGACCCACATGCTTGTCTCCTAGCCTGACTGCATATAACTGCAGAAGCACATGGTACTGACTCATCCAAACCCTTCCCTATCAGGACATCTGTAGGATGGTAGTTCAGTCCCTTTGCTGTCTCAAGACAAACTACTATTGGCATTTTGTCTTTCCCACTTACTGGCTCTCTCACCTTTTGTTCCCCACCTTGCCTCACTGGACATTTGTATGCCACATGGCCCCACTGGTTGCATTCCAAGCATTTAACCCTAGGTCCTGGACATGTACCTGGACCAGTGGCTTCCCCTGCTACTGTCAGATTCTGTTGGGGCAGTCTGTGCTGCTCACCATGGGTTCCTTTAGACCCATGAGCAGTACTGGGATCCCTTTCCTATGCAGAGATGCCCGGCTTGCTAGGTATACATCTCCCTTCTTCCTCAACTCATCTGAAGTAGCACATTGTGTAGCTAACCAGATCTTCATGTCATCAGACAAAGTGCTTAGGGCTTGTTCCCTCACCAAAATGTCTGCCAGCCCTTCAAAAGTGGTAACCTGACATCCACCCATTGAGCTAAGAAAATAAGTGCTCAGTTCAGCAACATATTCACACACTTTCATCTGCCTTGCATTTTTCCTATATATTTCAGGTATTAGCTTATAAAACTTTTTCCTATATATTTCAGGTATTAGCTTAAAACATTCTAACAAGCAATGTTTAACAACAGTGTAATTAAAACAGTCAAAATCAGACATTTTAGACAACACAGTTACAGCTTTACCATGGAGTAAGGGGGTCAGAAACCGTACCCAGAGCTTTTGGTCAACATCATACTGTTTACATACTCTCTCAAACATATGAATAAAACTATCAAAATTATCCCCCTCTTTAAAGTCTGGAAGAAATTTACTGACCTTTTGTGCTTCTGGGGTCCAGTTACCCCCTTCCCCATTACCTCCATGACTCTGGTGAAGAGTCAGCTTCTTCCACTCATGCTGCCACTTCCTCTCCTTTTCCTCAGCTTCCAGGCATAGCAGTTTCTCATTCTCCTCAGCCTGCAGATGTCTCTGTCTCTCAGCTGATTCTATTTCCAAATGCCTGGCCTCCAACTCAAGTCTCTTTAGGTTCAGATGGATTTTTAAGTCCTCTGCCAAAAGGTTGAGCTGTCCATTTTCTGAGTGTTGTACATCTCCACTGCCAGTCAAATCGTCCTCCTGGTTGCTTTTTTCTGATGCAACTGTGACCAAAGCTCCAATCATGTCTGCAGTAGTCAGGTTTGCATCCACCAGTCCACTAGCCTGGCACATCTCAGCCAGCTGGCTCCTTGTCAGGTTTCTATACTCCTCTGTTGACATGCTGCCTGCTCTCCCTGACTGACTAAGCTAACAAAAGAAATAAAACAATTTTGATCTGAACTCTGAGTATTCACTGTGCGGCTGATTTAGAGTGCAAAACACCTTTAGTGATCACTGTACACAAGCTACAGGAATTCAATCTATCCACACCACTACAAGCCAATTAGTATTTGCCAACCAATTACTATGTGGTGTGGATGACCCACCACTGCCAAACAATTAATATGTGATGCCCTTGCACTGGCCCAGCAATCAAGGAGTCTCAATCCCACCATTAACACCAGAGAGGGGCGTCCATATAGGGAAAGGATAAGAAATACCCACACAGTAAAGTACAATTTCCATTAAGATCACACAGAGATCACAGTCAGTCTGGGGCTGGTTGCTCCCTTTCTCTCCAGGTCCTCAATAAGACTCCCCATTGGCACAGCTATAGGGTCCAGAGTCCAGATCTCAACATAGTGAGCAAGTTAAAACCTCCAGCACCCTCTCTGTCCAACCAGTGCTTTGTGTTCCTGGCCAAGTAGCTGACACACACACACACACTTTGAAATAAGAATTTATACAACCACACAGATGCTCCTAGGGAAGGCTGGCACAGATTCTCCAGCTGTGCCCCTTTTACCCAGACTATACAGTAGAAATCACTGCCACAACCCACTAATATCAGCTACTCAAAGGCCCTTCTGAAAGGGTGTCCAATTATTACTGTGCAATATTATTATCCAAATGGTAAATGTGACTGAACAGTCAAGGCTTATTAGAGTGACTTGGTATAGTATCACTATATACATGCAATGTACTCTTAGAGCTTAAATTTTCTCTACACAAAACAGCTACAGTTGAAAAGTTTAAAATATTTAATAATAAATAATAAAAACACAAGACAATACTTCTTACTACACAGTGCTAGTCAAGAGTTCAGATATCACAGAGAAATACTTAAAATAATATGGTAGAAAAGTCCTGACATCACAGAAAACAAACTAGTCTAATCTTCCTATTTCCTTGCTATATCTAAGAGAACACGCAGTGCTAAATAACTTATATATAGAGCACGACAGTGCTGGTGATGTTGGATGTTCTCAAGACAAATGCTCAGAGCTCTATGATTCTCTCTCTCTAAATTGATAACACAAATCTGCTTCACATGGCATTATTCTTCACACTTCTCTGGTGTTCCCAGGCTAACAGAAACTATGTTTACATTCTTTACACCTGGACCGAAACCAGAGCAATAAAGAACATTTATACATGCAAATGCTAGCCATTAACTCTGGCCTCAAAATAATAGGCAGAATTATTTCATCCAGACATATCAGCTCTGAATTTTGACATCAAAGACAGTCATGAAATGCTTGACTTAGCTTTCTTACAGCAGAATGCACTTTGTTACATTTTTGCAGTTCAATATCCAATGCAGTCTTTTTACATTTAAGAGAACAAGTCTGTGGCTTGCATTAATATTTACAAATGGCAGAATTGTCTACAGAATTCTATCTGGCTAGGCAGGCAGCCTTCACCTATATTCACAGTATCTACTCCTCCTCAATTGTCTGCAGATAGGAGTAGTTTATTGGGGTCCTTCTCGTAAAGTAGTTTCTGGGAAAAGAAAGAGGGATGCCTCTTTTCCTGAAGAGATTTAAGATTCTGAATCTGAACAGGATGATGCAGGGATGAATTGAGGGTTTTTGTCCTGAGATTTCTGATTCAGACTCAGAGGAAAGTTTAGTTTTTCATTCTCCCTGTGAGGGCTTCTCTTCCTCTGAGATCATTGCTAGAATGTTCCATTGTTTTTGTTGGGTGAGCAATGATGTTTCTTAGTCCATCAGAAAATACTATGAGCTGCTTCAAAAGGATTTTACAGAACTTACACTCATGCCTCCTGTTCTGCTTGCTTTAGAGGATCTGTTAAATTTGTATACATTATTCCCAAAGCTGACCCAGCAGCTATAGCCTTAGCTGATTCCACTGCTTTTAAGTACTTAGTTAATTCCAATACTCTATTTTTAATAAGTGGGAAGACTGTTGATAGGTATGGGAAAAGTGTATTCTTGTGCAACTCTGATTTTCAGAATTTTGATTTGTCAGGCCCATATGTTAAAGTTTGTTTTGAGGAACTGAGAAGGTTTTATCTGTGGTTTCTTCTTGTGAAGAAAAATCTGCTTTAAATAACATAGTTTCTTCTATTGTACAGGTCACTACTCCTTGTTTGCAGTGAATGTTTGACTGTTGATACTTCTAGGGCTGCTGTTATAAGGAGGTTTCTTGCTGCATTCTCAGATCATCTCAGATGATGTGAAAAATGAAATTTCAAATTCTCCCTTGGATAGAGATTTAGTGTATGGCCCATCTGTTGCACATGTAATCAAAAAGTGTGATAAAAGGGAAACACTGATCCAGGGAATCACTTAAGATTCTTCACCTCTTCTTTTCCAAATTGTCCAAGGTAGTTTTTTTTTCTCTTCCTCCAGTTTTGGCAACCCCCCCCCAAAAAAAAAAAATTAAATAAACAGCATGAGCAGAATTCAGGTAAACAGACATTTTAGAAGAAATGGCAATAATTATCCAAAAAGAAGTCTCAACCCTCCCAAAAGCAAGGACAGTCCAACAAATCTCAATAGATATTTAAAGACATTGTGATCCCCTCCCACTCTGGCCCTTTTCCTCATCCACAAAGTCTGAATCTCTGTTTTCTCTTTGACAAAATATCGTTTCAGACAAATGGGTTCTGAAAATCATTCATCAGGGTTACAGATGGCAGTGGGCATAAATTCCTCCTTTCCAGGGGGTCATTCCTCATCCTGCAGATCAGACTGTTTTCCTTCTTCCTGTTCTTCATCATGTATTGTCCTAAGGAGTGATAGAATCACTTCCCTCCTTCTCAGGTGTGGTTGTTCCTAATACCAAAGAAGAAAAAAAATGCTTGGAGACCACTTCTGGATCTTTTTTAAGCCTGTTTATGATAATGCCAAAATTCATAATGTTGTTACTTCACAACCTGTTGCATCTTCTTTGTCGTTCAAATTTCCTGGTAACATTAGACTTAAAAGGTGGTTATTATCACATCCCTGTTCATCCAGACTCCAGATGTTTCTTAAGGTATTATGTGTTTGGATCACATTATTGGTTCTCTGTCTTACCCTTTTTGACTATCCACTGCACAAACAGTGTTTACAAAGTGTCTAGATCTGATTATAGCTCATTGCATGCTATAGGGTATCTACATTTTCTGTATTTAAACAACTTGCTTACCATTACAGAATATTTTTCAATATATCAGGAATCTCTCTCTTGGGTGAGATATCTCTTGCACAAACTGGAATTCCAAGTGAATATTTAAAAGTCTTTCCTGACTCCATCACAGAGGACTGTGTTCCTGATATATCAAATAGACACCTCAGTTCAAAGAGCTTTTCTTCCACAGGTGAAAAATAAATCTTTATCTAGATCTCTTTCTACAATTTTCCACTCAGACTTCGGTCACAGTGAGGGAATACCTCAGGATTTTGGGTCTCATGGCATCTACAGTTCTCATTATACCCTTTAAATACTCCACATGAGAAAGATACAGTGAGTATCTGAAATATCTTTGGTCCAAACATCAACACCCTTTATCTTTTCAGAGGTCAGTGCTGGGATTTGTCATAAGAGAAATCTTTTGGTGGAGATTATAGAGATCCTTAAATCAAGGTTTCCCTTATTCCTTCCTGTTCTAAAACAATCAGTCATCACAGATGCTTTGGACTTTGCTTGTGGAGCAGTCTTTGGAGGGATAAAAGTAAGGGGGGTGGGACACCAAGGATAGATGCAAGCACATAATTATCAAGGAGATGCTTGCCCCAGTCAAGACACTCAACTCTCTGAACCACCTTTGGTCCCTGGGACCTCTTCAGGTGGTTGCAGATAATATCACAGTCATATGGCATATCAACAAGAAAGGAGGAACCAGGTCATGCATCCTTTGCAGACTAGCCATATTAACATTTGATATAGCTTTACATAATTGTCTCACTCTGCAGGTATCCTGAATTCTGTCAGAGCAAAATGCTATGGCAGACAAGCTGAGCAGGACAGCACAGACCCTCATGAATGGAAATTAGATCAGGGGGTCTTCCAAGACTTGCTCCTTTGTGAGTAATTTCCCAAGCAGACCTCCTTGTCTCCTCTCTGAATAATCAACTGGCAAAATTCTGCTCCAGGACTCTATGAAAGAAGTCCTGGGAGACAAATATATGTTTTTCTTTGGGCAGGAATGTTCTTGCATGCCTTTCCACCCTTTCCAGTAATTTCCAGGGTACTTATGAAGATTCAGAAGGAGCCCCCAAAGATCAATGTGGTCACTCTCTTCTGGCCAGTCAGCTGCAGTTCTCCCTTCTTTTGGAAATGGCCAGGGGCAATTACCTTAAGCTTCCTCACAAACTGGATCTACTCACAAAAGACCAGGGATGTTTGATATATTCCAACATCAATCACCTTCACTTTTCTGCCTGGATGATAGAATCTTAATTATTTATTTATTATTTATTTATTTTACATTTGTTTACCGGGATAGTCTGACTGGATACATGTCCATTTTCAGTGGAGGCCCGGGGACAAAAGCTCCAAAAAGACATTCAACAAACTTTTACGTTTACAGTTTAAAACACAAAATAAAACACAAATAAAAGGATTTTTACACAGATGTAAACAAACAAATTATAGGCTCAGTCCGAGTTGCTTGACTGTTTGGGCACATGGAAGGTGCCTTGAAAATGTGGAGTCTGGGTGGCTGTCCATTATATCCTTGGCATGATATAACCAATATAGCTAGGGCTACTACAGCAGTGATCATTCAAACATGTAATGTTATGATACGTTCAGCTTACACAACTGCACTTTTTTAGTATCTGCATAAAACTTTCATGACATAATCTGCATGTTATATTGCAAAACAGTTTTGTATTTTGTGCAGTCAGAGGTATTTTAAATGTGTGAGGACAGTCTTTTCTGGGACTGTTATATTTGTTAAAGATATTAAAGTAAATGAGTACTTTTCTAGTTGTAGGAATCATAAACTTTGCAGTATAAACAAAAAAAAGGCTGAATAGAAGTGAGTTTAATATAATACTGTGATCAAGGCTGCTGGGGTGGGGGGTGGGGTGTAAAAATGTACTGATTATATTGCATGTACAACTAAGATGACAATTCCCTTGTTTTTACAAAAGAAACAAAGGTAAACCAGATGGCTTGAGTGAAGTCTGGTATCCCACCTGTGACCTAGAGGTTGACAGGACTAACAAGAAACAGAGTATAAAGGATTAGGCCAGATAAACTCACTTTAGCTACCAGATCTGAGATACTTTGTCTCTGATGCCTTCTCTGTGGGAGGAATAAAGAGACCTTGTTGAAGTTTCTCATTAGAACAAGAACAGTCATCCATCTACCTACTTAACTGAATAAACTATTGAAAACATCAACAAGATGTCTTTATTCCTCCCACACAGAGGGCATCAAACAGACAGTCTCCACAACAAGGTGCCTTTATTCCTCCCAGAGGGAGGTTATCAAACAGAGAGTCTCCTAGGTCTACTAGCTAAAGTGGTTTTATCTGGACTAATCCTTTATACTCTGTTTCTTGTTTTTACAAAGGTGGCTGTCTAGATTAATGACCTTGTCTTAAGCTATGAATATTGTGTTTAGGACTCAAATATGCTTAAAAAATAAGACAAAATGATAAAAGATTTAGTTTAAAAGAACTCTGTACTTATGTGTTGCTGAGTGTTCTTGTACTAAGTAAGACAAAATGATAACAATTCTGGGTTAAAATAACTCTCTACTACTGTATTGCTGAATGTTCTTATACTAAATGTTGTAGAACAATTGTAGTCATCATTCTCTATGTTACTTGGGTTCCTTTCCACCTTTTTAGCTCAAGTGGTTTTGGCAGGCAATTCACACATTAATCTGGCCCTCCTAGGGTCTATATCATATGAGCGAATAGGAAAAACCATGAACGCTCACAATCTCAAAAGTACCAGACCTTGAACTTGCTATTGTGGGGGGTTGCACCCACCACACCCCCAGCTAAATATATATTCCAACTTTGAGATTGCACTACAGTGATGAAAGAGTAAGTATTCCATTCTTCACTGTACCATGATCTCAGAAAAAGCACTTTGAGGTTTGGTACTGTTGAGATTATGAGCGCTCGCAGTTTTTCCTATTTGCTCATATGATATAGACCCCCCCCTCCTATATATGGATGCAGAAGAGTGATAGAGATATGTTTAACTACACCTGCATAGTACATAAGTCCTTACATGATACATCGCTAGGCCAACCAGAAACGAGACACCACTTCAAACATTTCAAAGTGGGGGGCTTTGCCCTCAAACCTCTCAATCTCAGGGGCTATGCCCCCACTCTCCCCCCTAACTAAATATACCAACGCGAAGATCACACCACAGTGGGGAAAAGGGCAAATTCACCACAATGGGCAACCATTTTTTTCCCTGGGAAAAAAATCGTTGAAGTGTCTGTTTGCATAAATGGCAGTTCGATGTTTAGGGGTCGATGAAAAGGCATTTTATGTATAGTCTTTTCAATAAAGTAACATAGACCAATGTATTATACATGGTCAATTAAAAGAAGTGTACACTAATGTGTATTCTGAATATACTTTGATGCCACTATATTGGAGTGTAGTATATTAGGCATACAGTGTACAGACATGCAATGTCACCACTGCAATAGAAAAAAAATGCATGTAATCAAAACAAAACTATAAGATTAATTTGAAAGTCTAATTTTTATTGCTGAGCTAAGGCTCTTCCTGTATGGAGTTTAATATATGATAGCCTCTGCAGTCATGTTTTTATGTATCGCTATAGTAGCGAAGCATCGTAAGATGTACAAATGGCTGATAGAACAAATAAAAAATGTCTATTATTGCATTATGTTTTGTACACTTATACTATAAAATAACCAAGAACAGTAGACATAATTAGTTACTATTAAGTGAGATCACTGACTAGATGGGTCAGAGGGCTAGCCTGTCAGGGAGTTATGGGTGATGCAGATGTGAACATCACAGAAAACTGAAACAGTTTTGAATTTTAGGTTAAGCTTATTTTGATGTTTTCTATAATATGGTTTAATTTTTGCAGTCCTTTTTTGTTCTCTGCTGAAACTTTAATTTATATTTATTCTGCCAACTTATGATATGGATATTTGACATCATAGTTAGTAGCTAAAAAAAACAAACAAATGTTAAGCTATACAGAACAGGAAAAAACTCCAGAGAAAGCAATCATATTGGCTGCAGCAGACTCATAGAAGGAAGTCAATGGCTTAAAAAAATATATATTTTATATATATATATATATATATATATATGTATATATATGTATATATATATATATATATATATGTATATATATATATATATATATATATATATATATATATATATGTATATATATATATATCTATATATATATATATATATATATATGTATATATATATATATATATATATATATATATATATATATATATATATATATATATATATATATATATATATACTAATCCAGTTCAACAAGTACATTACTCAGATTCAGAACCAGAATCAGATATTTCTGCAGTATTTCAGACACACTGAAATTATTTATTATTTATTTATTTATTTTACATTTGTTAACCGGGGGTGTCAGACTGAGCTGAAAAGGCCCTTTTTCAGCAGAGGCCCGGGGATAAAAGCTCCACAAAGAAAAATTACAGACACATTTAGTTATTTAGACGTGATACACACAAATTACAAGAGACATGTTTTTACAGTGGTATGCGGCACATGCAGAAATGATGAGAGTGTATTTTGCAAGGAAAAATGAATCAATATTTTGTGAGTCAAGCGATTGCACCCACTAAAACACAAACTGAGATGGAAGATACTGCCAAAAAAAATCAAAGAGGCGTGATGGTACCCCTCTGACTGATGGATGGAGCAGAGAAACACTTATGTATGAACACCTGCAACTTTTTCAATAATGTTACCTCCTAAACAACAGGTATGTCTGTTGATAATTCCAATGACTTAAGCAATGTAGGGGATTTAGTGATACTGGAAATTCAGCTATGCCATTTTGGGTTCAAACAATTTTAGGAAAATTAGATACCCTGAATAATAAAGTCAAACTTATCAAGAATTGAGCAATTGATAGCTGCTCAAAAAGTTGAGATTGTTAAGATAAACAATTACATTTCCAAGATGGAGTCAGACTTTATATTCATTTCTATTAAACAGAATGCCAATATGGTGGAGAACAACAAAAGTCATGCTACAGTATTTGTTTAAAAAATAAATTATTTGATTTGGAACTAAGATGAAGTAAGCATAATAGTAGAACCACTGGAATTCTAGAACAAGTAGATATTAATAAGCCCCTAGTAGAGACAATTAAAGCTATCTTCTTTGTACTGGAAAGAAAATGCTTTATTGAACAGAGATCCAGATATTGCATATAGAGCAGGTGGAGCCTTCTAGAGCTGGCTATAATAGTAAAGATGCATGTCAGAATGTAGTTGAATTCTTTCATCATCTCAAAAGGGAAGGATTTTTTGTTAAAAAATCAAGTCCGTGTTAAATTTTTACAAAAAAAATTATTTGCAGATATGCAAAGATTACTTTGTCAAAAAAGATTATATTCGCATTTCTTTTTCTAGATACTTGTCAAGTAAATTATAAATATCTGGTATTTAAATTAACAGAGGATCAGAAGGAATTGCATGCAATCCAGATACTGCACTAGTTTTTGTATGGAGAATCTCCAAGTTCAACATCAAGAATGAACCTTGTCATGGATTTATTTATTTATTTGTTTATTTGAGGGTGCTGCAGAATAGCCTTTGTAAAATGTTTTATATATTCTTGTTTCTGTTTTTATTGTAAATGTAAGAAATGAAATTATTATCATTATTAAATATTAATGTGATTAATAATTCTACTAAACTGGGAAATCTATTTAAATTTTTGAAATATTGTGGATCTAACATTTTATATTTGCAAGAGGTCCATCAGGAACAAAGCAATCTAACTAAAATAGAAAAGGAGTGAAGACAGTTGTTAATTCAGTTGACAATAAGTCAAGATGGGTCACAATTTTAATGTATTCTGAAACTATGACGGTATTAAACTAGTATTCAGATTATTATGCATGGGCTTTGTTGGTTAAAATTTAAAAGGCAATTTTGATTTTGTGACTGGATTTATATATGCACCTTTTTAATTGTTATAATTTTTTCTGCATGAAATTTCAATAGTTTAGAGACTATTAGAAGCTTCAGAATGTTTTTTTTTTGGTTGCAGATATGAATATTGATTTATCCATTCAGGATAGATGCAGTCATATTAGATCATTAAAAAATTCTTATCAGCCCATTTTTAGTGGACTTTTTGTGGTTAATATATCCACTGGCTAATGTCTATGCATTCTACAGTGATACAAAAATCCATCAAGAACAGATTATTACTTTTGTATCAGAACAGTCAATATGTTGTCTGGAGTACATGAACATTCCACCAAGATGTCTTTCATATCATTTACCTATTTTGAAAGGTTTGTGCTACATAAATTTAAATAAGATATACTAATAAAGTCAGGTTGTACACACACACACACACACACACACACACACACACACACACACACACACACACACACACACATATATTTATTTATTTATATATAGATAGATATAGATAGACACAGATAGAAAGATATAGATATACTATTAATAAAGAATTATGTTCAATTTACTACCATGAAATTAAGGAGGCAATTGATCTTTTTGGGGAAAATAATTGGGATAATAATAGAGTTGAAAGAAATGTAAAAATTCATCTCACTTAGTTTGGGCTACTTATATTATGGATATTTTGTTTACTCTAACATTAAAAAGATAAAACAAGCAGAAGAGAAAGGTGAGACAATCACTCTTTAATATTTAGGGTGGTTGAAAGAACTTGGATAAGTGAACATAAGGGTAACTTTAGCCATTATGCTGAAGAACATGAATTACATTGGATCATTACTTTACAGGATGACAAATTTCCAGGACTAAATGGCAGGGTTTCTTTATAACCTGCCTTAAAAAAGAGAGGACTTTTTAAGTAATTTTAATATTTTATTGGTAGACTATCGTGGTTAGTCCAATTGAATGCAGTAATGATACTGATGTCATTATTTAAGCGTGTGGTTTAGTTTTTTTCAAAATGGTCTGATGAAGCCCTGCTTTAGAGTGTAAAAGCATTTACCATATTTGTAACATTAAAAGTATCTGTTTTACCTGGGTATCTGTGCCTTTGCTTTTGTTTTATATGAATATTTATTGTGGCTTTACCGCACACTTCCTTCCCTGAGAGCTTTTTATTTTAACGTTTTATCTGTTGTATTCCCTCCTGGGAGCATGGCTGAAGGTTTTACTCCTGAGATAGAGTTGGATTATGTAGCAAATAATTCCCTGGATGTTGGTTCTATTGCTTGTTTTACTAGAATCTTGCGGGTCGAGGTAAATCCTTTATTGGCCAAATGCAAGAGCACTGTGGAATATAGACAAAATGGGCATGATGAGAATGCACTTAAGCCAGGCTTGTGAGAGGTGGAAAATTACTTATTTAAACTTAAACACTTTAAATGGCAGTGAATGCACTTAGACGTCTGCCTATTCTATCAGGTAATTCCTGATAGGGGATTGAGGGTGCTTAATATGCCAATATACAGCAATACTTATATGGAGCTATTGTCTAGATGGCAACAATTGAACATAGAACTGAGTTTCAATTACATTTGGTTGTTAACTGAATTTTTTAAGCCAATGGAAAATGCTCTGTTAGAGGAGGTGAATAGAAAATGACAGTTGCTGCCTAATACTTATTCCAGTGAGGTTTGCCTGCCACTGTTGGACACTATTTTAGACAGTGTTTCTATGTAAGAACATTTGTGTGTGCAGAAAAACAAGAAATTAGATCGAGATAGCAGTGATTTTAAACAGGGGCATATGTTTCACTGGCTGAGGCAGTTTGAATCTTCAATAAATTCAGCGGAAAGTTCACTTTCTGAAAAAAGGGATGCTGTTACTAAAGAAGCAGTACAGAGCTCATCCTCCAATGAGATTGCTTCAATTTCCATACCTCTACAATCATTGATGGTGACTGGCTCCTCTTCAAGGGATGGCCAGCAGCTGAAGCAACCAGACATCTGGAAAAAAGTGCTTTCCACCGAAAGATGGAAATTCTCCAAAGAGAAACTGAGATCTCCGAGCAGAGGATGGAAGAGGATGATATCTACAAAGGAAGATTTCCAGTCCAGAATACCAAAAAGGACAATAACACAAAATGCTTAGTCCAGAATATATCTAGCAAGCGACTAACCTCCACGCAGATGTTGCTATTACAACATGGTTTGTCGTTCATCCCAGTACAATGGTCAGTTTTTAGTGAAACTGTCATAGACATTAGATAATTTGCAAGGAGCATTATGCTTAAACTAATGTTTAAAAACAAAAATGACTGTGACAATTATGTTTTTAGAAAACCGAGCTTATTCCAACCTATATTATCTTCAGCTGTTGAATCTGCTTGCAAGAAATGTGAAGCTGACTTATTTAAAATGTTTAACAATGGAAATATGAAGAGTAATTTTTATAATTTAAGTCCTCATAAAAAACAAGCCCTGGTTAAGTTTTGAAATGACAGAGATTTGGTCATTAAATCTGCTGACAAGGGAGGGGTAGTGGTAGCGATGAACTTTAGTTATTATAGTACCTCTATTTTTGAGATGTTAGCTGATAAAAAACATATCAAAATATTGATGAGAGTTTTGTTACTTTTTTAAAAATGAAAATTACAATAATTATAGAGGACTTGTTTCTTAATGGTATTATAACTGCTGATTTAGTACGATATTTAACCATCGACCATTCCCTGATATTGCAGTTCCAGGGACTACCGAAGATACATAAAAATGCTATCTCCCTACCTTTTAGGCCGATTGTCTCAGGAAAAGGGTGGTTGATGGATCACTTTTCTATATTTATAGGTAAAAAGATTAAACCAGTCCTGGATCAAGTTAGGACCGTCTTGAGAGATACTAAGCATTTTTTTAATGACCTGTATGAATTTGTCAGTAGAAATGAAATATCTGAAGACTGCCTTCTGGTCACTCTTGATGTGGTATCCTTATTCACTATAATACCTAATTTTGAAGTAATATTGAGTAAAAAAATTTTAAGAAGGTACAGTACTTATGATTACACAAAAGTAGATTTGATATGCTTGTTTTTAGAAATAGTACTAGAGAATAACATCTTTTTGTTTGAAGACTCTGTTCCAACAAAAAAAACAGGCATAGGTATATGCATACCATTTGCCAATAGCTACGCCAGTGTGGTTCTTGCCCAATGGGAGTCTGAGCATGTACTGGGCATTAATGAGTTTAATTCATGTTTAATGTTTCATAAAAGGTTTGTTGATGATTGGTTTTTGATTTAGGAAGGGACTCTATAGAGATTGACTGAGTTTTTAGAATATTTACATTCAACCACCACATACCTAAGAGTCACTTTTCATTTTTCAAGATACTCTATAGATTTTCTGGATGTTCAATTCTCTAGACATTTTAATTCTGGATTTGAGACAGGTATGCATAGGAAGCTTTGCAGGAAGAATGCTGTGCTGCAAAGGGACAGTATGCATCCTGGCTTTATCTATAAGAACGTCTTGAGGGGCCAGGATATGCACATAGCCAGACTAAATAGCTCTGAGAAAGGATTCCAATGAGATTTACAAAACCTTGGACATGAATTTTTGGAAAGAGACTATAGCAGTAGAGAAGTGAAGAATATGTGAGACCCCGAACTGTAGGAATAATAGAGTATGTCCCTATTTATCTGCTTTGAATGAGAGAGGGATAGATGATCCTTTAGTTTATAGAGAATCACGAGCTAAACCTCCAGTTGTTCCATTGTCACTTTACTATACTAGTGATGTTAAGATAGTCTGTGACACTATTAGAATGAACTGGTCTATTCTACAAATGGATGAAAGTATAAAAGATCTAGTGGGAGATAAACCCTCCTTTCACTTCAAGAATAGGAAATCCCTAAAAAGGCAGTTATGTTATGTTATAAGAACACAAATAGACAGAGCTCTATCAATATTAATGGAGACGAGATGCGACCCTGCAATAAATGTAACTATTGCACATATATCAACACCTCGGACCTTTTCATTTATCAGTTAACAGACACTGAATTTAAGTTCAGTGCCCAAGCTGATTGTGTTACAGTAAATGTAGTATATATTGCTGCCTGTTAAAATGTGTAAGCTTTTATATAGGAAAGACTAATCACTCTCTTGCGGAGTGTATTAGAGAGCATTTGTACTGTATACGGAAGAAGGATCCCAGGAACTCCCTAGCCAAGCACATTAATGAAAGGTGAGAAGATCACTCTTTCATTTTTAGGGTGATTAAAAGAACTTGGATGAGTGAATGTAAGGGTGACTTTAGGAATTATACTGAAGAATGTGAATTACATTGGATCATTACTTTACAGGCTGACAAATATCTGGGACTAAATGGCAGGGTTTCTTTAAAACCTGCCGTAAAAAGGAGAGGACTTTTTAAGTAATTTTAATATTTTATTTGTAGACTATTTTGATTAGTCCATTTGAATTTAATAATGATGCTAATGTCATTATTTAAGTGTGTGGTCTATTTTTTTTAATGTGGTCTGCTTTATAGTGTGAAAGCATTTACTGTATTTGTAACATTAAAAGTATCTGTTTTAGCTGTGTATCTCTGCCTTTGCTTTTGTTTTATGTAAAAACTTTAAAGTACTTTAATAGAATCAGTTTAAGGCAACAATAGAAGCAGTACAAATATAAAGGAGAGACATCTCAAGGAGATATGGTAGCATATTTTTTAAAGAGAGAAATAGATTCAAAGAGAGGGAGAGAGTCAGACATAGTGGCAGATGAATACTGCAGCTTTTTTAAGACAACGGCATCAGAAACTTTAAATAAAATCTAAAATGACTGGCAAAAATAAAATATGATTTTTATGATATGCAGGAAGCTTAAAACAAACTTGTCTCTTTCAAAAGGTAAAGAAAACAGTCAGTGGATAAAACTAACATTATTTTGATCAAAGTATAGGCTTCTACTTTACTAGTTTTCTGAAATGAGCTGTATCTTGTACACCATTAAAACACACATGCATAACTTTGTTCTTGATAGAAGTGACAAAGGATAACAATATTATTTTTTATAACTGATATTGTTAATGGCTTGCAGCCGTCATCGTATTCTGAAAATTACAAATTCAGTCATTGTACTTCATGTAAGTTTATATCTTCCAATAAAGGATATCAGGTAATCTAAATGTATCTGTCAAAATTATTTTTAACACATCATCATTTTATATTGTTTTGCTATCTTGGTAATAGTATAGATTGTGTTTATGAATGTGATGACTGCCACATCTTTTAGTCCAACACCAGCCTTGCATTTCTTGTTTTCTAACATTTTTTTCTATTTTAAGGGCTATATCAATATGAAAGCAGCTTTCTCACATCCACATTTTATTTTGCTTCTAATAAATTACTACTACCTGAACACGTGCAACTAAAACATTACTTAGCTATGTTTCCCTAGATATGGCATTGGATATAATGTTATTTTGTTCATGTCAATAACCTCTGTGGTGGTGTTATATCATGAAATCTTCATTGGTTACAAGAAATGTCAATTACAATGCAGTTTGATGGGCCAGGAAAAGTTTACATATAATGCTAGCAGCCTTGCCTTTTCTCCATCCCACAAGGGCTATAAATGAGTCTTTGCTTTATTAAACAGAGCAGATACTACTGCTGTACAGTGAAAAACCAGTGCTGTGTGTGTGTGTGTGTGTGTGTGTGTGTGTGTGTGTGTGTGTGTGTGTGTGTGTGTGTGTGTGTGTGTCTGTGTGTGTGTGTGCGTGGTGTGTGTGTCTGTCTGTATGTGCGCGCGTGTGTGTGTGTGTGTGTGTGTGTGTGTGTGTGTGTGTGTGTGTGCGTGCGTGTGTGTGTGCGCGCGTGTGCATGCTTTGGCTCTGTGTGCCAGAATGCAAAGAAATAGAAATGCTTAGCCTTTACAGAAGCAATTACTTTAAATCCTTGAACTATACAAAGAAAATGGCTTACTGCATTGCATGCTGAAAGATGTTAAGGAGCACAAATGAGTCATGAAAACCATCACCTATCTCTACAGAGCTTCAGTGCAGTCAGTAATCTTGAGTATGTCCGGTCTAAGTGACTGGGCAGATGTGTCTGAAGGAGAGGGGGCTATAACTAAGAAAGTCACCTCTGGAAAGAAAACCTTACTAACATACAAAAATCATGTAAACATTGCATATCTGCATAGCTGGAAGGGAGCAAAAAATAATAATTGCAATGCAAAAATAACACAGTGTTTGTAATAATGAAGATATAATGATGAAGGGAATAATAAACCAAATTAAATATATTATATCCCATGCACATACAGCAGCTAAACACATGCACACATGCGCGCGCGCGCACACACACACACACACACACACACACACACACACATATATATATATGTATATATATATATATATATATATATATATATATATATATATATATATATATATATATATATTAAACATCTAAAATATTATTTAAATAACTATGAAAAATAATAACTTCTTAGACTGAAGGAGGTGTGGTAATATTATACATTCATCAGTCCAAGAAGATGTAGTAACCCTATAAATACAGTAAAAAAAATACAAAAATGTGTTTTTTCTTTCAGTTTGTCACCTTAGATATAACTTAAAGTGTACACAAAATCATAGTTAGCACATCTCTTTCTGATAACTTCTAACTACATAATAGATAGAATCATTCTTCTTGTGTACACGTTATTAAATTCCTTTGGAGAGACAACTCATAAAAAAATATTTTACTGCTTCAAGTTTCACTGAATGCAAAAACAAGCATGTCAAGGATGTTTTGAATTGTACAGGAAGGTTTACTGTCAGATAAGGATCTAAGAAATTTGATGTGTTAAAAACAGAGATTTTCTAACTTTTGTTTATACTTGTCTCAAGGAACTTTTTAACAAGATTAATTTGAAGACTGATTCATCTGATACAAATACCTATTTTTCTGATCATAAATCAGGTGTAGCATCAAAGTTAAGGCAGGTAGCAGTCTTTGCACTGAACAATTTTGTATGATATAAACAATATTGTCGGGTACTAATTTTCATAACTTGTGATATCATACAGTGCAATGGCACAACCAAACCATTTCCAAAACAATCCTGTCATTGTTTTTCACCTTTTTTTAATAAAAACTATTTATTTCATTATCATGAACTTTAAAACTTGTACAATCCTTACACATGTTGCGCTTCATATGATGATGGTGACTTGCCCCTAGTTTCTAATATACTCAGCCTTACTTGTCTTGTATTGACTTGTAATACATTTAGCTATAGTCACAATCAAGTATTTACATTCTGTTTTATTCATAGCACAAAAATCGATAAACAATAGAAATCAATCATGTCAAAAGTACATTTCCTTCTCTAATCTTATTTTCCCAAATTCCACTATTCCTGTAACCCATGCCTGCCTCCCAAGTCAACTAATTATATATACAGGAAAAAATATGTGACAATCGCATTTTACTAAGCTATTCAACATCAGCCCCAATATTACCTCATCTTGCATATTTTATAGTCTCTTTGTTTTAGTTCTTCTATATCTGGCTGGTCTCATGTAATTTCTGCCATGTGTACCATTTGTTTTGTATATGCCTATTTATTTTCCTCTCTTCATTCCATAATTTCAGTTTCTTAATTTCCTTCATTTCTTCTAGTACTACCTTGCATTATGGGCAACTTCTTGTCTTTAGATTTTTATGTTATGCTTTTTCCCCGCTATCATTAAAAGTCCCCTTCCTTTTGTCAGTACTGCTAAAGTTTGCTTCCAGCTCAGTTTCAGGTTCCCCAATTCTTTACAATCCTAAAAGGAATTCTCCCATGTACCACCTCATCTTTTACACATATCCAGCATAAGCTGGAGACATTCAGGTTCATTTTATGCAGTCTATGTGGAGTGTAGAAAGACTTATGCAAGTATTCCAAAAGAAAGATCTAGAATTTCCTAGTCTTGGTACAATATTTGCTAATCAAACATATCTCCCACCACTGATCCTTAGAAAAATACCTCCTAGGTCTCTTATTCCATACTTTACCTATGGCATATTCTTGGTTGATTAATAGTGCAATCATTCCCCTGTCATCGTCATCATCATCAACCCTCTTTTTTCCATTTTTCTACCTGGGGTCGGGGTATCGTGTTAACTGTCACCAACTCTCTCGATTCAGTGTCACACTCCTGCCTACTTCAACACACATGCCCGATTATTGCAGATCTTCTTTCACATAATCCATCCACTTCTTTGCTGGATATTCTCGCTTCCTCTTACCTTCTTCCTGTCTCTCCCAAATCTTCCTCATCAGATGGTCTTCTGCTTTTCTACACAAGTGCCCAAACCACTGTAATCTGTTCGCTTTGATCTTTTCTGCAATTGGAGCTACTTTGACTTGTGCTCTTATATCCTCATTTCTTCATTTGTCCCACAGTGTGCATCCTATCACCTTTCTCAGGAACTTCATTTCCATCAATTCTAGCTTCTTCAACTGTTCTGTGTTTACTGCCCAGCTTTCTGTACCATACAGTATTACTGGTCGCACCACTGTCTTGTATACCTTATTTTGCCGCTTATTTGGCATTCTTCTGTCATAGACTACACCTGATACTCTATGCCAGTTGACAGCATCCCCTCTGATTCTAGCTTTAACCTCTTCATTCAGACTACCCTTCTCCTCAACTACTCCTCCCAGATACGTGAAACTGTTTACCTGTTCCACTATCTTCCCTTCTATCTCTACCTTCAGCTTCTTCTGATTTCCCCAATTTGCTGCCATTACCACCATCTTATCTGTGCTTAGTTTCATCCCATCTGCCTTCAGATTTGCATTCCATGCTCCTGTCCTTTGCTGAAGTTATAGCTCAGAGTCTTCCTGTACTGCCACATTGTCTGCATGCAGCAGCTTTGTTTATCCGTCCCCTCCAACCTGTTTGCTAATGTAGTCCATCACCAGTATGAACAGCAGTGGGCTCAGAGATGAACCCTGATGTACACGCACACCCACTGGGAACCCCTTTGTCAGGCTGAACACCCATCTGTACTTGAGTCGTTGGGTCCTTGTACATAGCCTGCACTAATTCTACCAATGTTTCTGGGACTTCAAACCATCACGAGACTGCCCCGATCAGCTCTCTTGGGACCTTGTCATATGCTTTCTTCAAGTCTAGGAATGCTCCATTGAACTCTCTGCTCATCTCTAGCTTCTTCTCAAGTATCTGTCTCAATGCAAACATCGGGTCAGTTGTGCTGCATCCTGATCTGAATCCAAACTGCTCATCTCTCTTCTTACATTCTACTACTCTGCGTATCTATCACCCTCTCCAGAACTTTCATGCAATGTGATAGGAGTTTGATGCCTCTGTACTGCCCACAGTTGTGGATGTCTCATTTGTTCTTGCACACTGGCACAAGTATGCTTATTCTCCAGCCATCTGTGATATACCTTTCTCGCCACACTGCTATTAGTACCCTCAGGAGCCATTTCTCCCCTGTCTCACCCAGCATCTTTATCATATCATCTGAGCCTGCTGCTTTCCCTGACATCATCTTCCTTAGTGCTGTTACTTCTTGGGTTCCTCTTCTTCTCTCATTGTAGGCTGTTTCTGGGGCAGTATCACTTCTGTGGAGTTTTCTTCATTCAGAAGCAGCTGGAAATACTCCTTCCATCTGCCTTTGATGTCCTCTGGGCTGGTGAGCAGGTTGTTGCTGGCATCCCTTATGAAGGCTGTCTGACTATCTGCTTCATCTTTCTGTCTTTGCCTTACAACCTGATTTAGTTTCTTTGTGCTGCTTACTGAGTCACTTTCCAGAAGTTGGTACAGTGCTTCTGATGCCCTATTCTTTGCTGTTGTAACTTTTTTTTTAGCCAACCAGTAGCCTGGTCAGTCTTTTCTGTCTCTGTCTCCCACTTCTTTTTTGCACTCCTTTTTTCTTTTGATGACTTCCTGGACTTCTGCATTCCACTACCAGCTATCCTTATGTACCTTATTTCCATACCTGGCTCTGTTTTTAAGCGCTACCATTCTTCTTCAGTTCCACCTGTTTCCTTGGGGTGCTAGAGCCCTGAGTAATTCCTTGAACTGTTGTACTTTCCTCCAGTCAACATCCAGGTCTTCAGCCTGGTCTCTGTTGACCTTAGAGCCTTCTCAGACCACTGCTTACAGTTGATGGTGGCAACTAGTGGTTTATGCTGTGGGCCAGCTTTCACTGGGGATGACTTTGCAATCATGGATTCTGCCCCAGTGCCTTTTCCATACTAGGAGGAAGTCAACCTGAGTTGCATGTTGTCTACTCTTGTATGTGATCTTATGACTGCCTCTCTTTCACTCTGGATCCAGTGGCTTTGCTGCCCTTCCATTTTGTCTTCTGGATACATAGGATGTCCAGCCTCATCCGTATCATCATGTCACCCACTTCCAAGCTACATCCTTCTCCTACATTCTGCATAGTAGTTCTCATTTCATGTTTGGCAGGTTGGTTTGATATACATCCAGCTTTTGCTCAACAGAGCTATCCCAGGTAACCCAGGCTGGGCAACTAGACACCGGCCAGCAAGTAGCTTACTGACCCAGGGCTGCTAGATTTTATGGCAGGCACACTGGCCAATAAGGGCACATATACCCCTCTTTCCCTCACGTGGGTTGGAGTTTACCGGGTCCTCACCCCACTTATCACCAATAACTACCCCATACCCATTTTTGGCGGCATTAGTCAACATGACCAAATCACCACGGCACCCAGTCTGTTATCCATGTTCTCCTATCTTGAGGATACTGCACACCACAGTAGATGCCAAAAGCTGCTAGTCTGTATAACGCTTTCCCCTATAGGGCACCATGTAGAGTCTGTGCTGCTGCCCACAGCTCCATTTATTGGTGAGTTTGAAATGTACATACTCAGCATGTTTTTCGTACATGGAAGAAACCCTACAAAGGCACAGGGAGAACATGCAAACTTCAAACAGGCATTGGTCAGAGGACAGGATCGAACATTGTACCTTGTGCATGGGAGGCGAAGACCTTAACCACTAAGCCATCTGTTGTCTATATGCCCTCAATATTAGCTTCTTATAGCTTCTTCTGTTCTAGCCTCAAACCCCATTGTAGCCCATTTTGGTATCCTTTCCAACAGTGCCCATATCTCACAGAACTTCTCAGCATTCTTAACCAATCCCATGCAGTACAAAAACAAATGCTGAGGTAGTTCAACTCTTTCCTGTGCTTGTCTCTATGTTAAAATCCCCTGTGATTGAATTATTTGGTCCCAGTATCTAGGTTCTCAAGCACTTGCCATCAAACTCCTGCCCTTTCTCCCCCTCTATTTTGCCTAGCTGTGATCCTTATTACTATTGGTACCAAATATTTCACCTCATTATCATCCAAAAATCTTCTTGCTAGTCCTTGAACTGACTCTTCCCCCACAGGTTTTCTCTTGAGAGATATGAATGACTTGGTTTTGTTATCAGAAACTTCCCCATCTCTCTTATTTGGCCCCAGGTATAAGCAAGCAATAGATGTTCAACCTACCACTCCAATGTATGGTACGAAACCCTGTAACTCCTGTAACTACAGTCAGTATATTGACAAGAGAGGGCATTTTAGACATCCAGACACTGGAATGACTACCTATTTCAGACTTACAGCTGATTGTAATACCACTAACATTGTGTACCTAGCTTTCTGTACTACATGTTTTTCATTCTATGTGGGCATGACCACAAGAAGGTTTTGTGATAAGCTTAGGAAACACATATATGACATGAACAGAGGGGCAGGAACTAATGCCCTGGCTAGGCATGTTCTAGTATCATATCGTCTACTCAGAGGCGATCTCTGCTTAACATACAAGGCCATGTCAAACCCAGAGCTGTTGGACATGCTACACTTAAAGAAATCCCAATCCCTCAGAGCTACACGCTCCAGGGATCTAAACCTTGTCATCACAATAAACAAAACATGCTGGAGGGATAGGTTCCTGACCCAGAGACTCCCCAGACTCTGGAATAGATTGCCCATACATGTCAAGCAGAGTGCCTCTTTGGACCTCTTCAAGAGAAACCTTGACGATTGGATGGGAAAAAGGAAATTCACCCCAGGGATCACGTCAGTCGCCCTGCTAGACAGGGGTCCAGGAAAGTAAATAATGTGGGAAGAAATAGCCAGGGAATTGTTATGGCTAGGCTTGTATAGGCCCTACGGCTGATAGCCTAGTACCAACCTATGAACCTATGAACCTATGAATCAGGGATACACATAACTTTCAATTCATGGTAATTGAGAAAGTTCAGCTAGGATGTAGAAGTGGTGCAATTAGGAATTTGATAGAGACTAAAGAGCTTGAATAGATTACTAGGATGCGTGCCAACATGGGCGAAGGCCTAAATGATAAAATTTGTATTAAGCCAGTTTTGGTTAATAAGCCACTATGCAGATAAACTCTCTATATATGCATTTTTATTCATTTTAATGTTTTATTAGTTGATATTATGTCTCTAGTGCTTTTCCTTTAAATCAGTGGCCATTAAGCTAATTGTTTATTGGGAACTGGCACAGATAGGCTGCTGCTGTTTTTAAAAATCCCTGTGGAGTTTATTGAGTTGTCTGGTGAAGTAGCTCTGGCTACGAAAGCGCTCACCATTTTTCTACTATGGATTAAACTATGGAGTTTTGTTTGATACCATCTGCTGTAGTCCGTTTTTGTGTTTCCTATATTTTTCTGCATAAAATAAAGTAATATTTTATATTTGCTATCTTTAGTGTATCATCATTTATGGACTCTACCTACTTATATACCTATAATGCCTCTGTTCCACCCAATAGCTTAAAATGGGATGCTTGCCAGCTCAATTATTTGGATAATAAATTAAATAAAACAAGGATCAATAAACAAATACACATTTATATAATTGAATTTAATTTAAGTTTATATAATTATCAAAGTATTTGACATTATATATATATATATATATATATATATATATATATATATATATATAGATAGATAGATAGATAACATTTAGGGGAAACAAAATGTCTTGACATATCCATTCTGTTATGAAGACATTGCTTATAAATTTTCACATTTTAAAACTGGAAATCAGCTACCTGCAAAGTGAAATACTTTTATTTTCTATGAGTAGTGTATATGTCTGCTGCTTTTAAGGAGAAGATATTTCCCTTTTTGATGAAAATGTCTGTAGACATCTTTCTTTTAAGAATATTTTTGTTTCTCAACAGTTTTCCCTCACCTAAAGGTCTCTCTTAAACTATATATTTTGTTGGACGTGAATAACAAGCTGATAAAAACATAATATCACAGCTTTGCAGTGGCTAGGGGTTCAGTCCTTGCCTCCACTGACTGTATATCTAAAGGACTATATCAAGATTACTAACTGTATGTTCTTCTTGTGTCATTGTAGGTTTTCACCAGGTGCTCCATTTTCCTCCCATGCCTGAAAATGCACCAGTTGACTACAAGCCTCTAAAAATCTGAACAAAGCATGAAATTATGGTGGGACAAAGGCCCAAATAATATGAACAGATTTTAAATATTGCTCTTATAAACTTAAAAAGTTGCTAGAGTAATAGGATTTGTCTTAGGACTAGGATTTGTCTGAAGGATATGGAGTCTGAAACTCAAATGTATGTCAATATTTTGTGACTTCAGTCCTCATATCATCCCAGTGATTTGCTCGAGAATCACAAATTTGATGAGGAATAGACCAAAAAATATGATGCAAAAATCTGGACATTCTGCAATACTCTGGACAGTTGAGAGGTATGGCTGACCTGCTGCTGTAAAGTGCTGGCATGTGTTGTATTCACTCTTGCCTTTTTACCCAAATTGTGGCTCGAGATGTTCATGATAACCACTTCTCTTAAACTGTTAGTATGTCACTAAAATAAAAAAAAATAATAATAACACATTCAGAAGCATGACATCAGCAAAAAGAGTCCAAATGACTACAGGTCTTTGCATGACATTAAGCATATACTTATCAAACTCATGATTATCCACAAAAAAATGGATGTTTTTATTCAATATTCCACTGGCTTCCAATTGCTTCAGCATGGGTTAGAGCATGTTAACAACTGGTGCAAGGACAATGGTCTCAAACTAAAGTGAAAAAGGTAGTATATTTAATATTAGTTAACAAAATATTTTCTGTTAACATATAATACACGTCTCAAATCAGCCACTGTCATAATGGATGTAGACACTTTCATTGATAACACTTTATTTTTTGACAGTCATGTAACAACAGGTAACACACCTGTCTTTGGTGCAGAAGGCTGTAGGTTATGTTCTTACACCAGCCTGTTGGGCAGAATGGAGGGGAGTGCTGCACTCCTGATGAGACACTAAACCAAGTTCCTATCTGTCTGAGTTGGTAGCAGCTTAGCTCATCCCACAGCACCAATCCAAAAGAGTAGGGAAAGTTCCCAGATACCAAGGCCAAATTCCCTAGTAATATAAATACCACCTCAGCTCTCCACTCTGAAACCAAACTGGTCAATAAAGAACAGATAGACAGACAGACAGATAGATAGATAGATAGATAGATAGATAGATAGATAGATAGATAGATGAATGTGTTTGCAGTAGTTCAGAATATCTTTTATCTGTCTCATCTAATTTCAAAAGGCATTTTCTCTAGATCCAAAGATGTTTTAATTCCAAGTAACATATCAGATCCATTACTGAATATAATGTCCTTTTTGATATATATTTTTCTAAAAATATCACTGAACTTGAGAGACTTCAAAGAGGTCAAAGATTCCTAACTAAAAAGGTCAGTTACCTCATAAAGCTTAGTTTTCAGGACAGACTGGTACAATTGTTATATTCGTCAGCTGACCTTTACACTTTATCACATAACTTATACATGACGATCTAATGGAGGTAAGTTGAGATCTATTTTGTTTCTCTAAAAAACGTATGAGCAAGGACAAAAGTGCTAAAAGTCAAAGCGGTTGTAGTTAATCTTCTGAGGACACAGTGTTTTTTTTTTTTCTTGTTAACTCAAGTTGTTCTGGAAGGCAGTTCAGAGAAAAAAATGGTCTAATTTACACATCCATTTGGACCTCCTATATCTGGATAATGAGGTATAATAGAAATGTGTTCAGCTATAATTTGCATATTACCTATCCATGCCAGATATTTAAGTTCATCGGTTTATAGGTATGTACTAGGCTAGCTGTCCTTGTGGGCTATTTTAAGCCTAGTCTCCCCTAGCCAATTTCCCTTTCAAAGGTGAGAACCAAACCCTGTACTTTATGTCTGTGAGTTAAACATTTTGCCAACCCACAACCCATAGTAAATATGTTCATAGTCTCATTGGTAAATACTAGGCTATCACTCTGCAAATTATTACAAGCCTAGGCAACAAACAGAGGTTAGAATCTAACCCTGTACCTTGTATCCATGAGGAAAAGGCCATAACTATTTTGACAAACCCTACCCAATATAGACTACACTACGATTTGAACCCACACATAGTAGAACAATAGTCACTTTGCCATATAGCTTAACTAGTTGAACCAAGGCACATGTGCATACTTTATTCACATAATTGTACCCTAATGTATGTTCAGAGTGTACTTTGATGTCACTATATTATAGCACAGTATATTACGGACAGTCTTTTTAAGTATGCAATATCACCACCACACCTGAAATATATATTCCATATAGTCAAAGCATAAATATAAGACAGATACAGTGCACATTTCTTATTGCTAATCTATTGCTCTTCATAGATTCTGTTTGATAAATAAAGGTCTATGCAGTTGCAGGTTTCATGCATAGTCACAGTTGTTAAATGTCATTTTGGGAAGATGTACATATTGCAGATATGAAAAAAATAGGTTCATAGGCTCATAGGATGTTACTAAGCTAGTGGCCCTAGAGCCCTTACAAGCCTAGCTATGTTAATTCCAAGTTGCCTTAATTTCCTTGGTTATATTGATGTAGCTTGCAGAGTGAGTCGATGATCAACACCGACTACCCATGTCCATGAGGGACATAGTGGGTGTCAACCCCAGGGTGAATTTGCAGTCTTCCATCCATTTTTTTTAGGTTGCATTTGAATAAGGTAAGTGAGGAGCTCTGCTTTATGTGAACTGTAAGTTTATTCCAGGGTAATATCAGTCCCTGGGAGATATATCTGTCTCTGCAGCATGTTTTGTTAGTGTCACAGGCTAGGTTAAGATCCCTAGAGTGATTGACTCGTGTGCCATTTGACTTGTGGATGTGCAGTATTTCCATCAGGGCAGGGTCAGAGACTGCCCTGTAGGCCAGGCACAAGTTGCCTGTCAGCAGCCTATACGATACAGAGGACAGTGACAGGGCTTTCAGTCTATCCACATAAGTTATGGTTTGGAGGCCCTGTATTTTCTTCCTGAGAAACCTATATGGTCCCTCCAGCTGCTGCAGGTGTCTGGTGAGGTACATGCAGAAGGGAACACTGTGCTGTAGTAATGGTCTGATGAGGGTTGAGTACAGTGGAGTAAGTTACAACATCTTTAGGCCTGGATGCAATGCTCTTACTTTTGAGATGAGCAGTGTAGAAGGCTTTCCTACCACTGTGGAAACTTGGTGGTCGAAGTTCAGATTGCTATCTACCTGTGTTCAAAGATTTTGTGCCACTGGGATTGAACTTAGGGTGGTGCTGTCAGTATTGTAATTAGAGAATTCTGCTTTGCCAAAAGGGATAATAATGCATTTGTTTTGCATTTAGTTTTTGACTGTGGCTTTGGCACCAGTCATTTGTCTGGATTAGCCCATTCTATAATATGTAAACACCATTGGGAAATTCAATGGTTGCACCCAGTCTGCAATCATCAGTGAACTTGGTAAGTGAAAGGCCATCTACTTTATCTTGAACTTCCAAGAAACAGATTCCAAACAGTAAGGGGCCAAGCACAGATCCTTATAGTATGTCACTGGTGACCAGTCTACTAGTAGAGGTGGAGCAACCTTGACAGTATGCATTTTGGTTTGAGCCAACTGGCTACCCTCTAGTGATGTAAGGGTTAATCCCCAGCTGGGAGAGTTTCTCAATGATACTTGTGTGTGGGATTGTGTCAACAGCATTTGGCTAGGTAGAAATACGTAGTATACACTGTCTTACCTTCATCTAGGGCTTTGGTAACTTTCTCTATGTAGTCTACTTGATTTAATAAGTATGATCTAACTTTAACAAAACCAAACTGAGTTGGGTCTAGAGGCCACCTATGTCCCTGTTGATAAGGTCTATGATGATTCTTTCCATGGCCGTGCAGATGAGCAGGTCTGAATCTATTCTATGCTATCTAGGTATCAGAACAGTGCAAATCAAGTATGGAGAATGAAGCAGTCACAAACAGTAATAAAAACAGAAACAATGCAGCAATTTGATAAAACACAGTTTAAAAGTGCAGAAGAATCACAAAATATACTTATTTTCTTGTTTTTTTGCATTAAAGCATAAACCCTCTAGACCTCTGGCAAAGGACTCCAAATAGAATGTGAGGATTAAATACAGGTGAAATTAAACACTTTTAAGCTAATCTACCAGCAGAAAAGCACACAATGAACCTTCTTCCAGCAATCCCTAGCTTAGACAAGGGTGGAACTATCTCCATCTGCCATAAGGGAGCAGGGGAGCCCTTCATTATGTAAGATGGTTGGTTTAGTGCTCAAGTGTATCAATAATAGGCTAGAATCAGGAGGTCTGAGTCTAGTCTATGTTATACAGGTATCAGAACAGTGCAAATCAAGTGCAGAGAAGTGCAAAAAAATACTTAGAACCCTTTTGTGTGTTTCCCAGCTCAGACAGACAAGGTGAACACCTACTGCAACTAGATGACTAATCCTAGTCCTACTAATGTAAAAGCACAGTAAATGAGAGTCCAGACTGAAATGCTACCACAAACTAATTTAAAAGGTGCAAAATGCTCCCACAAACAAACTTAAAGATGTGGAAACAGCAGTGTACCTTAAACAGCTTATAAAAGTGTGATTATTCAATAAAAGTACTTTACTTTGAATAAATGAGCCAAGAGCCACTCAATTGTACAAAATATATAAAGGCACTAAAGAAAAAAAAACATAAGGTCATTAATAAGCTCTCCAGCCAATAAAACTACATTTGGAAATCTCAAGTGTTTCCCCAACTTTAACAGAGCAGGTTACCTCCCAGTGCACTAGATGAAAATTCACTGACCTGTTTTGATGTACAAAGAAGTGTTTGCTAGAGTGTAAACATGCACTACTTCATCCAACAAATAGCTAGATAATGAAATCAGATCAAGCAGAGTAGACAATGAGTGGCAGCATGCACTTTTTCTGTATAAGCACAAGGAAAGGCAAATAAATAATTCAGGATATCAACAATAGTGAAGAAAGGGAGGAGCTTATTAAGCTCAATTTACAGTAGAGGTGGGCAGCTTAAAATCATCAGGTTTATAAAGCAGATCAACGAACATGAGGATGGGTTGGATAACCCAACACAAAGTCACCAGCGGTGCTTTAGTTTATGCAGGCTTGAAATCTTTTCAGACAAAAACAAAGGCCCATAATTTCACTGAGTATTTAAGTATCACTCGAGACAATTTAACCATTGAAAATTACATGAAGTGTGCAGCCTAGATAATTTATGTGTCTACCTCTCACATAGAACAAAAACACCAGGCCAAGCAGATTTCTTAAAATGGAAGACAAAAAGGATCAGGTAACAGAAAGCATCTCTATCAGTCACAGAGAAAAAAATACAGGTTTACTTTCCTAACCAAGCAGGGAATCACCAGTCATGCCTTAATTTATGTAGGGTTGAAATCTTTTCAGATAAAAACATGACAGAGAACACAGAGTAGGCAAAGAATACCTAGTATCTTATTATACTTTGGAGATTTATCCACAAATACTATAACGCAGCAAACAACTCACTTGTTACAAGCTAACGGATTAAATATCACAACACCAATCTGGAAATGGCTTCATTTTTTACTACAGTACTAATACATGTATTTTTAATGTGCATGATAAACGTGGTGACTGCACAACATAATTTTACCATTATCTGGGAGGTCTACCACAATTACAATTGTATAGCCCTAAACTGGAAACATGTGATGGTAATTTAGATAACTTATATTATTAGAGCTACGTGATGGTGGTGCAGCGGTTAGCATTGTCGCCTCACAGCAAGAGGTTCTCCTGTTCGATTCTCAGCTGGAGCGCCTTCTGTGTGGAGTCTGCATGTCCTCCCCACGGTCGAGTGATGTTAAAGATATGCAGGTAGGTGCGAGCGTGAATGGGTGTCCCTTCCTTGAAGGTAGAGCATTGGACTGGCAACTCGGCACTGTAAAAATCCACTGCCAATCATTAGCGAACCTGAGTTCCGCTGTGGTGACCCATAACCAGGAAAAGCCGAAAGACATTACTATTAGAGCTATGTGACAAAGACTCCTGGGTAATATGCAGATTAAGAGAGGTGATACACCTAACCTGTGCACAAATAAATAACCCATTATTATCTCAGAATCTCACTGTTAGGTTGTATCCTCTATGTACTTACTTGAGCTTAGGCATTATGCAATTAGCATATCTTATTACAGCATTGCTTCCTTTAAACCATATAATAAAATCATAACATGGTTCCAGTTCATTTGATCAATGAACCAGATTGCCAAATCCCATATAGTCAGCAATTTAGTTTGTCATTCAACTAAAAGAAGTCAAACAACACCAGCAAACATTAACAATATTTTTGCAGGGAGGCAAGCCTCTCTGCAACCCCCACAGCCACACCCCATGCTAATTAAATATACCAACTCTGAGATTGTACTGCAGTAGAGAAAAAGGCAAATTCCCTGATCACCACTGTGAAGATTGGTGAAGGCTGCAAGCCTAGCCAGATAGAATTTTGTAGACAATTCTGTCATTTGTAAATATCAATATAAGCCACAGGCTTGTTCTCTTAAACTGAAAAAAAAATGGTGTAAAATGTTGAACTGCAAAAATGTAACAATAGTGCACTCTGCTGTAACAAAGCTGAAAAGTCAATTCTTTGATGTCAAAACTCGGAGCTGAAATGTCTAGATAAAGGCATTCTGCCTATTGTTTTGAGACCAGATTTAATGGCTAGAATTTGCATGTATAGTTTGTTGTATTGCTCTGGTTCCTGACCAGCTGCAAGATCAAAAGAGCTATTAACCGCTGAGAGTCTGTTAGCCTGGGAACCAGAAAGAAATGATGTAATCTGAAATTAATCAGTGTTACTGTGTTATCAATTTAAGGACAGAAAGAATGACAACATTTGTCTTGAGAACATCCAACTCACCACTCTGCCTGTATCTATATTTAAGCAGGATTTTAGAACTGTGTTTTCTCTTAGAAATAGCTAGGAATTCAGAGGATTAGCCTAGTTTGTTTTTCTGTGATGTAAGTACTTTTCTACTGTATTATTTTAAGTATTTCTCTGGGATCTCTGAACTCTTGACTGGCACTGTGTCGTAAGAAGCATTGTCTTGTGTTTTTATTATTTATTATTAAATATTTTTAAACCTTTCAACTGTGGCTGTTTTGTGTAGAGATAATTTAAGCTCTAAGAGTACATTGTGTGTATATAGTGATACTGTACCAAATCACTCCAAATAAGTCTTGACTGTTCAGTCACACTTACCATTTGGATAATAATATTGTACAGTATAATTGGACACCCTTTCATAAGAGCCTTTGAGTAGCTGATAAATATTGACTGGGTGGTGGCAGTGATTTCTACCATATAGGCTGCGTAAATGGGGCACAGTTGAAGAACATGTGCCAGCCTTCCCCAGGAGTATCTGTGTGTTTGTATAAACTCTTATCTCAAAGTGTGTGCGTGTGTGTGTGTGTGTGTGTGTGTGTGTGTGTGTGTGTGTGTGCGTGCGTATGTGTGTGTGAGTGTCAGCTACTTAGGTAGGGACACAAAGCACTGGATGGACAGATAGGGTGCTGGAGGTTTAAGCTTGCCCACTAGGCTGAGATCTGGACTCTATATGTGTGCCAGTGGGTAGTCTTACTGGGGATCTAGAGAGAAAGGGAGAAACTAGCCCCAGACTGACTGTGATCTCTGTGTGCTCTTAAGGGAAATTGCACTTTACTGTGTGTGTATTATTTATCCTTTCCCTATATGGATGTCCCTCATTGGCATTAATGGTGAAGATTGAGGCTCCTTGATTGCTGGGCCAGTGCATGGGTGACACAACCACTGTACCATGATTTCAGTCAGAAACATTAAAAAATGTAAACTGTCAATTCTACAAACTAAATTGTCAGTCATATGGTCTCGATCATATGGGTTTTGCAATCTGGTTCATCGATAAAATGAAGGGAATTCCATAATATGCAATAAAGTCAGGAGAACCTAGTTGCTATACATGCCTCCAGGAGTCATGCCACATAGTAAAAGCAATACCATAAATATATCAGCAACAGACTGATAATGCACATATGAATACATCAAACCTATGGCATGTTATTAAACTGACTATAGACACTTGCAAATAAGCAACACTGCTGCACATTTACAAAAGTGAAAGGACCTAAAACCTTTAATATTTACTCCACATATGGTTGATAAACTATTGTATAAACATAATGCATATTAAATATGTTTCATTTTACCTGTCTATGCCATTAATGGGATACACTGTGTATCACATCTCCTGTCATGTACTCAAATAGCCTTTCCTACAAGTACTCCTGGATGGTTATGCTAATCATAATTGCTCACTTCCTTATATTTAACTAGACATGATCAATTCTTTTATAATAGTATAAAATTCTGGTTAGTACAGCTGTTGTTACTGCTTAGGAGTCATATGTTTCCATTTTCTTACAATTAACTTATGTGTACAGTAACTACATTACTAATATGTTTGAACCATATCAACTCTAAGCTACACATTGCATTAAACTGTTAAATACTATATACTGTAGTCATACTGCTCAGACTACCACATATTAGCAGATATCAGCTGCATGTATATTCCTTTCTGACTGTATTGCATTGTACTCTGATTACAAAAATCAAGACATACCTGAAAGTACCACACATATGTTCATAGATTCACAGGTGTTTACTAGGCCAATGACCACAATGGCCTTTCTAGTCCTAGCCATCTATCCCAATTTTCTGACAAGTTCTGGTACCCTTGAAAAGTATAAGCAGGGGCCTGGAAATTAATAATTTACAAGCAGTGGCCAGGGAGATGAGCCATTACAGGCTGCCTGTGTCCTTTAAAGATATAGGTGGCAAGCCAGGGATGAATTTCCTGTTCCCCATCCAACTTTTCAAATTAAGCATGAATTGGTTAGGGAGGAACTCTGCTTCACATGGATGGAGAGCCTGTTCCAGACAAGGGGTTTGTCTCTGGGATACATGCCTGTCTCTCAACCAGATTCTATTTATATCACAGGCAAGAGTCAAGTCTGGTGCTGTTTGTTTTGTGAATATGCAGGAGGTCCATCTGTAATTTTGCTCATATCTCACTCTGGGAATATGCCCAGAATCATACACACATTTATCTGCAGGACTTTTTCTCTGATAAAATTGTGGTGGTTCTGTGTGATGTGATGATGTCTGAGGAAGTGTGACTCTCCTAGGCCTTTCTCTCCATGATACCACAGTTCTACAGCATCATCCAAGTATTTAACCCCTCCCCCCAGGCCAGGTTCACAAGTTGATATAGATTGGTTAATGCAGGTTGTTTCATTCAGCTTTTCCCGGTTAGGGGTTGCCACAGTGGAACTCCGGTCCGCTAATGATTGGCAGTAGATTTTTATGTACTGAGTTGCCAGCCCTAACGTACAACCTTCAACGAAGGTACGCCCATTCATGCATGTCTCCACACAGAAGATGCTTTAGCTGAGAATCGAACAGGACAACGTCTTACTGTGAGACGACAACACTACCGCAAGAAGAGTGAGAGTGAGTGTGAATATTGTTCTTCACAGAAGATGACTTGATACAATACTGGGATGCCTAAGCCGAATCTATAACCACATCATTCAAAAGTCCATTGTGAGCTGTTATGCATTAACATTTCATTAGGGGAGTCCACAAGCCTCCTAAAAGTTGTGACTGCACATCCACCCACAAAGGCCACTATTCGTGGCTCTGGGCTTCAATGAGGATTCAACAATAACCTGCCTCACTTCGCCATGTCATCTCCATGCCTCCACTGAGAGAGCTAGGCAGGAATAGCCTCCTCATTCCCCCCAACCTCTTACAGGTGCTTGAGACAGTAGTTGAAACCAGACTACATGGATCATAGTAAAGATATTCTCCCTCTATCCCAACAGAGCTGGCTACCCCTACTAGGTTTTTGGATTTCAGCACATACCTTTTGAATCAGCTAGGGTTGACAGACATTGGTGGTGTATGCTATCAATCCCCAACATTCTGAAACATTACATGCTAATGAGGTCTGTTAGTGATATATGACTCTGAAGAGGAAATATGGTAGCCAATAAGTCATACAAGTCTGTATTATTCTGAGATGATGACATATATTAGTTTAACTGTACACGGAAAAATAATTCAGTTGTCTAATATCATGGTATGTCTATTATTTTATGTCACATCAGTTGAGCTGCATCATTTTTAGGTCTTTGTGAAATATGTATTGTGATCCTGACGTGTTTATTGGAATTAAAGATTTTCATGAAAGATACCACCTATTCCTTTGAAAACCACTCTTTGTAGATGGTAATACTTCCGTTGCTTGTTGTGGGCAAATTTTATGAAAATGTTTCCACACGTATCTTTTTCACAGATATGTTGCATTCTTAGACTAGAGATCTGTTTGCTGTTGACAGCTGCCTATGTCAGTATTATGCACATCCATCATATCCAAAAGTGCTTCCATATCTCAGTGGCTTTATAGAAAAAGGAATCACTGTTGGTTCATTTAGAATACGTTTTCTTCATTGTGCATGTGCACACTCACTCTCTCTCTCCTTTTCCCTCTCTCTTTACAAATTATATTTTTTTCTCTTTCTTTATATGGTAGATATAACTAGATAGATACAGACATTAATACAGGGGAACTGATTTAGTCAAATACATGTATGGTCAACAGTTGTTTAGTTGACAAAATTTGGTCAGCTAGACAGATGGTTGACAGTTGTGTCAAACTGCACAATTCTTCAGATTGGGAAAATGTCTTTTCCCCTATATTGAACAGTCTTGGAGTTAGTATATATAACTAGCCATGGGTGTTGATATGCAGCCTTCCACTGTGGGGGTGCAGGGATCCCCTCTGCAGTTTTCTTTTTCTTTTTTTTTTTGAGTTTTGCTTTTTGCATGCAGAGAGGTTATTGCTCTGTGCTTAAGTAGCAGCATATTGGCAGTGGTAAGCTCCCTGCACCCCTAATGTAGATGGTTGCTTTCCACAATCCCAGTAATTTATATATACAACTCTGAAATGGATAGACCTTGGGGAAGACATTTTTATCTTTAGTTGCCACACCCCAGAATACCATGTTGATAATTGCACATTAGAGTACTAATCACTACTGTGTTAACTACATGCCTGTTCTACAATCATAGATATATAGGTGCCTGCATTTGCCCTGTAAGACACCTGGAGCAGTTCAGCATTATGCAACTTTTAAGAACTGGAGTTAGCAAAGAACATGCTAGAAGCTTGATAAGGAAAAAATCTAACAAATAGAAGCAATCATGTAGTAATACTGGTGTCCTGAGTTTAATTGTATTTATATGCAGGAATTAGCCAATTTTAAAATGTGTGCATTTGTAACTGTTTGCTGAAATGTAAATGTGGATTTTTCTTCTTAAAAGGAAGTACATTGATTTTGGATTTGAGAGAAGCTAGTTCATCTTAAAAGTCTCATGTGTAAACTTCAAGTACGGATATCAAAAGAGCTTGAAGGCCTGAAAAATAAGTGAAAATTATTTCTGGGAATATTTTCCTGACTGCAAGGTATCATGCTGAACTAACCTATTTAGAAAGGCACTGTAAACATTTCAAAAAGGTGCTGTTGTTTGCTTAATCTGTAGACCCAAACTCTGAAATCCTAAATTAAACCATGTTGAATTGTATTTGATTTGTTTGGCTTTCTTTCTGGTTAAGCTGAAAACACCCAGTTTGAGTTTCTTGCCTATTAAGCTGAAAAGTGCCAAACTAGCTTTCCTTATGAAATGCAGAACTAAAAGCAATTTGAATTTGCTTGCCAAGATCTTCCTATTATATAAGCCTGAATAAAACCTGTGTGGATGATTTAAAGTCTGAGGCTGGTGTTCCATCTTCATTTCCTGAATTGTATTAGTATCAGATTTGTTACAGGGCTTGTATGAAAGGTTGAATATTTGTTGTTTATGTGGTTTATCACTAAATAACATTTTAAATTCTTGCACAATTGAGAATAGTATTGAACATGTTCAACATACTGAGGGATGGATGATTACTGAGAGGAAGGGAAGGATGAAGCTTCAGTTAACGGCAGTGGTTTATCAGACGTAACTCTGGAATAATAGAGGAATTTTTCTGATGCTCAAGGGAATTATATGGAGATGCTATGGACATATGTCATGAAAGATTCAGAATGAAGGACAAAGAAGGTATAATGGTGAATAGAGTAGATCAATGTGGGAATTCTTTTTGTTTAGGATTTGCTGTTGTTTCTTTCCTGTAAACTCCTGTTACTTGTGGATCTCAGATAATCTGAACAAAGTGGATTAATTTTTTGAATGAAAAGAAATCCTATTGCATAAGTTTTACTTTAGATGATAAAATTGTATTTTTGTTACAGAAGCAACATGGAGATTTTGTCATAGCATAAAGCTTTGAAGTCGTTTTAGTGCGTGAGGTAGTAAAAAAGAAACAGCGATAGGAATCCCAGGAGAATTAGGCAGTACATGAATACATAGTAATAGGTATCATTTAGGTTTGAAAATACAAAAATACTGTACAGATAGAGATGTGAAATATGTAGAGATGAAGGCAGTTGCTACAATACAACGACTGGAAGCTTAAGTGAGAGTTAAATAGCTGAGGGAGAAATTAATTGCAATATGGAAAAAATGCTGTTTGAAAAAGAAAGAACAAAAATAAAACACATCATATAGATAACATTACTAAACAAACACGAAAATGAAAACCATTTAATTATCTGATAAATTCAGAAGAAAAGTTGTATATATCATTTCAGAATATTAAAACTCCTTTAATTGGTTGCAGTTGATTAGACACTTTTTGTATTTATGCATGAAAAAATGAAAAGATAAAGGAATAGCACATTAATCAAAGTATGTGGTACCAAGAATGAAAGAAGTGCACATCTTCATTTTGGCTGAATGTCTTAAAAAGAAGCAGTTTATATGAAAAGACTGCTAAAAGTCCAAGGAATGATTTTAGATATGAAACAACTGAAATTTATAAATGATTGCCTTATCATGTGCTTCATGACAGAACCATAGGTAAATGATGGGATTATTATGATGATATGAATGACATACCTTGATATTTTGGAAATGGAACTTAACAGTGGCTGCAGTTTATTAGGGTTATCAGAGGTACCTATAGTCTGTGTAGATTAGGATAAGACCAGGCTGGATTTGAGCATTATAAAAAGTTTGCATATTAGAAAAGAGACGTTTCACTAAATTGTATTTATTAAATAGTGATTGCAATGTATTAGCTAAATGTTAACAGAGAGCAACTGTTTTTTTTTTTGACAAATAGTTGAAGAAGTTGTTGGTGGTACAGATAGCAGGAAGGATATAAAATACCTTGTGATTAACTAGGTAAATGAGTAGGCAGTATAACAAGAAAGGTGCAGATTGGGTATCTTCTTATTACAGAGTTGTTGAATGTTTTTTACTGTATAGCTTAACATTACATGGAGTAAATGATAGAGGATGATGGTTTTTGGGGCTAAGCTTATTCAGTGTGTCAAAATGTACATATATATATATATATATATATATATATATATATATGTGCCATTGAGGTATTATTATTTAGATGCATTTTTTCTGTGCTAGTACTATGAAGAGCAGCCTATGAACCTAACTGAAAAAGGCTACAGCAGTGATAAATAACATGGTTACAGCCAGTGTAGTGTATTTCTTTAAGAGGAAATGATGTTTCATTTCCAGTTATTACATCTTATACAGATGTTTTAATGTTGTATTTGAATACTTCTATAAAACAAGGATGCCTTGAGTATAGCAGAAAAAAAAACAAAACAAAACACACAAAAAAAAAAACAATATACATCTATATATCTATGCTACATGTACATTTATACATGCAAATGTATGCATGTACAACACGGTTATGTTTGCATACATGTGCATGTTTGTGTGTGTGTGTGTGTGTGTGTGTGTGTGTGTGTGTGTGTGTGTGTGTGTGTGTGTGTGTGTGTGTGTGTGTGTTATTAAATGCACAGGAAAATAGTTGAATATAAACTATCATCACAGTCTTCGCTGGTAGATTTTTTGTGCTACCTTTTAACAGTCAAAGTGGAAGTAGCATATCAGAAAGAGCATGCTATGATAGACTATGAATGCAAAGAAATGACACAACTCATGTTTTTACTTTCCAAGTTTTAGCTTATTATTACAATTTCCATGTTATTTTTTTATGTACAAGAAAACAGTAGTAAGGTTTTTAATATAGCATTTGAGTCTTGTAGCATATGTAATTTATTTTATGTTCACACTAAATACTATGGGTTATTTCCCTTTTAAATATTAGTACTTGTTTTTAATTAGTTTATTGGATTAATTACAAGTGTGTGTGTGTGTGTGTGTGTGTGTGTGTGTGTGTGTGTGTGTGTGTATATATATATATATATATATATATATATATATATATATTTATATATATATATATATATTATATATGTTTAATTGATTCAACATGGTGTTTATCTGATGAAGTCTGAGGAATACTTGGACGAAAATGCTGTTTCTTTATTTTGATTTAAAGTACAATAAATTTACGAGTCCAATTTTACAGCCATGAGTGGTGGAGTGCTTCTTACTACTGTCCCTTTTTATGGTTTTGGTTATTGTTGGACAATAGTTCCTCCTGTTCTTTTTGGTTTTTGTGTTATGGAGGAAGAAGGGCTACTACTGGGAATGGAGCCATGGAAAGTCGTAGAACTGCCCAGGTGGGTGAATTTCATAAGAGTGATGGTCAATTGACCCAACTCATTGAGCTGTTGACTCCATTAAGTCAGGGCATTGTTGATGTCCTGTCACATTTTCGTTTACCCGGCAACCAGGAAGGTTTACTGAACCATGCTTTGAATCTACGTTCCTCAGCCACTGCTGTTTCTTTTGGTGCAAATGCACATGGAACAGGAAGTAATTCTATGGACTTTGATGCTATACCAGGGGCTCTCAGAGAAAGAACTAATTCCAATTCTCCCAGGGGAGGCCAAACTAACCTGGGATCTAATCGTGACTTTAATCAATGGCTGCAAGATAAACCGGCGTTTTGTAAGCCGGCAAGTACCGCTGTATCTACTGAGCCATCCGAAAGTTATAAGGAAAACCTTAACTTACAACAGGAAACACTTACCAGTTACAAAATGTATCTATTGACAATGACTATCTCAATGAATGCATTCCTTTGCGAATTGTACCGAAAGGTTTGAGACTTTATAAGTTTTCCAACAATGTTAGTGCTGGCTCGGAATTTCACAAGGAACTTATTGCTATTTTTGACAACAGCAGTTTTGAAGTGCTTAGAGCTATTGTAAAAAATAATGAAAGACAAATTGTGGTTTTACAAGAAAAAATTGCAATGTATAATTCTCGTATTACGAGTGACTTGTTTGATTTGGAAGTAGAGAAAAAGGAATACTATGACAATAGGAACCTTATTGATAGGAAATGTGATGAAATTTTAAATAGAAAGTACAAGAAATTGGACAGGGACATTAGGGAATATCAAGAGGGGAGACAATATCCCCAACCCAAACAGTCTTATGTACCTGTTGGTGTGGAGGGCAATGCATGCTCTAACCTTAACCAACAAGGTGGAGTTAGTGATAATTCAACTAATGTAGTAGGGGAAAAAGATTATGATAATTACCAAGAACCTCTGTAGTGTAAGAGTTAGAGAAGGAGGAGGAACAGAGTAAGAGGTAGGTGACATCACGGGGGGGGGGAAGGATAGATACAAATGTAGCAGATTGGATGGCAATGTAAGGTGAAAGATGACAGACAGACTTCAGGGAAGGAGGTGTGTCCCAACAGAACACTAGGAAAGTCAAGAAATTGAATGTTTACGCTATCCCTACACTCAAAGTTTCTTGATATACGTGCATGCGCGCGTGCGCGCGCATGTAAGGCAGGTTCAACATGTGGGAGCGTGTTGCAAACTGTTTACAATGGTTTGCGCGGGCGTGCACGTGTTTAAGGCAGTGTGCACGCGTTTTAACATGAATCAGCCTAGTTCACACCGTGTAAGGATGTGTGCGCGCGTGTAACACCGTGTAGAGATGTGTGCGTGCGTTTAAGCGACTGTGAGCGTGTTTAAGCTGGTGTGCACTTTGCTCCCCCTCAGGAAACAGAGAGGAAACAGGAAACAAGTAAATTACACGGAAACTGCCAGAGGATACTTCTTCTTCTTCTTCTTTCGGCTTTATCCCGGTTAGGGGTCGCCACAGCGGATCACCTGTCCGCACATTGAATGGCAGTGGAGTTTTACGGTGTCGAGTTGCCAGCCCGGCGCCCAACCTTCCACAGAAGGCACACTCACACGCACACCTAGGGCCAATTTAGAGTGTCCAATCCACCTGCAGCATGTCTTTGGGATGTGGGAGGAAACCGGAGCACCCGGAGGAAACCCACGCGACCACAGGGAGGACATGCAGACTCCGCACAGAAGGCACCCCAGCTGAGGATCGAACCGGAGAACCTCTTGCTGTGAGGCGGCAATGCTAACCACTGCACCACCGTGGCCACCCTAAACTGCCAGAGGATACTGCTGCAGTTAATTGTTGGAAACAATTGGAAGCAGGCAATTATGCAGGCAGACTAGAAGCCCAACCCAGCACTTAAAACACTGCAAAGAGCAGTGCAGGGTGTTTCTCACAAGAGATACTGCAAGAAAGTAAGCTATCAGAATTGAAAACTGAAAAAGCTGAACTCAGAGCAGAAATGCTAGGGGCTGCCATAGCTGTTATAATCAGGCAAAGGCGAATTGCTGTGGGTGGTGTCAATGCAGATGCTGACAGACAACCCAGAGTGAGGAGAAGGAGAAGAGTATACAGGCCCAGGGTCACCTACCATGGGTTACATGAGCTGGAGATAGTAGAACGCTACAGAGTGGACAGAGACCATCTGCAGCAGATTGTTGAGCTGTGCAGGCCACATCTCACACACAGAACCAACAGAGGGGAACCCATCCCAGTGGAAACCAAGGTATGTGTTGGCCTAAGAATACTAGCAACGGGTACCTTCCAGAGACCAACTGGTGATATGATGGGGATATCACAGGCATCAGCCTCCAGGGTATTGCACCAGTTCCTGGATGCCATGTCAGCACATGTCGGTGATCATAAATATGTCCCTAATGACCGTGAGGTTGTGGCCAGCAATATGCGTCTCTTCCAGCAAATAGCGGGATACCCTGAGGTGCTGGGTGCAATAGACTGCATGCATGTACGCATCAAAGCACCAGCTGGTGAGCGGGGTAGAGTCTACATTAACCGCAAGGGATACCCCTCCATCAACTGCCAGGTTGTGTGTGATGCCCAGGGCATAATAATGAATGTGTGTGCTGGCTGCCCTGGGAGCTACCACGATTCCCACATCTGGCATCTGACACAGCTGTACCAATCATTTGCCAGTGGGGACTTCCCACACGGACACCTAGTGGGGGATGCAGGTTATGCACTTGAGCCGTGGCTGATGACACCCATCAGAAATGCACACACACCTGAACAGGAACGCCATAATGAGGCACAAACACGTAATGTCATAGAGCGTGTGTTTGGGCTGCTCAAGTCACGGCTCCGGTGTCTGGACACATCTGGTGGAGCCTTGCAGTACACACCAACTACATGTACCCAAATGGTCATGATATGTGCTATGCTACATAATATGATCCTGCAGAAACAGCTGCAGCAGGACCAGCACAGGGCTGGGCCTAACATCCCCCCACCATTGCCAAGGCCACCACAGGCAGAGGGTGACTCGGAGGAGGAACAACCTGACCTTGTCCCAGTAGGCAGAAGGAGGCATGCCCAGTATGCCCTGGCCTTGGCAAAGAGGCAACACATAGCACATACACTTGGTCAGTAGGAACACTGGGACTGATACCCGCTCTGACTCACTCATATAGTAACAGGGATGCCTAACATGACACAACCTGCTTCCAAACATGTACAGGGAGTGTAGTATGTGCATCCGACAGAGGCAGCCCTGCAGCACCACCTGAGGCATGAATGCCATGTGTTAAGTAATGTAATGCCATGTACCATATGCACACCTGAGGACCCGACTAACATCCACCCTCACCAATCATAAACCACAAAAAACACAATCCTACCTCATAGGTACCACAAGCGATTGTAACCTAGATGTAATGCTACCCAATGCCAGAAGTATAAATGCGTGCAGTGTAAACGCACACAGTATAGAGAATGTAGATACCAGTGCTGTAATAGAAAACAGGGTCAAAGCCCACATCAGCACCCGGACACTACCAGGTCACACTTCTGTCCTAATAGCAGGAACTGCCCCAGGCCTACTCTGGCAACGTGAGTGTCAAACGAAATATTACTGTCAACCTGGGTGCCCAGGACACTGATAACCTCTTCTGTGCTTAGAGGATTGCCACCTAGATGGGAACTAGGGGTAACCCTGTTGTTCCCGAAGGGTATGACTATGCATTGTTTAGCGTTTAACGTAAGGCCATGGCTCTGGCACCAGTTATCTGTGTCTATGAGACCCTTCTGAAGGATGTCTGTTTCAGATGGGTTTCCAACTATGGTTCGCGGTTTGCAGTCATCTCCAAACTTTGTCAGCCATAATCCTCCTGTGTTTGCTCGTACTTCTGAAAAGTAGATGCTGAACAAGTGTGGGCCCAGGACTGAGCCCTGTGGGACACCACTTGTGACAGCTCTGGAGTGTGACATGGCACCAGCAACTTTGACCCTGTGTGTTCTGTCACTTAGCCAGTTTGCAACCCATGCTGTGATGTATGGGTTCACAACTAAGCTGGTGATGTTTTCAATGATACCTGAGTGGGGTATTGTGTTGAAAGCCTTTGCCAGGTCAAGGTAGGCTGTGTGGACTGCCTTGCCCACGTCAATGGCCTTGGTGACTGTCTTGAAAAATTCAACCAAGTTTAAAAGGCATGATCTGCCCTTGACAAAGCCAAACTGGATTGGATCCAATGTCTGCAAGTCCCCTATGTCTTCATGTATTATTCCCATTATGATCCTCTCCATAGCTTAGCAGAACAGGCCTGTCAAGCTGATGGGATGGTAGTTTCCGGGGTTGGTGGAGGCACCTCCTTTGTGAAGTGGGGCCACCATTGCTGTATGCCACTCCTTGGGCACATATCCTGAGGTGAGGCTAAGATTAAACAGCTGCCCCAACTGCGGGTGTAATTCCTCATTGAGTTCATGGAGCACACAACTGGGGACACCATCTGGTCCCATGGATAAAGTGTTTTCCGCCTTGGATAGAGCAGTTCTCACCCCAGCATTGGAGATGTTTGGGGGGCTACAATCCTCTGGTGTAGATACCCCTCCAGTTGGGGGGGAGGGGAGAGAAATCTGCACTGAACCTGTCAGCCAGTATGTTGGCAATGTCTGTAGGTTCAGTGATATTTGCATCATTCCGAACTAATTCCGAGCATATCTGGGAGTTCCCTCCCAGGTTTCAAACATAGGTAAAAAAGGCCTCATGATTGTCCCTTGAGTCCTGAGTGGGTTTACTCTCAAAACTTGCCTTGGATGATTGTATGGGGGAACCCAGTGTTTTACTCATAATGAGCAGGGGTGTCTTCCCTTCTACGGATTTCGCTCTATCTTGTAGTAGCTCCTTCCATCTGTTGTAGAGCTTGTTTATGGCTAGGGTCCACCAGACTGGATGCTTGCCTGTGGTACAAAGAGTCTTTGTCTTGTTTGGGATTGCCTGATCCATGCATTCCTGGAGGTGCTGGTAGAAGGCATTTGTATGTGATACAGCAGCTTGGGTAATGGTGTCCGCTGGCTTGGGGGCCTTGAAAGAGACCACACCAGTCCGTAGAAATGTGAAGTTGGCATCTGAGAAGGTCTTCACTGTTTGTTTTTCTATCTGGGGTGTGGGTGGGATGTGGACTCCCACTGAGATTAGTCCATGATCTGATCTCACCAATGATGGGTATACTTCTGGTGTTGAACAGTGTGACCCCATGTTCGTGATGATGAGTTCTAGTATGTTGTCTCCACTTGTGGGGATGGTGACCAGTTGTTCCATGGCATTTGAGTGTATGAACTCTTGGAACCTTTGTGTTAGAGTGTTGTGGCTTGATTAGTGATCCCAGTCTATATTTGGATAGTTGGAATCACCCAGTAGGATGGTGTTTGGAGATACATATATCCCCTCCAGTGTTTTCAGGACAGCTGTGTGAGGTACCTGAGTTTGAGAGGGTGGCATGTAACATGCTACAAACTGCAGAGCAGTCTTGCCTACGGTTACTGGCACCTGGATTGTCTCCGATGCATCGTGTGTTGCCAACAACCTCGAGGTGAGGGTGTCCTTGATGAATATGGACACCCAGCCTCCTTTCTTGGTGTTGTCCGGATTCCGGTGCCGGAACGCATGATATGAGGTAACACCCGATAGTGCCGGGGTGCTGTCAGAAGCTGTGAACCAGGTTTCAGGCACAGCACAGACATCAATGTGCTACATACTGAGAAGGGCATCGAGTGTGTGCAGCTTGAGGTTGAGACCTCTGGCATTGAGCAGCATTACCCTTAGTGTCTTTCCTTTTCTGTATTCTAGGGTGGTAGGTGTAGAATCTGAATCTTGCATAAAAAAGGCACAATGGGGGTGGCAAGAGCATCAGCTGAAATCCGGAAGCCCAGGGGTGACAGGTGCAAGCCGTCCCTTGCAAATCAGCGTGGCCTGTCCAGCATGTCATCCCAGGCACACAGACATTGTACCCCCTTTGAATGACACCATAGTTTAAGCAAATTATTACAGCTGATCATCTTGTCTCTGTTTATGTGGCATCATACTTGGTGAAGGTAGGATACTGCTCAAGGTCAGGGTCATACCTGCCTGGCCTACATAATCAGAGGGATCCTCTCTGTCTCTTTCCATGTAGTCCAGGGAGATACATCTCAGGTCATTCCCACCAGCATGGATAATGACTGGGTCAGACTTGTACTTGCAGTTGAGTGACCTGAGTGCTTGCATTATGTGCTGGATTCCAGTGCCCGATAGGCAGCTTGCTGTGACCTCCTCCGTACTTGATCTGGTGAGCGGGACGTCAGTGTGTCTGACTATGGAGTCACCTATGACAAGTGTGTCTGGCATTGTGTTTGGCCTTAAGGGCTGTGACTGTTTGGCACACCGACTCTGTGGTCAATGTGTTGCATGTGCTGTGCCCTGTGGAGGCAGTTGTGTGAGTGTCTGCTGTGGTGGCCACTGCCGTTTTGGTAGAATTCTGATCAGAGCCTCCGAGTATGTCTTTGTGTGTCTATGTGTATGATTTTAAGTTGTGATAGTGCCATGTGAGACTGGGTTTGTGATGTGTGTGGTTACCTTCACCTTCTCTCTGGTCTTGCTAGTCCTATGTTGAGAGAGCTCAGCCTCCACTTTGGCTATATAGTTGCATCTCTCACATGTATGTGTGTTTTATGGGAGAAGGTGAGGGTTGTCAGTGTACATGAGGCAAGAGTAACATTGCCTCAGTATTCCCAGGTTCACCAGCTGAGCAGGAGAGGACACTAGCAACTGATCCCTAGACATGCTAGAAGGAATAGACAAAACAATGTTGGAATACAGGGAGATATCAAGCCCCCCAAACCACATCATAGTGCTTGACTGACAATACCTACACATACACCAGTGTTTCATAGTGTCATAGTTTACTACTAGGCTATCTGCCCTAGTGCATGTATAAGCCTAGCCATAGTGATGTGGCTATTGCCACCCCTTATAGTGGTAATAAGTGTACAGAATAGATTACGAATATTGTGCCTCTGACTTAGTAGTGACACATTATGACCCCCTTACGTAATTGAATAACATGACTGTGCCTCTGTCTAGTCTGTGCCTCTGTCTCATATGCAGTTGTCCAGATGTCTCCTGAAGAGAGTCAGTGAGGGACTCTGTCAAACATGAACTGGGATACTCTGCTAGAGTGTGAGATGCCTCTGAGTTATGACTCTGTCCCTCCAGCATGTCCTATATATGTATGTGCTGAGGTTCAAATCCTCAGCTCTCATGGCTCCAGTGGATTTGGATTGCTTGCAGTGGAGCATGTCCACCAAATCCTGATTGGACATGGTCTTGTATGTCAGGCATAGGTCACCTGTAAGTATGCGGTATGACACTGAACAAAGCTGGATTTCCTCTATTCTGGAAGCATATGACGTGTTGAAGAACCCTGATCTTCATGGTAGGTACTTTTGGGGTGTCTCCAGCTGTTGCAAGTGCTGGGCGAGGTACATACCATATGGGGCTTTGTATTCAATCATGGGCCTGATAAGGGAGAAGGATAGTGGAACAATGACCTCCTATGATCTGGATGGAAAACCCTCCATGATAAGGTGGGCAAGATAGAAAGTCTTCCTAACCACTTTGGCAACAGGGGTGTCAAAAGAGATGTCACTATCTACATGTGTCCCCAGGTGTCTGATTTGTTTTCTGTGCTCAGTGGGTTGCTGTCTATGTATTGATCTGTGGGTACTTTGTTCCTCCCAAAGGGGATGAATACACATCAGTTGCATTCAGTTTCAGGCCATGCGTCTGGCACCAGCTATCCGCCTTTGTGACGGCATTCTGTAGTATGTGTGTGCCGGCTGATGTATTCACTATGGTGCCTAGGTTGCAGTCATCTGCAAACTTTGTCAGCCACAACCCCCCTATATTTGCTTTCACATCTGAAAAGTAAATACCAATTAAGAGGGGTCCAAGGACACATCCTTGTGGGGCACCACCTGTGACTGGCTTCGAATCTGACAAGGCACCTGCAATGTTGACTTTATGGGTTCTGTTTCTTAGCCATTTTGCAACCTATCCTGTGACATATGCTGTTATATGTCAGCTGTTGAGCTTGGCTATGATGCCTGAGTGGGGTATTGTGTCACAGGCCTTAGCCAAGTGCAGGTAGGCTGTGTGGACTGCGTAGCCCTCATCGATGGCCCTACTGACAGTTTCATAGTAGTCAACTAGGTGCAAAAGGCAGGATCTGCCCTGTACAAAGCTGAACTAGGTGGGAACAAGGGTCCGTAGGTCAGTAATGTGTCTGTGTAAGAGCTCCATAATGACTCTACCCATAGCTTTGCAGACAAGGCTGGTTAAGCTTGTGTGGTGGTAGTTGCCATGGTCTGTGGATGCATCTCCTTTGTGGAGTGGGACCACTGTTGCCGTACGCCAGTGTTCAGGTACATATCCTGTAGCAAGACTAAGGTTAAATAGCAGTTGTATATACGGGTCCAGCCCCTTCTGGAGTTCACATAGCATGCAACCGGGGATACCAGCAGGTCCCATTGATGCTGTGTACTTGTCTTTGCTGAGTGCGGCTCTCACATGGACATCCAAGATGACAGTGAGGTTACATACAGCAGTGATAATTATCTTCTTTTGCGGGTGAGGGAGGGGGTAAATCGCACTGAAGCTGTCCGCCGGAATGTTGCCAATATCTGTCAGGTCACTGGAATATATGTTGTTGTGTACCAACTCCGAGCATATCTGAGGGTTCACAACCAGGTGTCTGACATAACTGAAGAAAGCAGTGTGGTTACCTTCATTGTCTTTGGTGATTTATGTCCCCAAGTTGACCTTGCATGTCTTTATGACATAATGTAGCTTTCTACTAGTGATGATCACAGCTGTCTTCCCTTGTGGAGATGTAGCTCTGTCTTGCATTAGTAACCCTCATCTGTCATACAGTTTGTTTATGGCTGGGGTCCACCAGACAGGACACTTTCCCTTTGTGGAGAGGGTCCTGTTTTTATTTGTGATTGCATGGTCCATGCTTTCTGACATCTAGCTAAGGGGAGGTCATCGTGGTTCTGCAGTTATCTTTCATCAGCATTAGAAATGACCACAACAGCCCGTGTGGGGTGTACCTCATGCAGACACATCCAGCACCTGTAAAGTCCACAACAGTACCTCACCAGGAGTATGAAAGAGTTGGAACACATGTAATGTGTCACCTGATTAAACAGAGTGCAGCTCCACACACTGCCATGCTGTCCACCCAGATGCAAGCTGTGCCTGATGTAGAAAGCCATGTCCAAGCTGGAATCAATGCACATGCTGCACCTTGTACAATCTGAATGGCAGGGAGCTATGCACATGAGGGACCTGAACCCCAGCACTGACATACATAGGACAGGCTGTACTGCATTATCCATAACACAGAAGCCACCCCCACGCATGAGTAAACTACCAGTACAGGTTGTCTGTAGAGACACTCGTTGATTCCCCTCAACAGGAATCCTAATGAGTGGATGGGAGATGGGAGGTTTACCCTGGGTATCAATGTTATGTCACAGGTAGACAGAGGCACAGTATACTAAACAAGACATATGTCATGGCAAACTACACTTACAATGTGTTGATGGACAAACACACTCTCCGACTAGCATTAGAAATGGCCTAGGGCACATCAGTAGTGTTTGCCAATGTACACCCATGTTGTGGAATACACTACTGATGTTGGATGAGGCTGTTGTAAGTAGTTCACATCTGAACATAATGCAACATGGTCAGATAGGTTCATAGGTACATAGGTTTATACTAGGCTATCTTCCCTAAGGCAGGTATAAGCCTAGCACAGAGTTCGTTGGCGTACACCACCCCTTATATGGAAACAGTACTGTGCCCATTATTTTGTCATGCCTCTCTCCAGCAGTGACACAGTGACGATCCCCAGGTTAAACGTATGACCTTCCATCCACAGGTCAAGATACCTCTTGAACACAGCCAGCAAGGTGCTCTGCCTCACATGGACCGGGATTGTATTCCACAGCATAGGAGTCTCCGGTGATAACTCCATCCCTCCAACATGTCCAACGTACATCCCTGCTAAGGTGTAAGTCACTTGCACTAGTGGTTCAGGTGGATCTGCCGATTCTGAGGTGGAGCATGTCCATTAATCCCTGTTTGGACATGGCCTTGCATGTCAGGCACATGTCACCTCTATGCAGACGGTATGTGAGTGAATAGAGTGGGAGTGTCTTCAATCTGGCAGCATATGACAGCTGTTGGGGTTCCTTGATCCTTTAGGTAGGGGACATTCAGGGTGTCTCCAATTGCTGCAGATGTTGGGTGAGATACATCCAGAATAGGGCATTCTACTTGATCACCGTTTTGATAAGTGAAGAGTACAGGGGAACAATCACCCACTAGATCTGGATGTGAATCCCATCCTGATCAGGTGGGCAATGTAGAAGGTCTTTCTAGCCACTTTAGCAACGTGAGTGTCAGAAGAACGGCGACTGTCAACCTGGGTCCCCAGGTCCATGATAACCTCCTCTGTGCTCAGAGGATTGCCACCTATATGGTAGCGTGGGGTTACCTTGCCTTTCCTGAAGGGTATGTCTACACATGTTGTGCACTTTGACTTCAGGCCATGGCTCTGGCACCAGCTATCAGTTACCGTGAGTCCCTTGTGAAGGATATCTGTGTCTGATGCACTGTCCACTATGGCACCCAGTGTGCAGTCATCTGCAAACATTGTCAGCCAAAGTCCTCCCATGTTGGCCTGTACTTCTGGGAAGTACATGACAAACAATGGGGGCCAAGGACTGAGCCCTGTGTGACACCACCTGTGACCAGCCTGGAGTCTAACATAGTGCCAGCAACTCTAACCCTGTGGGTCCCGTCCTTAAGCCAGTTTGCAACCCATATTGTGACATATGGGTTTACATTTCAGTTGTTGGGGTTTTCCACAATACCTGAGTGGGGTATTGTGTTGAAAGTGTTTGCAAGGCCAAGGTATGCTGTATGGACTGCCTTTCCCCAACAATGGCCTAAGTGACCATTTTGAAGATGTCAACCCAGTACAAAAGGCATGATCTGCCCTTGACCAAGCCAAAATGGGATGGGTACAATGTCTGCATGTCCCCCATATCTTTGTTTATGAACTCAATTATGATCCTCTCCATAGCTTTGCAGACTAGACTTGTTAAGCTTATGGGGCAGTAATTACCATGGTCTGTAGAGGCACTGCCTTTGTGCAGATGTGCACAACTGGACCCTAACCAGGCTGTTGTGCACACTATGGAAATGTAAAGCAGTGATAGGACTAAAGCCCAGGATACTGACCACCACAGTGAAAGTACTGAACCACTACACTATACAGTACTACAGTGTTAGGTCAGTATGAACGGATGTTGACAATTGTGTGCAAAGTATCCCATGCAAAACCTGCAGGCACAGTATACTCCCTGTTGTGTTCACACAAAAGCATCTGGACAGTAACTACACAACATGGCACAGAACACACAACCATAAACTGGAGGTATTTGTTGAAGGTCACACTCATCCACAAATGTGATGTGCTGCAGAGTTCAACATATGGAAAGCCCACACTGGGCATGCTCACACACTTAGATAAATGAGACATCTTTCACACAACATGCCATGGGAAGGCTGAACTGGGCATGCTCACACACTTGGTCCAAATGTTACTCCTAGCAACTGTGGAAACACACTGGAGGATGCTCATTCCCCTTTCTAGACACTGATCATGTAAGCACCCTATAAGTATATCATGTGAAAGGAAATCTCCCAGTAATGTGAATAGCGCACTGCGCTAATGCGTCCGTCTCTAGTGTCATCACATAGTTAGGTATGGGGTTTGAATCCAGCAAGTGTGTGTGAAGTGGGGTAAGTGTGTGCGTCAGTGTGTATGAAAGGAACATTCCTTTTGGCAACTGTGAAAACACACCACAGGATGCTCATTCCACTTTCTAAACTCTGATGATGTCAGCACCCTATAAGTATATCATGTGAAAGGAAATCTCCCAGTCATGCGAATAGCGTGCTGTGCTAATGCATCTATCTCCAGTGTCATAGCATAGTTAAGTAGGGGTTTGAATCCAGCAAGTGGCAAGTGTGTGTGAAGGGGGGTAAGTGTGTGTGTCAGTATGTATGAAAAAAACATCCCTTTTGGCAACTGGGAAAGCACACCACAGGATGCTCATTCCACTTTCTAAACTCTGATGATGTCAGCACCCTATAAATATATCATGTGAAAGGAAATCTCCCAGTAATGCGAATAGCGTGCTGTGCTAATGCATCTGTCTCTAGTGTCATAACATAGTTAGGCTGGGGTTTGAATCTGGCAAGTGTGTGTGAAGGGGGGGTAAGTATGTATGACTGAAATATCCCTTTTGGCAACTGGGAAAACACACTACAGGATGCACATACCCCTTTCTAAACGATATCACAATTATGTATGGCTTTTGAGTACAGACATGCCACGTGTGTTTTGCCCACACAGAATGCCCATGTGTGCGGGTTGTCCCTCACAATAATGCATGACATTGATTAAACCAGTTATGGCAATGCACACATGATGTATGTGTGTGCCAAATACACATATGTACCTGTGACCTTCAATAGTTACCATGTGTGATGCCTGACACATGTGAATACATGGTATTTGCACAGGGTAACATTATGACTGTGGACTTCTGTGCAGGTGCTGCATGTGGGATGTGTATATACAGTGTGAGATGTAGATGCTATCAGCCTAGTAGTGAGGGATACACACCTGGTCTGGGGCATATAGTCTACATGTTGTTGATGTACAGGTGCTGCATGTTTTCACCTGTTGTGGGAGTGGTAAGACATTATTCCACAGCAATGCAGTGACAGCATGCTAAGAACCGTTCAGCCAGGGTATTGTAGCTACACTAATTCATTAGCATTCAGTAATATGTCAGAATCCCTGGTGAGGGTCTGATGCCAACCAAGGTCAGGGGTCTACCAGCCTGTGTCACTTGCTCAGTGCTCAGTGATCCCTTCCATGTTCCCTATCATGTATCCCAGTGAGGGACATCCCACATCAGCTGTGGTGGCATGGACAATGACTGAGTCATATGTGTCCATGCATCTGACTGACCTGTATGTTTGTGTTATGTGGTGGACCACAGTGCTCCATGAGCATATCACTGTGACCTACACATTGTCCAGCCTGGTGAGCATGTTCTCACTGTACTGGACAACAAAGGTACCTAACACAACTGCGGCAGTAGTGTTGTATAGCTGTACAGACTGTGCTTGTTTGACACACAGGATTTGTGTGCTATGTGTTATGCGTGCTGTGTGCAGGCCTAATGTATGCCTGTGTGCCAGCTGCAGAGATGTCTGCCAGTCATGCAGGATGCTATCCTTAGGCTCCACAACTGACCCGGTGTGTTTCCATGCTTGTATTGCTGTCCGTGTAGGTCCACATCAGATTGGTATTGCTGTCACTGTAGTATTTCATGCCACCAGACAGGTTATGCCAGTACTGGGTTCAGAGTGCTTAGTCCACAGTTCGGCCATGTGTTTCCATCTCATACATGTGTTGTACATCCATGGGCAGGGGATAGGGTTGACTGTGTACATGTGGCAGCTGTGACATTACTACATGACACACATATCCCACAACTGTACCATAGAGGTGACTGACAACTGACCTTTGCACATGCTACCATAGTATTGAGATTGCATTAGTGATTAACAGCACATAGGGCCAATGGTGAACAAGATACATAGGTCCATAGGTTCATACAGGGATGTCTGCCCAGGGCATGTATCCACCTAGCCAGAATGTGTGTGGCTTTCAACATGCATTGTAAATCTGTCTTGCTATGCCCTTTTCCAAGGTTAGTATACTGTGCCTCTGTCTTACAGTGACACATAAGTGATATCCAGGGTAACCCTACAATGTCACATCCAGTCATTAATATCACACTTGAAGACAGTCACTGAGTTAGTCTGCCTAACCTCTATTGGGATAATATTCAAGAATGAAGGGAGCCTCCAGAGTTGTGAATGTGCCCCTCCAGCATGTCCTATGTATATCACTCCTGAGGTTCAAGTCTTTCCAGCATGTATCCTGATGGGATCTGGATATTCTGAGGTGCAGCATGGCCATTAAATGAGGGTTTGACATGGCTTTATATGTCAGGCACAATTTGCCTATGAAGAGGCAGTATGCCACCGAGTAGAGTTTGCAGTCACCTGCGACTTGCTCAGCCACAGTACTTCCATGTTGGCCTGTACCTATGGTAAATATATAATGAACATGACAGCTCCCAGGGCTGAGCCTTGTGGGACACCACGTGTACCAGGTTGGAGGCTGACATGGCTCCAGCAAGTCTAGCCATGTGTGTTCTGCCCTTGAGCCAGTGTGCAATAACCGTAGTGACATAGGGGTTAATATGTACACTGGTGAGCTTCCCTATAATGCACAAGTGGGGTATTGTATCAAAGGCTTATGCAAGGTCCAGGTAGGCTGTGTAGACCTCCTTCCCTTGACAGTGGCCTTGGTGACTGTTTCAAAGAAATCAAACAGGTTTGAGAGGCAGGATCTGCCATTAACAAAGCCAAACTGTGTATGGTGACATGTCTGTAGGTACACAATATCTAGATATGTGAGGTTCATGTTGATCCTTGCCATAGCTTTGCAGACAAAGCTAGTCAGACATATGGGGCAAATAGTGTCCAGGATCCGTGAAGGCACCACCTGAATGTAGAGGGACCACTGTTGCTGTATGCCACTCTCTGGCCACATATCGTGTAGTAAGTCTGGGATTGAACAGTGGTGTTATGTCTGGGTGTAGCTCTTCTTGTGGTTCATGTAGGACACAGCCTGGGACACTGTCTGGTCCCATTGATGCAGCGTTTATTGCTTTGGGAAGGGCATCTCTTACATGAGCATCTGTGATGTCAGGGGGGGCAGCACTCTGCCGCGAGACATATTTGCTCTTTCGGTGTGGTGGGGTGGAGAAGGCAGCAGTGAACCTGTCCACTAGGATGATGGCAATGTCTGTGTGTTTTGTATTTGTGTGACATCTTGGATTACCTCTGAGCATATCTGGGTAGTACCACCCAGGTTCCTAACATAACTACAGACAGCCTTGTGATTATCCTCATTGGCTTGTGGAATCTTCTCTCAAAGATGGCCTTAGACAATTGTATGGGTGCCTGTAGTTGTCTTCCAATAACCATCAGTGGTGCCTTCACATTTTGGGAGGTTGTTGTATCATGTGGTGGCATCATCCTTCTATTGTATAGTGTGTTTATGGCTGGTGTCCGGCACCCAGGACATCTGCCTTTGGAGAATTGGGTCATGCTTTCATATGTGGTGTCATGATCCATGCATTCCTGAATGTGTCCATAGAATGCCTTTATACAGGTATCTGCAGTCTAGTCCATATTTTCAACAGGCCTGGGGCCTTTGAAGGTTTCCACATCATTTATGAGGGGTGTGAACTTGCTTGACATGAGCTGTTGACAGACGTGCCGCCCCCCAGACAGAGCAAGGTGAGGGTCACATTTAGCTACCTGTCGGGTGATAGAATGTGCCACATAACACAGGCACACAGGTCACTCCACAGCAAGTACAACTATGAGGCAGTCATTGTCCATGCTGGTGAAAACAACCTGAGACGTACCTCCCTGGACCACATGGAAAGAGACACAGAGGAGCTCTTACAGCACCCTCTCAAACTCAGGACTCCCACACAGTCTTCATGCTGACACAGGAGAGTATAGATTTCTCTGCAAACACCATCATACTGGGTGACATCAGATACCCAAACATAGACTGTGAACATTACACAAGCCACAATACCCAAGCTCTAGGGTTCACATAGATCAGACATTCCTTAGCTATGGAACAGGTAACCAACCTTCCCACAAGAGGGGCAGATATACTAGACCTGATCATCACAAACATGAGTACCAAATGCTCACCACTGGGAGTATATCCCTCATTGTTGCAATCAAACCATATACAAATCACACTGGAGTACTGGATCCCCCACATATGCAAACCTCGAACACATCGATGTGTGTGTGGGAAATGCCCCTATTAGCAGCTGTGACAGTACAGTACAGGATGCAGATCCCCCTTTTGAAACACTGATGATGTCAGGACTCTATAACTATATTACCTGTATTAAAGTCCTCCAGTAATTCGCATGGCGCACTCTGCTAATGCGTCTTTTTCCAGTGTCATAACATAGTTAGGTAGGGGTTTGAATCCTGCAAAGGGAATGTATGAGTGGAGTTTATGTGTGTGCACTATGCTGGGAGGGATAAGTGCCTTTTGCCAACTGGGAGAACACCCTCCTCCTACACACAGATGATGTCAGCACCCTCTAAGTACAGCATTGGAAAGGATTTCCACACCTACTGCATATAGCACACTCTGCTAATGTGTCTGTTTCTACTGACATAGCACAGTTAGGTATAGGTTTGAATCTTGCAAATGGAAAGTATGTATTTTACTGTGGGTGGGGTTAGTATGTGTGCACAATGATGGGGGTGGGATATGGCTTTTGCCACATGGGGCTATGCACTGCAGGGTGCTCATTACCCTTAATAAGCAGTGATGTTGACAGCACCCTATACAAACAAAACTACGAAAGAGAAGGTGGTGGTACCAATAACACATGTAAGGTAACACTTCTTCAAGTAATGTCCACAAAACAAAGTAGGATAATCAAACAATTCTTTTATTCTATACAAACAACATGACAACAGACAACTGCCAGTACTCAGTATAGTGTTACATGCTACTGTAACATGCACATGTACCAGAATATACCTAGATAGTGTTTTGAAGCCTGAATGTGGCAAGTGTGTGGATGTGGGATGTGTCTGTGTGTGCATTTCCGTATGGGAAACATGTTTGGAAACATGTTTGATGTGGCAATCAGGGCACCACAGTACCTGATGCACATTACATCTTTGAACTGATGAGGTTGCCTGCACCCTGTGAGTACAGGTAGAGAAGAGGAAGTGAGTAGTAAACAACATAGTGCATTTCTCAAATGTGTACCTGTCATGTATCGACAGCTACTCATGTAGGGTAATAAATAATGGGAATGGCAGGTGAGCATGTGCATGTGTGTGGGTAGCAGGGTGTGTATAAATGCATGTGTGACAGAACAGATACATATAGCTGAATCTACATAACAGCACATGATGCGCATTCCCATGGTCAATGTTAGCATGTGATGGTGTGCAGCTGGCACACTTTGGTAAGTAGTATGGGTGCAGATAACAATTGAGGACATTCATACAGTTACTGCAGCAGGACTGCTGGGATATACACACAATCATACTGGAACAGTGAACAGTTACAAATATGTTACTACTTATACACATCTATGTAGTCACCCTGTGCATCAGCAACGTGTATACCTTTTCCTGCACCAATGTTGTAGTATGCAGGAGGTGGCACAGTGTCATCATATGCACAGGGTGTGGGTTAGGTATGCCCAAGCCAGCCACTGGTGACACCAATTGACATGTGTGTGTATGTGTGTTTGTGAGGGGCAGCAGTACAGGGTGGACCAGTGTTGGTGCAGTGTGTGTGTGTATGTGTTTGCCCTAGGTGTTAGGTTTCTGCATGTGTGTAAGCACACACACAGTCACACATAATGGCTGCCATGTACAGGGTTTTGTGGACAGCCACAGACTGCACCTGTCAGGTCATCCAGATCAGTGTCTGTGGGCACGGACACGGTACCTGTGCCTGGCAGGGGTGCTATGGGCCATATCCGGTACTAACCCAGACTGGGTACTGTCGTCAGAAGCAGGGGTGTGCTGACTGGACACAGTTTCCTGTTGGGACTGTCCAGAGCCACGTGCACGTGGTCTCCTGGGGCGTCCTGATGACAGCATAGACCCAGCATTGCTGGGGCTGCTGCTGGCACTTGAGGTGCGTGAGTGGGTCTTTTGTCGTCCGCGGCCACTGCCAGCTGGTGCTGTTGCTGGCATATGGCCACATCGACGTCGCAAATGCACACCATCGCCCTGGCCCATGGACATCTGGTTGTGGAGCAGCTGTTCTATGCCCCCACAACGTCTGTCAACGACATCTGTGAAGTTACGGATAGCATTCGCAACGTCACGCATGCTGTCTGTCATGGCTGTGCGACATGCTCTCAGCTCCCTCAGACCCTGTCTGGTGTACCTTTCCATACGTGCCTGTGCCTGCATGACAGTTCTAAACATAGTGGAGGTTGACATACCTCCTTGGGCACGTCGGCCAGAGGCAGTACGGCCACGGATGCCCCCATGAGAACCCATAGGCGACTGTCTGTGTGGCACCATTGGAGGACCCTGCTCATGGCTGCCTTGTGGGGATGCATGTACCACAGGTACCACATTACCCTGATCTATGCCCACTGCAGACTGTCCATCACCTAGGGACAATGGTGACAAAGGATGTAACGGCAGGATGACTGTGCGCATTGACGGGGTTGACAGCTGTGTACTGTCAATTGGCTGACCAATGGTGGACCCAGACACACCTTCCTGCACCATTACAGACATTTCATCATCATCAGTACCTGGGGCACAAGATTCAGGTTCCCTGCTGCAGGTCAACAGAGCAGCACCAGAACCTACGGGAGGAAAACAGGGAACACAGATTACAGTCCCAACACATATTTGACAGAGATACACTTCAATACTAATGCACACATTCAGAAATGGACACATGCAATCATGGACACTAACACACATGCACACATGGGCACAGGCACACTCGCACACATGCACACCCCACAGTAAACACACACATAAGTACCGTGTTACATTACTCTTAATTTAGTACAACTGGTTATTACAGTTATTATTAACACACTCACCAGCATGTCTACTACAGCGTTACACTACTCTTACTAGTATTATAAATTGTTTGTCAGGTAATGTTAAAAACACTCACCAGCATGTATGGCCTGCCTCGTTGCTAGATGGGAGGGACCTGGAAGTGTGAAGAGAGTAATGTCAGTGGGCACAAGTTTGCCATTTGTTTTGCACATGATACAGTACAGTAGTACACTAGTTCCCTTATACACATCAGCTGCTCATAATGTCTGTATCACACATGCACAATTACATATCATGATGATATATACATACCACATGCACACCTTATGCGTGCATGAAGTAACAGTGTACAGAACAGTCATATGTACATACCAGGAGTTAACTCTAATCTCACCCTTACCTCTCTTCAAACGACAACTCAAACTGTACTTCCAGAACCACTGGCTTTGTTCTTGTTGGACTCCCGGCTAACGTCCCTCTCCCCACCCTCTCTTTACCTTTAACCCCTCATTGTGCATAAAACTAGCTTCTACCCTGTTTCTTTCACCTTGATGTCCTTCTATGCTCTGACCTACTTCTCCCATCCCTCCCTCCTCCTCTTGACTGTCTTCCTTCTTTTCCTCACTTCCCTTCTTGACTCCTGCCTCTTCCCTATTATTTTATCTTTCATACTCCTTCTACTTCTCTACCCTTTTGAGCCCTAAGTATTATCTATATGGCTTTTGCCTTATTGCATAACTGTTATGCTTTAGGTAGAATTGCTTTGAAACCGACAGTACATTGTGTATGACTCTAAACTGTTTGAGTTCCTTAAATGTATGTTGATTTAATTAACAGGCTGGAGTATATTTCTATTCTGTTGGCTGTCTGTATTAACAACTTGTCTGTCTGCCTTTATTATGTTATGTGTGGAGCTTTTCTCCCCAGGCCTCTACTGAAAGTGGACATATATCCAGCTAGACTATCTTGGTCAACAAATGTAAAAGTAATAACAATAAATAAATATGGCATCTTACCTGCACGCTCGGTGTCTTGCTGCTGTGTGGATCCAACCTCCATCATGATGCATGACTGTTGCTGTTGTTGTTCTGGGGCTGGATCCACAACACTTAGCAGTAGCCCCTCCTGTCTGGTGAGGGGGGGATGTGTGGCCACCCCCCCCCCACCTGTGGCAACCTGTTGCCTGCGGATATCTGCAGCACGCTGGCGGACATTTCTAATCAAATCACTGCAGTGATGTCTCACCTGCTCATATGTCCTATCATGCATGCCAACATCATTTATCCTGCTAACTAGGTTTTGCCACAGTGCAGACCTCTCCTGCTGATTCTGGGTGGTGCGTGAGAACAGGATGGCATAGTCACGCACCAGGCTCTGGTGAATCACGTCATCCTCTGCAGCAGAATATGCTGGGTTCCTTTTGGAGCCATGTTGATCTGGAAAGGTACACAAACAGGTTATCAGCATAGTATCTCAGCAATACATGGTACACATTCTATACAGGGAGTATTAAATTGTACTTATTACTGCTTGGTTGTAACTTGATTACAGTGTAGCTATCATTCTAAGTCATTTTGACTAAGCACTTGGCCTTCAGGCCAGTTGTTTTACATTAGGGAGGTTTGTGGCAAGCACTGTGGTAGCAGGACACATATCTTTCATCCATTGAAGTTGGGAACTGCTGATTGAGGGCCCAGTGTACAAGTGTATTAGTTCTGGTATAGGCAGTTGGCCTTCAGGCCAGTTATTTAACATTAACAAGGTTTGTGGTCTGCACTCGTGTGTGACAATAGGCTGTACTCTGCCATTCATAGCTGGGGACATCTGGTTTCAGGTTTATAGTGCCTGCATATCTGAGCTGTAACTTACTGACATTGCTACACCTTGTTTGCTGTAGCAAACACTACATCCAGGCCTCCTGGATCTACCTTTGTTTATATGCTTGTTATTTGTTAGCTTGTTATTTCACTGGTATGCTACTTCCACATAATACACAGCTTCTCAACACGTCTGTGACTCACTACTGATATCTGCATTGCTTACTGTACGTACTTCCATGTTACACATGACAGCAAGTGACTGCTTGTCATTGTTGCATTTACTTAATTGTGACACATTGCACTTAGGTTACCTGGCACTTGCTCACTGACGCTTTTATTTCAGTCAGCAGTTGTAGGTAATATCAGTACACCCTCACTCCCCACTGGACCTTGTTTTCAATTATTACGGAATTCACAATAGTATTCTAGCATGTCCAGAGGTCAGTTGTCAGTTCCCTCCCCAGTCCAGCTGGTGAGTGTGGTACTCCAGAGACAATGTTAGAACAGTTGCATGTACACAGACAACCCCCTCCTCCTAACAACAAATTCAAACTCATGTGAGTGATGCAACCATATACCAAACTGGAGGCTAGGCTCTGTCTACTCAATACCACCATAACCAGTCAGGTGGCGAGGGAAACCACACTCACTACACTTCCAGTCTCACATAGACCTACCACGACAGCAGAACTAACACATGATCACACATGAACATACTTGTAGGCACGGACTACAGGTCTGCCTACGCAGCAGAGACCTCCTAAGTAGACACTCAGGCAACCACTACCACAGAAATGAACACGTGCAACACATATCACACAAAGCTGATGTGCTGAACACTCACAGCCATTAACAGTACACAACACACCTCATACACCTGTACTAGGTGCCTCTATCATCAGGCACACTAACATCACGTTCATCAGGCTTAACGAGGTGAGGGTAACGGTGTGCAGCCTGTCAGGCACTATGACCTGCCACATAACACAAACACTCAGGTAACCCCAAGGCAAGTACAGGTATGACTCAGTCAATGTCCATGCTGGTGTGAAAGACCTGACACATACCTCCCTGGACTACATGACATGAGACAGTACAGAGCTCTCTGAGCACGTAGCCCAAGACAGTTTGACCCTGACCTTGAGTAGCACCCTACCCTCACCAAGAACAATGCCACAATATCAAGGCACGATGATCCCTTCCATCAATTGACTGACATACTGGTGTCATTCACAGGTGTGTCAATGCCTGCCATCTTGGGGTGGTATGCTTTGCTAGGGACAGCTTGCACCTGTCACCTCTGTCCTATTGGAATTTGGTGGAGCCTCTCGCTACACCCATAGTGCCTGTATTGGGCATGGCTCATAAGACAAACCCACATCCATTTGTATCACAAAGGATGAGGAAGTAAGAGTGATGCTACTCAACACCGGAAGTCTAGACCTCAGGATGCATGCACTCAAAACCCTACTTAGCATTCTGGACATCGATATCTGTGCAGTAACATGAACCTGTTTCAGGTTTCACAGGAGCACACCAGTACTACCAAGTTATAGCTGTTACCATTCTTGTCGGCCCCAACACTTGAACAAGGGAGGGGGAGTATCAGTATTCAATGCAGATTCCCACGCCTCCACATTGGTGGCAAAGTACAACATAGGTATTAGGCCATTGAGTACAGAAGACGTAGTTGGGGACCTGGGGAAGAAACATGGTAGCAGTCTGTCATTTGTCAACCACATGGCCAACGTGGATTGAAAGACATGTTATATACATAGCATCACTGTTACGAAATGGTATCCCTGGATGTGTGCTACATTCACCCCTGGAGGACATAGCACCACATGACAGACTGATATTAATCCCTGGCCATACTACGGGATATGTACCTGAACAGTGCCATACATACACAGTGGTCCCACACCAATGAGGAGTAACCTCTACTGACCCTGGTAACTACTGCATCATATGCACAACTGGCCTTGTGTTCTAAGCTATGGAAGTTTTAAGTATGGGCAACATGTACAGCAATATTACATAGGTATATATTTCAGGACTATGTACACACAACCTATCTCATGGACATACCTATAGATAGTGAACTATGATACATTTGGAGGTGTCACAGTAAACACAGTATTAACCTGCTACTTTGCATTACCTGTGTTTGTGGCAGCTGTTGCTGTATCAGTGATGCTGCTTGCTGCTTGCAGTTTTCTGCTGCTGCTGCTGGTTTTGCTGCTGTCAGTCTGTTTATTTTCGTATTTCTGTCTCTCTCTCTCTCTCTTTCTCAGGTTTGTGCAATGATTGTATTGCATGTGTGGAGTGTGGGTACTGAATGCTTTTGTAGGTATCTGCATAGGCCCATGTGATGGCCTCTGCACCAATTGTAAGGCAGCATTGGCTAATTGCATACAGCCAGTTGTGTACTGATTGCATGTCTCACAGCGATTTCAGGACAGTGCTATAAAAAGGTATGTGAGATAGGCGTTGCCCTTTCAGATTGTAAGGGTGAGGACCATGCTGGTATGCTGTTGGAAAATGTTCTGTGAGTATGAAGGTTAGTACATCTCTCATGCTTCATGCTGTGTTGTGAATTCAGGTTGCTGCATTTCTCCCACCTGTTCCCTGTAGTGAGTGTGTATGCATACTGACACCCACAACTATATTTATTATGTATTGCTATATATACATATGTGTACATATACATACTGTCATATATGTACATTAGCTGACAATATTGGGTACAAGCTAACAATTTTTAGGGCTGTTTCTGTTAACACACACTAGTATGGGAATCCAGTAATTGGGACAGTGAAGATCTGTCTGACATGCTTAGGGTAGTACACATACTATATTGCCTTTATCTTCATTCCTACTATTACATGTTCCACTTATTTAGCAGTATATTCCTGTATGAGAGTCACGTCTTGCTGGTAGGTCATACAGACTAGTGTTACAATGGTCTTGTGGTAGGGCCTACTAGTATGCTTGTATTTTGCTTTCAAATTGAGTACAGGGTCTATCAATCAATGTGCTGGAGGCACCTTCCAGCAGTTAAGGGGTTAGTAGGTCTCACAGGAGTCAGGCTGTGTTGCAGATTCTGGCTGCTGCATTTATCTTCACTGTCTCCTGTAGTGAGTGTGTATGGATACTGACACCTACGACTATATTTCATATGTATTACTATATATTTATATATATGTATGTGTACATTTACATACCTTCTTATGTGTACATTACCTTACATTATTATGTACAAGCGAACAATTAGTAGGGCTGTTTCTGTTAACACTGAACTAGTGTGGGAATCCAGTAATTCGGACATTAAAACTCTACCTGAAATGCATTGGGTAGTACACCTCCTATATTGCCTTTATAGTGATTCCTACTATTACATGTTATATTTATTTTAGCACGATGATCTCATGTGGTAGGTCATACAGACTAATGTTACCAAGGTCCTAGGTTTGAGACTGGCAGTGGGAATTTATTTTTCTTTCCAAACCTTCAAAATGAGTACAGGACCTGTCAATCAAAGTGCTAAAGCCACCTTTAAGCAGTTAAAAGGGATAGTGGGTCCCAGAGGGGTCATGCTGTGTTGCAGATTCTGGCTGCTGCGTTTATCTTCACTGTCTCCTGTAGTGAGTGTGTATGGATACTGACACCTACGACTATATTTCTATGTATTACTATATATTTATATATATGTATGTGTACATTTACATATCTTCTTATGTGTACATTACCTTACATTATTATGTACAAGCGAACAATTAGTAGGGCTGTTTCTGTTAACACTGAACTAGTGTGGGAATCCAGTAATTCGGACATTAAAACTCTACCTGAGATGTATTGGGTAGTACACCTCCTATATTGCTTTTATATTGATTCCTACTATTACATGTTATATTTATTTTAGCAATATGTTCTTGTATGGCAGTCATGGCTTAGTGGTAGGTCATACAGACTAATGCTACCAAGGTCCTGGGTTTGAGACTGGCAGTAGGAATTTATTTTTCTTTCCAGACTTTCAAAATGAGTACAGGACCTGTCAATCAAAGTGCAATAAAGGCACTTTTAAGCACTTAAAACCAGGTGTGTGCTCGTTTGCGCGGAGCTCACGCATGTGCACTGGCGGTGAGCTCCGCTAACACAGGCGCACCAGCTAATTTCTTTGAAAGAAAAGAAAAAGGGGTGACAGGAAAGTGGTGAAAAAGGGGTCACAAAGAGGGTAAGACAGTAGGGAAACAAGCGTGGGATTTGCAGGAGGGATGTAGGTAAGGCCCATAGATGCCCATGTCTTTAGCAGCAACAGCTGTGCATTTCCATGTATTTTGGTGAGACATTTGAAACCTTCCACCCCTGAGAGAGGTGTCAGGACAACATTAATGTTTGTTGTAGAGCCAATTGTAATTAACAGTTTCAATGTCAAGCGGACATGTGTGCGACATGGACAACTATGTATGGGGCGTAATTTTTTTGTGGGTACAGAGTGCCCTTTTTTTTTCAGGGGAGAGTGGTATGTCAGGTGAAGGAAGTCGGTATAGCTGGGGAGGTAGGTTGGGTAGGTTAACAGACAAGACAGACAAGATGCATACAGGGGCGGTGTATGACACATGTGGGGGGGTTACACAATTGACGGGGACGGAGGTTGGGATATCCGAGATGCATGAGCCCACAGATGGCAACAGTGGAACTGATATCCCCACCCATAGGCAGTTGCCACTGTTCCTTCACAGCCCAGGACGGGGCTGTGCTGGGGGCTGTGTATGCGGGGCAACGGCCGGGGCCGTTGGCTGTGCCACACGAGCCTCGAGCTGGCATAGGGGCCCAAGAACGGAGTCTTGGATCTCCCTTCGCACCACAGACCGGACACCTTGGAGGGTGAGTGGACGAACTCCTCCGGCCATGCTTGCAGAGGGGGGACGGGCCCCATCCCCTGCAGCGCTTCCACCCGAAGGTGGCACAGGGCCACCGGAGGAGGGTCCGGCCTGGGCACTAGTGCCAGGTGCAGTCGCCAGCTGAGGTGGGAGAGGTGGATCCGCTGAGACCTGTCTTCCCAAGCGTTCTAGGTTTGTGAGTAGTTATGTTAGTTTGGGTTAGTGGCATATTATTCCATTCAGATTAGTTGTAACAGCATGCATTGGTATTCCCATTAAACAAACACCCAGATATTAACACCATTGAACAAGGGGCATATCAATATCACATGCATTATTTGAATGGAAATACACAATCAAACAACATGCAGGGTTGATTAATGGCAACGGGCCATCAGATTTGCAGGTATGAACAGGGCACATGCACGAACAGACATGCATATATTTTTGACACAGACAAATGTCCATGGTTAATGAAATGTTCACATACCAATATTTATTGGGTGTTGTTATATGGAATTATAGGGTTGGGTGGAGATAGAAAGTGATGACACATTCATAAGTTACATATTGATATACATTTGTAATAGGTACACAATTAAGTTGAGGCTGATGTTTCAAAATGATTTTTATTTGACTGTCATGCTACACCCGTTACAAATACATCACTATCCTACTTATTTTTAATTTGATCAGATACATCATCCTGCTACACTTTGATGACAGGACAGGGGGCAACTATGACTGTTTAGTCTGTCAGATAATCATTCATTCTATCTGCAAATTGTTTACTGTTATCACCATATGCAGATTTTGGCCTTGACATTCCAGATTCAGACACATTGAAATCAGTTTGGGATGTTAATTTGTACTTCACACATGCATTTAGTTCTGTGGAAACACACTGGGGCTAATATATTCAGGGGTTATTACTACTTTATTTATTCATACATGACCCTTTCTGTCACTCTCACACATCCTGCAACTTCAGAGTTCAGGTTGGTACTTCTAGGCTTTGTTCACATATTAGACCTGTGGTGATTCAAACACTTTCCAACAGCCTCACTTCTGTCATGATTCAGCATTTCAACAGGGGATAAATCTCACATGTGACTACCTCAGATTCTGAAGCTGTACTCTGGAGACTACTGCAGGTTATACTACATTTAATTAATGGTGGGACATCTGTATTACAGCACTATTTATTTCTATAAATTATTTTTCCAGTCACACTTGCATACTGATGCACTTGTTGCAGCCATACCTGCAAACTTTCAATTCTTGCTTGAACATTAGATTACTTTTAATCAATACACTGCAGTGTTCTGATACATGCTACACTATAATATTTATTTAATAGTACTAGATGGGGTTACTAACCTGCATGGTGGCGCAGCCGCGCCAGCCTACGGTCATGCATCTCACAGTTTGCAGAGCGGACACCTGCAGCTGTAATACAAAGGAAGTAATATTGGACTACACATCTCCATGGTATCGGCTAGTTGAAATCCTTACATACATGAGTAAAATGTAACTTACTCAGTAGTGGGGCATTGGGCATATCCCGGGCCTCCTAGATCCATTGGGTCAACTGGTCTTGCTTACGCCACTTCAGGTCCGCATGGTGGTGACGGACCTGCTCACCAGTGCATGGAATGCCAGTAGCACTGGTCAGATCACGAGCCAACTGGTCCCATGCCTCCACCCTGTACGCTCCCCATGAGACCTGGCCCTGCATGAGTTGGGCCTCATGATGATGGACAAGGAGCCAGACCATGTATCTGGACTCCTCAATGCCCCAACACTGTGCTCGAAAGCAACGTCCCTCACCTACTCCACTCATTCTGACTGCAGGTCTGTTCTACAATCGGTTATAGTGTGTATTCCCACCTATGGGGCTTATATATGCCACTTTTCCCGCACATTTCTCTGATTGGCCATTTTGGAATTGTATCTACTTCACTGAAAATGCTTTATCATGCTCCATTCTGTATTTTATCCCATATATATGCTATTTCTGCGTTTCTAGGTATTGCTGTCATGGCTTAGTGGTTTAATACCTTGACTCTAGTGCATAGTATCCTGGGTTCGAATCTAACCACTGATTTTTAATTTTCCTGACAGAAATGAGTTGAGGACCTGTCAATCAAACATGCCATAAGCACTTTTAAGCACTTAAAAGCAGGTCTGCGCTTGTTTGCGCGGAGCTACCGCATGCACACTGGCAGTTAGCATGTGGGAGCTGCGCGCAAACGGTGTGCACTGGGATAAACCTTAATTAGCTAGTGACACACATGTTAAGCTGAGCACAGCTAGTTGCAAACAGTTTCAGCCTGTTAAACTGGTGCTTAGCAATGGGCATACAGTTTGCAGCTTTTTAAACACTACGCAGCTACGGGCCCTGTGTCTCACAGCAGCTTAGCTATCAGTACATTTCTAATTATTTTTATTATTGTGTTACTTCAATATATATGCTCCATTTCATTCCATTTTACAAAAGGGTATACTTTTACATTTGGACAATACTGTCAGGGGCTTGTTTAGTGCTTATTTATGACAAGAAAAAAGGTTGTGGAGTGGGCTCGAACCCTGCCTGCCTACTCTTAAGCCGGCAACTCTACCGCTAAGCTATTTCTTCTTGGCTTACTTTGCATATTTAGTTCTCATATCCTTTTCCACTGATTGCTAACTGCAGTTGCGCTAGTAGCACACGAGCGCACACAGTAGCACACATTTACGGGGGGTTAAAAAAATAAAACAGTTTTTATTTTCATTTTATAGCCTCTGTTCACTTTGTACACTGATGGTTTGTGGGGTAATGTGTTGTGTAGTGTGTTAGTTTACATTTCCATGGCCTCTCTCGTGGCTGTTTACTTTCAGCCATTCTACACTTACGGAGGTGTGTCCGCATGCAGAGCTTAGCCTACGGACACGCCCCCTACTCTCTTATACGGACCGTGTAAGAGTTACAGTGTGATTCAGCATGCCTCATGCACCTCATGCATATGCATGACATGCTGACGTCACACCATTTAACTGCAGCCTCTGTGTAAGTGTTATAACTCTTACACGGAGGCTTCCTGAATCTGGCCCTATATGTCTTGTCATCTTTTTGCAAGCAAATTAATGTCAGGAATAAATGCATGGTAATCTAGTTTTGCATTAGAACTTATATTTGTATATAGATAAAAGATGCTTTTGCTCACATACTATAATTCTACTTTCCCTTCTAACAGTTTACCGTGCACATAGAACATTTTGTATTTCTTTTTTTCCATATTTGTTATTGTTTATTTTGTTAAACATTCGAACAGTGATACAACTGTCCATTTATCAAAAGTAATATTATGTATCTAAAGAAAAACAGTATACATACGATGCCTGAAAATAGTAAGGACACAACTATTGATACTCCAAAGAGAATAAATTTAATACAATAAAAACATTTGGATGCTATATATAATCACTTAAGCTCTGCAAAAGTAAGTTAAAAAACAAAATTTACTTGAAATAAATTGATGAGAGCTATTACTTTTGTCCAAAGATTTTTGATAAATATTTTAAGATGTATCCTGCTTTCTTATATTTTAGTCTCTGATACCAGTTTCTTTCAGTGCAGATAATGATTCTTCAAAATATGGGAGTGATGATGTTCTCCATCTTCCAGTGATATTTTTCCTTACCACCACTAAGATAGTCCACAGCAGCAGAAGATTCTCTTTATTCATCTTGCAGTTTCCATATATATTATACAAAATTAGATTATTAGTTAATGAAAAGGAATCAAACCATAATGCTTTTATAAAGTATTCAACATTGTTCCAGAAGGATTTTAAAGAAGGACAATCAAAGAAGATGTACCCAATCTGCTTTGCATGTTTGTGTGCATCTCCAACATTCCATATTGCATTTTTATTTATTCTGACCAGTCTGGTTGGGTTAGAAAGGATCTATAAAAAACTTTCCAAATGAATATACACCCATGATGAGTCCAAGATATATTGTTAATAGAGCTCAATATTTGAGATTTATTCGCTTCAGTTAAATTAGTATTATGGTTTAGTGTGATATGTTTCCAAACTTCTTCATTTAAATTGATATTGTATACCATAAGGATTTTATAAAGTTTGGAGATTACATTTTCTACTCTGTATTTGTTGTATGTTATTTCATAAAAAGATAGATTTATTTAAAGTTTACTTTATCAATGAGTAAACAAGAGTTAGGCATTTATCTTGTACCTGTAGTTTTATATCTTGTAAAGATAACCAGTCTTAGGGATCTACATCAAATTCCTTAATTACTTGTAATTCTTTTCTTTTGAAGTCTTTAAAACATTTATTTATTTATTTATTGACATTTGTTGACTAGGGAAGTCCAACTAGGACAGAAACCCATTTTCAATGCAGGTCCAGGGTGAAAACCTCCACATAAAGTACATAAAACATAAGCATTTAACAACTGACATGTATTTATACATCTTGATTTTTCTTCTGATACAGATAAATATTGTTTTGTAAAATCGATGTATTCTAATACATAAATTAATAGTATTAACTTAGTGATTTCAGAAACACACATAATAAGATTATTTTGTATAGAGTAGTAACTTTACAGTTATTTTTGGAGTTATAGAGTTGTTTTCAGATAAGAATAATTGAAATAGAAGAAGTGTATTAAAAGAGGGAAAGAGCTGATTAGAAGGGTAGTGAGGATAACAAGGAGATGACAGAGGGTCTGGGTTAAGAGTATGAGAGGAATAGTACTTTAATGTATGTCATATTGGGAGCAATTTCATAGGTTGATGGGTAGAAGGCTAGTTAAGGCAGAGAAGATTGGGGGGAATGCAGGAAAGATAGTGGGGGGATGCAAGTTTTGAGTTTGGGAAAGAGGAGGACAGCAATGTGAAAAAGTAGTTAGATAGTAAGAAATAAGAGCTAAAGTACCAGCGTGGAGTATATTAGTTTTAGGGGAGAGCAGGGATAGATATAGGTGTGGAGAAGATGTTTCTTAAAGTGAGTATGAAGGTCCTAAAGGACTCTAAGATGGTAATGCGTGAGGGGAGGGTATTCCAGAGTTCTGAAATGGAGAAAGAATAGAGGCTTTTGCTAGCTCGTTTATTGTTTTTTTTATACTTCTAAGAGTTGTTTATTAGTGGAGCAGAGACTTCTGGATGGGTTATAAGGTTACATGACAGGCTTTAAAGCTGGGCAGTTGTTGAGTTTGTATATTAATTTATGTCAACCAAAATAAAACTAACGATGTAGCAAAGCATGACTCCAGACAGCATAAAATAAAAACATTTAATAACAGGTTAGCGCTTTTACCACAGAATGTGGCTTCTTCAGACCATTGACACAAATAACTAGTACAGGGATACATCAATTTTATACTCATGTGTAACGCTTCAGTTGTTCAAAAACTCCATTCATTCAACAATCACTATCCATACATACATGCGCAAACTTTATGATGTCAGCTATATTATCTATTCTAATTTAAAAGCACAGTGTTACCAGCTATACATATCTAGGTTAAATAACATTGGTCTTAATATCTAGTACAGTTAAATACCTCATACTGATCACTAATAACAAACTAGTATATTATACAAATAAATAAATTAAAAAAGCGACTATGTACTTACACTAGCATAAGGCAGTAAATAAAATATGACTACTAAAAATAAATACTACAGTCCCTAGTCTATTAATATTAAATATGATTTTATATAAAAGGCGGTGAGATGAGCCTAGTATAAACAGCATACCATAATCGAAGAATAAAAAATGCAGCAATGAAACATTTCAATTTAAAAGTCCAGATACCTCCAGGGCACATTTCATAGAGAGCTTCCCATTTAGCCCAAAGCCTTTTTCTGCTCTCAACTTTAATATCCACCTTAACTCATTATTTTCCATAAGATTCTTAATGTTTCCTATTCTTGGTCCAATAATAATTTGTTCTAATACGACAAACTTAAAATCATGGCATCTACACTCATCTCAATATATCTAGACAAAGCGCTCACCGAATCTCTATTTTTTATGCTGTTAATGTGCTCTCTGATTCTTTCTCTAAATGTTCTGCTGGCTTTACCAACATAAAAATATAAACGGCAGTCACACTGTGCCAAATATATTATATTTTTACTATTGCAATTAGCTTCAGTGTCCAATTTATATATCACTCCTGTGCCTGGATGAGTAAACACTTTCATTTGCTTAATAAATTGGCATATACTACAATGGGCACATATCCGTGTCCCTACAGGTATATCGCTTAAAGATATGGAAGTATCTTTAGGGAAACATAACATCCTTTTAAGATTGTTTCTGTTTTTAAAACAATATCTAGGATATTCTCCTACTACTTCCTTAATCTTTTTATCAGTCATAAGTAGTGGCCAGTGTTTTTAAAAGACATCCCTCACCTTATTGACATCATTAATATATGATATAGATATGTTCACAGCTTTATGTACAGCCTCAGTTATATTCTGATTTGGCTCATTGGCTTTTCTAGAAGAAAAATAAGGTTTAGCTCTATTCAACGTCATCATTCTCACTTCTTCCAGAGTAGGAATAACTTCATTTTCCTTATAGCCACATTGATATAAATTGTTATCTAGTTCATTTAAACTTTCTATAAAGATACTTTCTTTACTGCTTAGGCATATGACTCTCATCCCTTGCCAGTTTACTACATTTCTAAAGGTATGCTTCGGATGCATGCTTGATCTATGTAAAAGTGTATTTCTATAACAATCTTTACAATAAACTTTTGTTTCAAAAAGGCCATTATCAGTTTTAGAGACATAAATGTCTAAAAATGCCACACCTTCAGATGAATGATGTAGTGTAAATTTCAGGAAATGTGTTGTGCCCTCTATAGTTTGTACAAATGTATTCAATAAGGGTAGCGTCCCTGTCCAAACAAAAAAGATATCATCTACAAAGCAACAATAGAACTTAACATTGTTCTTATATAGATCCAAGGGGAACAATTGCTCAACCTCCCATTGTGCCATGACTGCGTTGGCGTAGCTGTTGGCACAACATGCTCCCATAGCTATGCCTTAGCATTTCAGGTGATATGTGCCATCAGAAACAAAAACATTATGTCTCAATACTATCTCCATAAATATAAATATGATGTCAATTAAAGTACCCCCATATACACTATTATTAATAAGGAATTTCCTCAGAAGGTTTACCCCTTCCATATTTAGAATTGAAATGAATAGGGAGACTACATCAAATGTTACTAAATAATAATCATTACTCTGTTGTAATTCAATATTTATTTCATATAGACTCTCGAGAAACTGCTTAGAATCTTTTAACAATACATCTAGTTTATCTAAAATGGGCCTGACTTTTCTTTCCACAAATATGTAAAATGGTTCGGTCAACCACACTCGGCCAGCTACTATGGGCCTAAAGGGTGGTTTGACCGAGTCCTTATGTATTTTGGGTTGCCCTTGAAAGGAAGGAATCAGTAGATTATCTATAGTTAAAAACTGGATTAATTCTATTGAAAGCCCATAGCCTATCATGAAATCATTAAGAGTTATTTGTACCAGGTTTATCATATCCTGTATATTATTCATAGTTATGATTTTATATACCTTATCATCAGATAGCATTAAATGTAATGAGTCGAAGTAAAACTCACAGTTCATTACAGCAGTCATGCCTCCTTTGTCTGCAGGCCTAATGACTAACATTGTATCTGTTCTCAAGGTTGTTAAAGCTTCCTTCTCTTTTTGTGTCAAATTTACATACCTGTTACCAGTTTTACGATCACTTAGTGAGCGATACAATTCATCCTCACAGATCTTCCCAAATGCTTCTAAAATAGGGTGATTAACTGGGATATAGTTACTTAATTTCTTAAAGTCTTCAATACCCCAAGATGTGTCATTAGGGAAAGTCAATTTCAGCATCACATTCCTAAGAAAAAATTTTAAGTTGATTATAATATCTGGTAAATCTGCCATCTGAGCTAGAATAAATGATAGCCCTTTCTGCAGGCCAGATAATTCTGCTTCTGTCAATTGTCTATATGATATATTCCATACTATATTCTTATCTAGTTCTGATTCCCATTTTCTTGATCGTGGGACATTCTGTAACATCTAACTATTCCTTCCTCTTCATCTGTCCTCAGCTCCTGGATCAATACTGTTGTCGCCCCCCTCTCTTGCCAAATAGGTAGGGGAAACAATCGGAAAAACTTGTGATGTACTTTGTATAGTAGCCTTCCTCCTTACCACTGCTTGTCCCAGTGGTATATCACTTACATATTGAGACATAAGGTTTGCCAAGCTGGTAGATGCCAGATCAGTATGTGATATTACACTTACTCCTTGACTTACAGGGCTCGTTGTAATATCTGGATTTGTATCATTTGCCTCTTATCTTTATCTGGTATAGTTCCATTCAGATGGTTGCATTAATTTATCACATTTGATGTCACACTATTAGTAGGGTTAGCAATATCCTATCTAAACTAGATAGGGATGAATTATTCACATTACTATGATCAGGTACCAATGGTCTCTGAACTTTAGGCCATGAAAAAACATGACGTTTTTTAAAGTCAGTGATATCTTTGTCAAGATTTTTCCATTTCTGTTGTGCTAACTTGTTCTCATAGGCACTCACATTATCTGCTACAATGCCCATAGCTTTATCTGCAACCACTGCTGGAAACTGTCCATATAGTGTCTCTTGTTGCTGCTCAATCGCTTGTATTAGGACTTCTTCCTGTGGTTTAAAGAACTCATTCATGAGCTTTAAGTAAATAAAGCTCACCTCTATGTTAATCTGTTGCCAACGACTCAAAAGTTCAGGATACTGCGAACCATACATTGGCATTCTGAGCAGTCTTAAACCACTTGGAACCACCTGGTAGTCTATACATGCTTCAAAATGGAATCTTTGCATCTGTAAACATTTCAATTTAAAAGCATCATTCTCAATAGTATTAGCAAGTAGCCTAAGTTTAAAATAGTCCACATTAGTAGCTTCCTCCTGTGATGTCCCTTCATTCGAAGCATAGTCCACCATAAGAGGATTATCAGTAATGTTCAGCATCTCCGAAAATCTAACATTCTTTCTATTATCACTTTGTTTAAGTGGATTAAAGTCTAATTCAATGTTACTCGAACCACTATGCTCTGCCATGCTCCCACTGGTTATAACAAGTAGATAAACGCACAAGAAAAAGCAAAGAAATAACCAGCAGGTAAACGAACACCGTTGAGACCAGCAAATAGCAACCAAAATAAAACTAACAATGTAGTGAAGCACGGCTCCAGACAGCATAAAATAAAAACATTTAACAACAGGTTAGCGCTTTCTTTGCTTTTTCTTGTATATTAATTTATTTGCTTGGGTTAGTTGTACACAGCTAAGGTATTGGGAGAAAAATAGCCAATTTAATACCTTGAGGGCATGACAGTGATGCATGCCATAGGATAGGCCAGTAGCAAATTTGTCAAATTTATTGTAACATGATTGTAGTTTGTTCTCGAGAGATATGTGCATGTTTGTTAGGATTGGGGCTCCATACAGTAAGGAGGGGAGTAAGTATGCATTGGCAAGTATTTTTTTTTTTTTGGTGGGGATATCCATGAAGTGTTTGTGCCTGTAGAGTTTACCATGTTTAAAGTGTGTATTTTTAATGCTGTTTAGTATATGGTATTCAAAGGTGAGTTTATTGTCAATGGTGATGCCCAGTAGTTTTGCCTGGGTTGTGATTTCAATTTCTGTGTTATTTAGTGAAAATATTTTAAAGTCCGGCAGGAGAGGTTTTGGAGTGAATAATATTAGTTTGGTCTTTTGGGGGTTTAGCAGTAATTGTGCATTAATTTAGTCAGGTTTCAACAGAGGAAAAAGCATTTTGAGTAATTTTTAGGAGATGTTGGAGGTTATTGGAGGAGGAGATTATGGTGGAATCATCTGCATATTAAATAAGTTTGCTTTCAAGAGAGGCAGTGTGGAGATTATACTAATAAAAATATTGAAAAGTAGGGGTCCAAGAATGGATCCTTGGGGTACTCTAGTTTTGTTTGTCAGATATTGTGATAGGTTATGTTGCCACTGAGCACATTGTTTCCTATTAGGTAAGTAACCAGCAAACCATTTTAGAGTTGGCAGTGAACATCGCAAAGTAGATAGTTGTACTAGTTTTTGATCAGATACTGTATCAAATGCTTTGGATAAGTCCAGTAAGATAACTGAGGTTAGCTGGCTGGCATCCAAGGCTCTGTTTACAGTATCTGTGAAAGATACAAGTGTGGTGGATATACTGTGTCCTGGATGGAAGCCATGTTACGAGGCAGAAATGAAATTATTTTAAGATAGGTAAATTAGTAGATAAACCACAGCAACACACAATGACCAATATGGTAAAAACCACAGCAACAGCAATGCAGCAATTCCAAGGAAGGAAAATTTATTCAGCAAGCAGTAGTAAAAAAATCTCTAGCGCCTCGGCCAACAAGCCTTTAACAGAGTACATCAAATGAAAAAAGACTCACAGTTTATATATGCATATACTTAATTGAATAATAGACTAATAGTTCTAATTACACAGTTAATTGAACCTTATTAAAACATAAAGCACAATTCTAACTCACTTATACAAAACTTTTCCAAAAGCATTCTTGATTCAAACCAACAGGATACATAGTATTAAATTTTAAAATCAAAAATGCCTCTTTTTTTCTTAACAACTGTTTCACTTGTTCATCTGTCATAAACTTTTTACATATTATTCTATCTAAAATTGTAACCTGGAAACCTTCCAAACTTCCATTATGTACTTCATTAAAATGTACTGCAACCGGACTAGATAATTTGTAATTTTTAATGTCCCTTATATGTTCTTTTATTCTACAGGCAAAACTTCTTTTTGTTTCCCCTATGTAGAATTTATTACACGTACATTTAATAGAGTATATCACTCTCTGACTATTACATGTAAAACTATCATTAGTTTCAAAACACTTATTATTAATATTATCAAATTTTTGTGTAACAAAACTACAAATACTACATTTACCACATGTCACTGTCCCTTTCTCCATTATTCTTCCCATTATTTCCAATTTTGGTCTATGAAACCTACTATGTACAATAAAATCTTTGATATTTCTACCCCTATTAAAAGAAAATAATAACTTCTTATTTTGTAAACATTCTACTTCTCTCTTTATAACATTCCAGCCAGATTTAACCATATCTGTGATTTCATCAGATATAACTGAATAAGTAGTCGTAAAATAAATATTATTATTCTGCTCATTCTTTTTATAATTATTATACCATATCCGACCACATTTGAGTGACATACTACTTAATACTTTATTTAAACTTTCTTTTAGATATACTTCATCATATCCTCTCTCTTTAAATCTTATAAAACTATCTTTCAGTTCCCTATTTCTATCAATTTTTTCACTACATAACCTATTTATTCTATTAAATTCCGTATATGGAATAGATTTCATAGTGTGCCCTGGATGAAAACTTTCACCCTGTAATATATTGTTACTGCCAGGAAATTTTCTATATATATTAGAAATTACCTTCCTTTGATGACTATCACCTGTTAATTCTACATCCAAAAAATGTACTTTTATACCTTGTTGTAATCCATCAAATCTTATTCCTACATTATTAGTATTAATTTGCCTAATAAATTGATCTACCAAATCCTCACCACCTTTGCAAATAAAAATAAGATCATCTATGTATCTATAATAATGTATGACATGTGTACGAAAAAATTGATTAGTATAGATATATTCATATTCAAATAAACCCATAAAGATGTTAGCATAACAGGGGGCAAAAGCAGCCCCCATTGCTGTTCCTTGTAACTGCCTATATAACTGGCCATCAAATTCGAATATATTATTTTGAAGGCACATCATCATTAATTCAGTAATATATTCAGCCATAGGGCTTTCACCTAGAAAATATTTCACAGCTCTAATACCTTCAAGGTGTTTAATGCTAGTGTAGAGACTAACTACGTCCATCACTACAAAAAACATTTTTTCATTCCATCTGATTTGATAAACCTTTGTAAGAAATTGAAAAACATCTTTCACATAAGAAGGTAATTTTTTTACCAATGGAAGTAAAATCTCATGTAGTAAACACGAAATATTGTTCAAAAAGCCCCCACTGGCCGAAACAATAGGCCGCCCAGGTGGATTTAATAAATCTTTATGGATTTTGGGCAAACAATAAAAACATGGCATTCGAGGATTTTTTATAGCCAACTTATCAGTGGCATCCTTAACTGAAAAATAATGTAATCTTTTGCCTTTTTCCACCAAATCATAATATATCTTTTGGGATGTATTATATTCAGTTATATCTATACATTGATATACATTTCTATCATTCAGATGTTCATAACACATAGACAGATACTGGGTATAGTGCATCATAACTAATTTTCCACCTTTATCGGCTGGTTTAAATACCATTTGTGTATTACTACTTAGCTCCCTTAATGCACGCCATTGTTTTAAATCCAAATTATATATCACATTTGTTTTCATTTGATCTATAAATTTGTCAAAAATGACCTGTACATTATGGTTTAAAGATTTCTCAAAACATTGTATACTTTCATTATTACATAGTGGAACAAAATCACTTTTCACTTGAATATTATCAGTATTTAATTTACAATAGGCATTGAGATCATCATTTTCCCCTGAATAACAGGAGTAAAAACTATCCTCAGAGCTACTACTATATACATCAGCTTCCAAATCTTCCCTATTCATAAACCGTTGTAAAGAAAAAAAATATGCAAGTTTTACCTTACGCATAAAACAAAAGATATCATTTTTTTAAGTGAGTTAGAATTGTGCTTTATGTTTTAATAAGGTTCAATTAACTGTGTAATTAGAACTATTAGTCTATTATTCAATTAAGTATATGCATATATAAACTGTGAGTCTTTTTTCATTTGATGTACTCTGTTAAAGGCTTGTTGGCCGAGGCGCTAGAGATTTTTTTACTACTGCTTGCTGAATAAATTTTCCTTCCTTGGAATTGCTGCATTGCTGTTGCTGTGGTTTTTACCATATAGGTAAATTAGTAGTTGTATGTGAATACGTTTTTCAAGTATTTTAGGTAGAGGGGAGAGGATAGAGATAGGGTGATAATTTGTAAGTTCATTGGGATTTCCACCTTTATGTAAAGGGGTTACAATAGATTCTTTCCATATTTGTATGACTTCAAATTCAGAGATGGACTAGTTAATTATTATATTAACTTGGTAGGCAATAGAGTTTGCAATGAAATTCAGGTACTTTGGCTGGAGTTTGAGGAGAGGGAGCAAAGTTTTAATTTAAGAAGATGTTTATGTATTAGAGAGGTTGGGATAGGTTGCAGAGTGAAAGTAGGTGTTGAAGTGGTAGCTGAGTGGATACTATGTGTGGTAGGGTTGTTTCTGTCCTTAATTTGTGGCTTTAGCCAGGTTTCATTGACTGACTGCAACTATGTCAGAAAAGTAATGTGTTAACCATGCATTGAAGTCAGTAATTGTATTACAAATACTGCATGTGTTTATAGTGATAAAAATATGTCTTTGGAGGAGGGAGAGGGAGTAGAGGTAGTTGATTGTACTCGGCCAGGGTTGGATTGTATATCCTCACACTACAGGAGCTGAAAGAGGTACTTAATAAAATAGTTAAGGAAGAAATATTTTGAAGAGAAAGTTTTTACAGTGTAAGATAGTATTATAGATTTGGTGGGAGTGGATATGACATAAAGATTTTTGAGGTGAATGTGGTGAAATTCAATTATGTTTGCAGTAATTTTAGACAAACTATGTATGTGTTTCATAGGAGGTGTGATTTTAATGAATGTTTGAAAGGGGAGGTGTATCGCAGAGTTTTCAATGTACATTGTGATGGTATATATCTATATATATATCTATATATATATATATATATATATATATATATATATATATATATATAGAGAGAGAGAGAGAGGAAGAGATGGTTATGGATAACAAGAGGGAATAATAGTGTAATGTGGGAGGTGTATTTTAGTTGAGGGATATAAGTACAGGTTAAGTTCAGAATAAGAGTTGGGAGGAGAGTATTAAGTTTAAACAGATATGTTATAGTTAGGACAGATTCAAATGTTGGTTGTCAAAGGTTTTTAGAGAAATTATTTTAATTGAGCATAGAGTTTAGTAAATAGGTGAAATAAATCTAACACTATAGGTGTTAAATTGTTTTGGATGCTGAGATTTTGATTGGTTGTTTGTATGGGGAGGAGTTCTGGTAAGTATAAATCTAATTGTATAGGAAGGGTCAGTGGGAATGGGATTAGAACAGGGAACAGTAATGAACCCAAAGGGCGAATGGAGCAGGGCCACACCCCAAGCTGTAGAAGGCCTGGAGAGAAACTATCTATGAAGGTAGAGATTATTTTTCAGGGCCTGAGGTAAGTTTTAAGTTAGAAAAAACTGTATAACTAGTGGAGTTTTGTGTACTTTGTAGATGGAAAGAAAGCAGGAATATGTGTTTACAAGGGTTACTGTAGAGAGAGAGATAGCAAACTAAAGAGAAAGATAGAGACAGCATTGTACATTAAGGGTTGAGAGAAGGTAGCAGCTGCTTCAGGAAAACAGGTGATAGAGCGTACGTGACTATTCACTGGAAGTGGTGAGAGGCAAACTCTGGTGGTGGAGTTAATTATAATGCTATGACTTAGTTAAGATATTACAATAAACTTAGGCAGGAAGGTTGCGTTATCCAGACATACTTTGCTACACTTAGCTGGATGGTTCACTTGTTGATGCTAGATATGATATGCTAGATATGGTAGATAAGATGACAGGTGGTGGGGTCTGAGCTGTGTGGATGAGTGATATAGAGATGCAGAGTGATAGATATAAACAGCACTTAGTATAGAAATGCAGGAAATACCTGGTAGTATGAGAAAACCTGGAGGTTGGACAGCCAGCTCATGGTACAGCACAAAAAAAAAAAGTTCTTCAGAGACTCTAAAACTAGTAAGCATATCTTAAGATTTATGTACACTACAGAACAATTAGACAATATAACAAAAACTAGTACAATCTATGCATTTCACAGACTTTAGATAAAATAACAAGTATTGATTGCACTCTATAAATAGCAAAAACAATTTGGTAACACAGCAAATGTGATTACAACTTGTATGAAATACTGGCGTCTTTTTATTATAAGGGAAGTTGAAGAGAGAAAACAATTTATAATATATGTTTCGGAGTGAGCACACAGTGTTAACATATAAGTAAATGGAAGATTCTAACCACAAGCTATAGAAAATTTTTAATTGAATAACACACAGTACTGGCAGTTCATTTATCTAGCAAGCTTCATGCAGACAAATATACAAACTAAGTATTGCATATTATAAGAAGCTTCTAACTACCATGTTAGTAAGCATTAGCAATAGTCAATATATCAATTGCTGCCAATAAAAAAATTTTCAGGCTGCCAATAAATAAATTTGAAAGTGACCATTGATTCTACACATCCACCCCGTTGACAATGCAGAAATTCTTGTTACTAAACTACAAATCAACAAATGCTAAAGTATAAATATTATCTGTGCTTATGTTCCCCCAGGTAATAACACAAACACACTAGAGGATATACTAAACTGGTAGTCAGCTAACTACCCCCAAGAAACCATGGTGACTTCAACATCGTTTGGAACACCTGTTCCTCTGAACTCCCTACTGGCCATGTAAACCTATGCGGCTTTACTCAGATCATGTCCTCCCCCACTAGGATCAGTAAACCCAATAATAAAGAAAGCACCTTAGACTGGATACTCATCAGTAGTTATCCTCATATGTAAAAGGCGGGGTACCGGGGACCCTACCTGATGATATAAGTGATCACTTTCTAACCTTCATAATTTGGCATAAGGCTGACATTCTCAGCCAACTCAGTTATAAAACAATAAGGAACAATAAAAACTTTAACCCCACTAAGTTCCATAATTAACTGAAATCATGTGTTTGGTTAGTTCTAAAAAAACTGTCACTGGAAGAACCGGTAAAATACTTTAATACCAAATTCCTAGCCATCCTTGATTGCCACACACCATCTCGTACTATTAGAACAAAAGCAAAAGTAGCCCCTAGGATTTCAAAAGAAACCAGACAAAAAAATCTTACTTAGAAACAAACTTTGGGCCAAATGTCATACCACAAAAGTCCCTTTAGATCACCTTAAATATAGACAACTAAGGAATGACACACAATGATCCATTATGGTAGACAAAAAAAAAACTTCTACTACCAACAACAGCAACACCAAAATATGCCTCAAATGTTTTGGGCAGGTATTAATAAACTTCTTCACCCAGGGCAATCCACCACTCCTACCCCCTGAGATTCCAACCAAAAATGCACAAAAGAATTTGCCAATACTTTTAATAGCTTCTTTACTGAGACCATCCAATCCCTAGCCAGCCAGTTATCCTCTGGTGGCCCAAATCTAACTACTACTATACCCAGCTCCCAACTCTCCTTTTACCTTCAACCAGTCCCCACATCACTTATCCAAATCCTAATTAAGAAACTGAAACTTACCACACTCTCTGCTGATCTCATACCAGCAGAGTATCTACAAAAAGCTGCTGATGCCATAACATACCCTATATCCATCCTTATTAATAGAACAATACAAGAAGCCACCATCCCTTCTACCTGAAAAATATCCCATATTATCTCAATCCATAAAGGTGGTAGCTCTATTGAGCTATCAAATTGCAGACCCATAGCTATTCTATCACCCCTGGCTAAAATTATGGAGAAATGTATCCGCAAACAACTATTGAGCTATCTTATCCATAACAATCTACTTGCTAACTCTCAGCATTGCTTTAGAGCATTTCACAGCACTACCTCTGCCCTACTCTCCTTCTCTAATGTCATAAACCAAAACCGCAACAATAACATTCTTTCCTCAGCCATCTTTACTGATCTCTCTAAAGGGTTTGATATGGTAAGCCACAAACTCCTCATAAATACACTACGAAATTCTCCCTAGATAACCAGGCTATCCAATGGCTGCAATCTTACCTGAGTGGTAGGCAACAAGCAGTCCTTTGGAGGAATAAACTATCTAACCTTTGACCTGTTACCCTTGGAGTTCCCCAAGGCACCATATTAGGACCCTTCTTTTTTCCATCTTTATTAATGACCTGTATGCCATCATTCCGCAAGCAACATGCATCCAGTATGCAGGCGATTCCACTTTAATCTGCTCAGCCACCTCCCCCACTGAACTGCCAACTTTAACCCAAACTGCTTTTAGTACAGTTGAAAACTGGCTTCTTAACTGGTGACTCATACTAAATCCTAACAAAATGAAGATGCTGTTGTTCTCCCCCACCCGCAGGTCCTCCTTTCCATCCTTTACTATAACCTCTAACAATGGCACCATTATTTCACCTGATCCCTCTACCAGACTCTTAGGCATAATAGTAGACAATAACCTTAAGTTTGACATGCATATTAATCAATCTATTAAAACAGTCAACAAAAACCTTGGCTCTCTATACAGGATTAAACCTTTCCTAACCCCACTAGCAAAGACTGTTTTTGCTTGCACAAATCTACTATCCACCCTCCTTTATGTCTCCCTATTATTCACAAACTTGAATAAAGCTGACCTTAACAAACTATCAAACTGTTATAATAGCATTGCTAGATTTGCCACTGGAGCAGCTTACAAAACAAACCACTGTCATAACTTAAATCAGATAGGATGGCTTGAATTGCCTAACATACTCCAGTATAACCAATTAATAGTTGTACATAAGATTCTCTACCAACCTGATAACACCTCTACACTTTAAAAACGTATCACCCCTTACAGAAACCATAAGACTCTATGCTCATCCAACATACATCTAGTTCAAACAGTCAAAACCAACAACTCAGCCGGGGACTCTTTTTTTCGCCAACTCTGCTGGCAAAACTTGGAACTATCCTCCTACTGATATTATGTCAATGCCCTCAGTAACCCAATTTAAAAATAGCCTTAAACAATACTTTAAAACACATTGATTATGTCCATGCTCTAACCCCGACTGACTTCTATCCTACACCCACAAGTAAAAAGAGACTGCTTATGTCACTCAGACAGAATGTTACTGATTGTCTATGAACTGTCTATGTTATATCTAGTGATATCATATGTCTGCCTATCTTTTCAATGTATTGTAATACTGGTATAAATTTCAAAACTGTACTTGTCATTTGTAAATGAGTGTCAGAGCTTATCTCCGCAGGCCTCTGCTGAAAATGGACATGTATCCAGTTGGACTATCCCAGTCAGCAAATGTAAAATAAATAAAATAATACAATTCTTAGATTTCAAGATAATAAATTTGTGTATATTATAGGTTCATAGGTTGGTACTAGGCTATCGGCCTTAGGGCCTATACAAGCCTAGCCATAACAATTCCCTAGATATTTTAGTTTTATTTAAAAAGCTTATTTTAAAAAGTTTATTGTTATGCTAAATGAGAAGCAACTGTTAATAAATGCTTGAGCAAATAAACACCACAGGATGAACCACTCAGACGAACAAAATATAAACCCTTCTTTACAACACACAACGGTTTAGCACTTTCATCCATTAAAGAGTGGACTTCTTCAGAATACATTGTGTGTTCTGAACACAATTTAAATATTCTTCATTTTGGCGCCAAATAAGCACACTTAAAAACCATTCCTCCATTTAAAATGACTGTGCATAGAAATCACATAAATCACATAGTTAATACATAAGCATAATGAAAAACATATAAAATCGGGTGGATTGTGGCACAGAATTAATATATTTTTTTAAATATATATATTTATATATTTTATTATTTTAAAACATGTTCTGATAAACTTCATAAAATATGTACTTATAAAAGTGTTATAAAAAAATCCTTTATGTAAATATGTATTATAAAACTTCCCCTGAATGTGTAAAATCAAGTGAATACTGATATACCCTCAATGCTACCTATGTTTGCGTGAGTAAAAAAGGTTTACTAGAGATGTAGTCATTTAAACCAGGCAAATTGGAGGCATCAGTTAATAATTGCCACTTAACTTCCCTATGCCCCAATATTGCCTTGAAATTACTCCCCCGGGGATCTAATCTAATCTGTTCTAGAATAGCAGACTTAAAACAATGACTCTTCCCACATTTCTCCACAAGTCTACATAGGGCATTATTACAATCCTTTCTCCTTATGCTATATATGTGGTCATAAATTCTTTTTTTAAGGGGCCTTTCAGTTTTCCCTATATAGTATCTAGAACATTACATAGACTAAGCCATATATATATATATATATATATATATATATATATATATATATATATATATATATAAAACAAATTTGGAATTGCAATTCCCTTGTTTAAATGTAATCTTAGTTCTGTTAACATTCTCTAAAATGGTTCCTGCCTCTTCCAATATTGCATGACATTGTCTACAATTGCCACACCTTCTCGTATGCGTTGTTTTAATATAAACCTCCTTTTTATATTGCCATGCTCCAAACTTTTCTTAATATTACATCCCATTTTATAAACAAATGTAGGTGAATCACCTACTATTTTGCTAACATCATTATCTGCCCTGAGGATGTTCCAGTTATCTATTAATATTTGCTTAACTTGGTTCACATATGGCGTATTTTCCACTATACACGTTCTGTGATAATTTATATCAGTGTCTTTGGAACATGTGGTTATGCTATGAACAGGTTTACTTCCTAAAATAGATGGATATTTTTTACCCATTCATCGATACCATATCTTTTAACATCATCCAACATATACCTGGGGTACCCCCTTTCTCGAAATAGAGAACTTATGTATTCAATTTCCTCTATCATGTCAGTATACATGGATGTCATTCTGACTGCCCTTATGCACTGCTTTTTAAAAATATTTCTCATTAACTTCCTCGGGTGGTTACTAGAATACTCCAAATAACTATTGGCAAATGTATTTTTCCTATATATACAGGATTTAAACCCACTGGAATAATTTAATATGAAGGTGCCCACATATGCTATACCTTCCGTGCTGTATGAGTATGTAAATTTTAAAAAAGTGCTAGTGCCATTTATGTATTCCATAAACTGATCAATCCCATCACTCAAGCACTCCCATAGGATAAAAATGTCATCCAGAAACCTAGAATAGTGTCAAATATACTTGTAATATTCACTTTTGAAGATGAAATTGTTTTCCCATTCAAGCATGACCAGGTTGGCAAACATAGGGGCACAAGCAGCTCCCAGAGCTACCCCCCTGGTCTGTCAAAAATGTTAACCTTCAAAATAAATATAATTGTAATCCAAGACCATGGTCATACATTCTATGATAAGGCTGACAAAATCCCATTCCAAGTTTGCATACTGCCTAATACTATTGCAAAATCATACCAAACCTTGCTTGGGTATGCATGAAAATAAATCTACCACATCGATAGTGATGAAGATTAGTCCCTCTTTCCAAAGATTAGCAGATAAACTTCCTATGAAGTCCCATGAGTCTTTAATCATTTGTGGTATTTTATCATATATATGTTTTAACCATTTGTCTATGGCTACACCCATAGGAAAAGCCTTTGAATAGCTACCAGATACTATCGAGTGGAAGGGTGGGTTGGATATGCATTTATGAATCTTTGGTATACCCACAATTGTTGCCATTATCAGATATTCAGCTTTTAATTAACTATAAATATCTGGAGTAATACTGTTGTCCAATAAAAATTCTTCTAAATAACATGTCTATATGCCTGTAGGCCATATGCATTTCGTTGATGGAAACTGTTTCATAATTATCAGAAAGCTGTAATATCTCATATGTTTTTGTAGCATATTCCAATGCACCATAAATGACTACCCCCCACCTTTATCAGGTTTCATAACTCTAATGTTATGATCATCCTTAAGTTGTTTTAAAGGAATAAGTTCTTCACCTGATACATTACTCTTTATTTTCTTCTGTTTAATGTTGTTCTGTAATCTATAAATGTCCTTGGTAACCATTTTTTCATATACTGCAACACTTGGATGTGTGGGTGGAACATATACACTTTTTTTCTTAAGCGTCTTAGTTACTAGAGGCTGGGAATTGTCCTGAAACAAAATGGCTAAATTAATCTTCCTTAAAAATAATTTAATTTCTGTTAAACAGTCTACCAAGTTAAAACAAGTTTGGGGTATATATTGGTTTACTATCAAAATTTCGAACCGCACTCCGTCGACTGTACTATCGTCGAACATGGAAGTTCAAAAACGGGAATGTCGAAGTCAAAAAAACAATCTAGGAATGGGTTTTAACATGGGTCGAGGTAGGTGTTCAATATTATTCTGAACTACAAACATCTCTCCTACCTCGACCCATGTTAAAACCCATTCCTAGATTGTTTTTTGGACTTCGACATAGTACAGTCGACGGAGTGCGGTTCGAAATTTTGATAGTAAACCGTATATATTTCATACCTCTAAACAATAATTTGAAATGTTAATTTCCTATAACCATATTTGTGTAATTGTAAATTTTGAAATTATACAAACTATAAACAACATTTTCCGTAATGACTATTTCTGACGTATCCATGTTCACACAATGTGTGTTTACCATTGTCTCATGTTCTCTCCCCATGCTTGCTCTACTACATACTCATTTGTTCTGTATGGTCTGTTTTGGTTCCACTTCCCATTTTTTCTCCATGTCGAATGTTGCTGCTGTTTCCATCCCTTCTGAAAATTTAGTCTGTCCCTGTAATAATGTATAGCTGGATCAACAACCTCTGACCCAATATTGTAATTGCTCACTGGCCCTTTATTACCTGGTCTCTCCATAATATTTCCCTTAAATTCTTTCCAGGGGTAAACTACATAAGTAAAACATTTGAATGTATTAATGGAAAGATTTTTAGACCTTGTGGGACTTTTTATTGTAACTCAGTAGCAATAGTTTATGCTATTAAATGTCCATGTGGACTGTTCTATATAGGGGAGAGTAAAAGGGCCTTTAAGGTCCGACTTCAAGAACATATAAGAGATATAAAAAATAAAAAATTAGAAAGTCCCTTAGCAGTACATTTTAAAAACTATTATAATAGTTCACCTGAAGGCTTACTGGCAACAATTTTGGAACAGGTAATAGTTTATAATACTGATGATAATTTAATCAAACAAAAGCTGCTATACAAGGAGACAGTTTTTATATTGAAATATAATACACTGACACCTATGGGTATTAATGTAGAATGTAATTGGAGAGTATTTTTATAAATGACATTTATTGCAAATTAATTGATTGATTGTGTAATTGTTTTATTAGCTTTTGTAATTAAGACTTTTGAATGGTATAAATAATTTGTAATTGATTGGAATATTCATTCTCCTAGAAGGCGTAAGCCGAGGCGCCAGAGAAGGAAATAAATTGTGTTGGATCTGTGTATGTGGTCGTATTGCTGCTTCTTCTGCCTTGTTTTTTGTTTTTGTTGCATATTATTATGGCTAGTGATCCTTCACTCAATTTGCCTAGAATTTTTAGGCATGACTCCAGTCAAACAACTATGGAACAGTACACTACACCGGTTGGTGAACGTTTAAATGAAAATGGAGCACAGGAAGAACAGGCTACATTTTGGCAGAAATTTCTGCAGAAGGAACAACAAAGAAGGTCGGTTAATCCATTTTCCTTCATTGGACAACGTATGGGTAATTCTATACCTCCGGATATGAGAGAGACATTTGATAAATTGGACAAGCTTATGTCCAAAGAGTTAGCAACGCACCTTAACTGTTTGAGTCTTCAAAGATATGTGGAATTGAACATTACCCCGAGGGGTTTACGTGCTTTTAAACATCCTACCACTCCGTTTGATTTACAGGATGAATCGGATAAGATATTCCACAAGAGGTGGGTAACAGCAGCCCACCAGTGTTCAATTGAGTGGGTTAACATCCTAGTAGAACGTGACAAAGTGAAGCAAGCTAAATTAAAAATGGACATAACTAATACATGTGAAGTGTTGTCTGGAGCGATAGGCACAGTCCGTATGGAACAGTGCCTTAAAGATATTCAAAACAAACTCATTGATTTAGAGAAAGACTTACTTGATACTAAGAAGTATAAACTAAATCGAGACATTAAAGATTATGCATCAGATTTGGCGTTTTCGCGTATAACCAATAAGAAAAGACGTCCTAACGTACGTTTTGCAGAGCAGGGGAGACCTAGGCGTAATGGCGGAATGAATACCTATTCGGATGTCTCCACCGAGTGGGATAGTGAACCGGGGGAAGGCGGTGACTTTCCCAGCTTACCAGCAGCACAGAATCCAGTGGAATTTCAACAATCCTTTCGGAAAACAAAGCGGAATGGATACGGAGATGGCGAAAGATATAGAGAGAATGAAAGGGATACAGAATATGGACAGAGACCTTTCGTTGGCGCTTATACGCAGAGGTACAAACGAACTAAACGAAATTAATGACATTTGTTCTGTATTTCAAGTTAATGATGTAGATTCTTCATACATTATTAATTTATGTGGGATGAATTTAAGTAATGAAATGATTTCAGTATTAAGTAAAGGCTTAAAATTCGTTCCAACAGTACTACCACGTGAACATGTTTTGAAAAGTGATGTTTATAAGTTCATACGGAAATTACATTTAGCTGCTTTTTTTAAAGACAAAAATGTATATAATATATGTAATGAAAACAGTACTATGGTGTCCACTGAATCCTCTGGTGATTCAGATGATAGTTTTTATTCTTGTTCTTCAGAGTATGCAGACATTCAGAGTTATGGGGCATATAGTAAACTAGATACTTCTAAGATTAATGTGAAAAGTGACTTTATTCCTCCTTTTATACATGAAGGTATTAAAAGTTTTTCAGCAATGTTAAATTTTGAAATAGAGATGTTGTATAAAGAATTTTGCAAGAATAAATCTGAGGTTAAATATAATTTGACTAGATTAGAGTGGCAAGCGTTACAGACTTTAGCTAAAAGACAAGATCTTATAATAAAGCCCGCTGATAAAGGGAATAAGGTAGTACTTATGCATTATATTCAATATGCGGAGATGTGTCATAAACATCTTGATGACACCACTACTTATAGTAAATGTGACATTATAGTTTATAATAATGCTTTGAAATCATATGAAGAGTTACTTTACAAGGGGCTGAGATTAGGATATTTTTCAAAAGAAGATATAATGAAGAAATTTAAGGTTTGTAATAATGAAATAGCTTTGTTTTACTGTTTACCAAAGGTACATAAAAACATGGATTGTCCTCCGGGACGCCCCATTGTATCAGCGTGTAAATATTTTTTACACAATATGGGGATATTTTTGCATAGTTTTTTGTATTCTTATGTGAAAAAACAGACATCATATATTAGAGATAGCTTTGAATTTTTGAATAAGATTGCTCTAATAAAATGGACTGAGGGAATGTTTTGGTTCACAGCTGATGTAAAGAGTTTATATACTAGTATAAAACATGAACATGGTTTGCAGGCTTTACGGCGCACCCTAGGGGACAACCCACAGTCATTTTATATTATAGAGTTGGTGGAATTCTGTCTTAAGAATAACTATTTTTATTTTGATGGCCAGTTATACCACCAACTAAAGGGCACAGCCATGGGGCAAGTTTTGCCCCCATGTATGCTAATATTTTGATGAACAGTTTTGAACTTGATTTTTTGTATCATTTACAATTTTACAAGAATCATGTAATAAGCTACTATAGATACATAGACGATTTAATTTTTATTTGCAGGGGCGGCATAGATAAGTTAGAAGCCTTTAAAAAAGACTTAAATACAAATCAATTTGGACTAGAGTTTGATGATTTTCAAATGGGTAGTAAAGTTAATTTTTTATATTTAACCTTAGAAGGGATAAGTAATGGTAAAATAGTTACAAGAATTTATAGAAAATTTGAAAATTTACATTTTTTAGATGGATTGAGCCATCATCCTGCTCACCTCATGAAATCTTTACCGTATGGGGAATTTATTAGAATTATGAGACTGTGTAATAATGATAATGAAATGGAAATAGAATTACAAAAGACAGTAGATTTATTTGTAAGAAGAAATTACAATGTAAAAGAGGTTGAGCTATCCTTATTAAAAGCTAAGAATGAAGGATTTCAGATAAATAAAAATAATAGAATTAGAGTAAAGAAAGAAGAAAGAGATGAACATACTGAGAAACAGATGTTTTTTGTTCTGTCATATGACTTAATGACAGAAGAAGTTAAAAAAGTAGTACTAAAATATTGGCCTTTTTTATTTAAATATAGTGATCTAGTAGAAATTATTCCAATAAGTATTACATTTTCCTATAAAAGAGGAAGAAATCTGAAGGACATTTTGGTACATGCTAAGTATTCTAATCCAAATGTTAATTTATTAAAAGAGATAGCTTTATTGGGAACATTTGAATGTGGGAAATGCATTTCATGCAAATACATAAGTAAAACATTTGAATGTATTAATGGAAAGATTTTTAGACCTTGTGGGACTTTTTATTGTAACTCAGTAGCAATAGTTTATGCTATTAAATGTCCATGTGGACTGTTCTATATAGGGGAGAGTAAAAGGGCCTTTAAGGTCCGACTTCAAGAACATATAAGAGATATAAAAAATAAAAAATTAGAAAGTCCCTTAGCAGTACATTTTAAAAACTATCATAATAGTTCACCTGAAGGCTTACTGGCAACAATTTTGGAACAGGTAATAGTTTATAATACTGATGATAATTTAATCAAACAAAAGCTGCTATACAAGGAGACAGTTTTTATATTGAAATATAATACACTGACACCTATGGGTATTAATGTAGAATGTAATTGGAGAGTATTTTTATAAATGACATTTATTGCAAATTAATTGATTGTTTGATTGTGTAATTGTTTTATTAGCTTTTGTAATTAAGACTTTTGAATGGTATAAATAATTTGTAATTGATTGGAATATTCATTCTCCTAGAAGGCGTAAGCCGAGGCGCCAGAGAAGGAAATAAATTGTGTTGGATCTGTGTATGTGGTCGTATTGCTGCTTCTTCTGCCTTGTTTTTTGTTTTTGTTGCATATTATTATGTAAACTACATCCTGTTTGTATTGTTCTACAGCTCTACTAATTTTTCTACATTTCTTTGTATGTATAGTCAGTGCCTTCTTATCCACCATATTAAACTGTTTAATGTACAATTTCTTCCACTGTGTAAACAACAAATCATTAACTATAACATTATTTAATTTCTCTATTTCATCCATTAAAAAGCATACCCCCGGATTCACTAATCCTCCGTGTAAGACTTAATAAGTCTTACTCGGATGCTGCAGTTGAATGGTTTGACGTCAGCATGCCATGAATATTCATGAGGGTACACTGACTCAACCGTAACTCTTACACGGACTGAGTAGGAAAGCAGGGGGCGTGTCCGACTGCCGAGCAGTCTAAATGTGCACGCCCCTGCAAGGTTTTAAAAAGCATAATGTCAACACACAAGAGTGAGTTCGCTCAAATGTACTTGCACCCAACACCACACTCCCTGATACTGTAAACCCCCATCACACTTATATAAAGTAAATAATTATATATATATTTTTAAATCCACGATATACCTGCCTGTATTTGCGCATATGTGCGTGGGTGTGCCCATTGCTTAGCTAGAGTTAGCAATTCTGACATGGAAGAGCATAAGAAAGAATGTTTACGCAAATCGCACCAAATTGCAATAGCGTAATGGTAAAGCATATGCACAAAGAGAAGGCATTCATGGTTCGAGTCCCACCACTCCCCTTCTTATTTATGTTTTAAATCAGTATTTGAAATAGTACCAGACATATATGATTAAATTTTTATTAAAAGCAGTGACATGGCCAATGTATCAGTGAACAAACTAAATATTTTTAAAGGACCCAGATATATAATAGCCTGCTGTTAAGCAATGCTTTAAACAGCTAAACACAGGTGCCCATAGATTAATAGCGCTTTACCCAGCTAAACAGAGGTGCCCATTGTCTAATAGCACTTTACCCAGCTAAACAGAGTTGTCCATAGTTTAATAGTGCTTTACCCAGCTAAACAGAGTTGCCCATAGTTTAATAGTGCTTTACCCAGTGCAATAGAGTTGCCCAAAGTTTAGAAGCACTTTACCCAGCGCAATGTTTTTGCGCGGACATGCGCGCCGCTCCAACCAGGGCACCGTAGGGCACCATGGAGCAAAGTAGAGCTAAGTTGCTTAAATGCAGCCACACCCCCTAGCCTGTCTAAACAGTATTACAAGAAAAGAATGACAAGGTTTGAATCCAGGACCCTGTGCATCAAAATCAAAGTGCAGAACCACTAAGCCATGACAACATAGGGGAAGCAGCCACTATTAACATTCATATACTTACGAATGGTAGTTTAACCATTACTAAGCAGGTCTGCAGTCAGTCAAGAATTTTACAAAATGGACAATCACAAAAAAGTGCGGGAAATGCGGCATATTTAAGCCCCATAGGCGGGAATACTCGTCATAACTGATTGTAGCTCACATTTGCAGTCAGAATGGCAGATGCAGGAGAGGGTTCATGCTTGGGGCATCGAGGAGTCCAAATACATGGTTTGTCTCCTTGTCCACCATCACGAGTCAAGACTCCTGCAGGGCCAGTTCCAAGGGACGGAGTACAAGGCAGAGGCTTGGAACCGGTTAGCTCGTGACCTCACCAGTGCCACAGGCATTTCTCGAACTGGTGAGCAGGTCCGTCACCACCATGCAGACCTGAAGAGACAAAAGCAGGACTGCCTGAACCAGTGGATACAGGAGGCCCGTGGGATGCAGAATGCCCCACAACTGAGTATGTAGCCATGGAATGCAGTATGTAAGAATTGATAATGGAGTATGTATAACGGATAGGTATGTCTCAATATCCCTTCATTTACTTTACAGCTGCAGGTGACCGTGCTACGAATCAGCAAGCCTATGCTGATAGGCTGCTAAGGCTGCGCCACCAGGCAGGTTAGTGATTATTCTGCATGTATTGTTATATAAAATATGGGAGAGAGCATGAAAGAAAGTGTTATAGTCCAATAAAACAGCCATATAATTGCCTGAATAAGTCCTCTGCATGTACTGTCAGATAAAAACATCAGAGAGGCAGAAAAAGAGTGTAGTAACCCATTAAGAAAGGTAACATATGTCTGGAATAATATCTCTGCAGGCACTGTCATATAACATAAGTGTATAATATGTCTTGAACATGTCTGCCATAAACACCGTTAAAACAAATAAAGGAGTGAGCCTGTGGAAAAATGTGCAATGTCATTAATAAAGGTCTAAAACCCAGAGTGTGTCTGTGTCACAGAGTCTGAAATGTTGTTGTACCTTTGCATTATACAAACAGTACTGTTTGAAAATGTGCTGGCAACCCAGAGTTATGCAGTCCCATATAAAGTGGGTGATGGAAGTGCTAGTAGCTGTGAAACATATATACAGTCCACAATAGTCAGTTACTGGCTGGCATGAATAAGTAAACCTGGCACACATGTGGCATGTAATTATTTACCAGAAATGTGAGTGTGTGTCAAGAAATGCAAGGTTCTGTACAAATCAAAGTGAGAATGTCATGTGAAAACATCCCAGATATGTAGATAAAGAAATATAAATGCAAACAAGAAATATGTAGCAGTAACATCTCTATCGTGGACAGTTAGTATGTCAGTTATAGGTCAGGCATATATTTAACTAGCCAAACCCATGACGCAACCTAATGTATGGTGGAAAGTGTAATAATACAGGTAGGGGATATACACTTGCAGTCACTGGGAATGTAGTGTAGACTAAAAGGTCATTATAAGATGTTAAATGAGTTTTTTTCTACACCCTACCTTATGTGCATAAACCATGCAATTCCACACCTCAATGGGTATGTGTAAACTTAAATATTTGTTGGGACATATGTCCTGTTGTTTTATAAATATTTGCATTGATGTTGATGCATGTGCCCTGTTCAAATACCACGTTCATGGTGGCCTATTGCTACCAAACAACCCTGCATGCTGTTGGAATATCCACTGTCGTTCAATATATGCATGTGTTATGTTTGCTGTTCAACTGTTGGAACCTTGGTGTGTTGGGTTATGGGAATATTACTGCATGCTGTTACAACTAATCTGGAATGCTGTTGTTTATGTTGTAATTAAACACACCTAATCACAGAACGTATGGGAAGGCCAGTCCCAGCGGACCCACCTGTCCCTCCTCAGTTGGCGAGTGCACCTGGCACCAGTGGCTCTGGTGCCCAGCCCAGGCTCCCCTCCTCCATTGGTCCTGTGCCACCTTCAGGTGGAAGCACTGCAGGGGATGGGGCTCGTCCCCCCCCCGTGCAAGCGTGGGTGGAGGAGGGCCACCTGTAACCCTTGCTAGGGTCCGGGCTGTGGTGCGTAGGGATATCCAGCATTTAGTCACTGATCCCCTACGCCAGCTCGAGGCGAGAGTGGCGCATCTCTCGGGTGAGCCTGCCCGTCCTACACAGCCTTCAGCACAGCCACCCTTGGGGCTGTGAAGGTGCAGTGGTGACTGCCCATTGGTGGGGATCTCAGTTCCACTGTTACCATCTGTGGGCTCATGGGCTTGCGATTTCCAAACATCCTTCCCCATCAATTGTGTTCACCCACCCCATGTGTCAAACTCCACCCCTGTATGCATCTTGTTTGCCTTGTCTGTTTACCTTCCCAACCTACCTCCTCAAATATACCTACTTCCTCTACCTCACATTCCACTCTCACCTGAAAAAAAATTAAAAAAAAGGACAATCTGTTCCCACAAAAAAATTATGCCCCATACATAGCTGCCCAATTCGCACACATGTCCGCTGGACATGTAAACTGATAATTCTAATTGGCAGTACAACATATTTTGTTGTCCTCACCCCTCTCTCAGGGGTGGAAGGTTTCAAATTTCACACCAAATTTCAAACATATGCACAGCTGTTGCTGGTAAAGAAATGGGCAGCTATGGACCTTCCCTACACCCATCCTGCACATCCCGAGCTGGTTTCCCTATTGTCTTTCCCTCTTTCTGCCCCCTTTTTCACCACTTTTCTATCTCCCCATTTTCTTTTCTTTAAAAGAAATTAGCGCGGGGGTTAGCGGGAGTAAGCACTTTTAAGCAGTAGTTAGTGGGGGTGCGAGAGTGTGAGCTTGTGTGCGCTTAGCTAAGCATTGCTAAGCGTCACGCAAACCCATGCAAACCCGCTTACAACTGCTTAAAAGTGCCTTAGTCACTCTGCATGACAAGGCCCTTGTATTGCTCAACAGCAAAATAAAATACCCTTGTCAGTCTCGAACCTGGGACCTTGGACTCTCCAGTCTGCATGAAGTACCACTACACCACAGCAGATATACAGTAATTTAGTGCTGAAAGCAATATATCATGCATTACCATGAGTGAATGTAAAGGGAAAATAGGAATGGCATAACACAAATCTTGTTCTGTGGGCCTTAACCAGCAGGTGTTGTGGAACTGCATGACATGACTGTGAAAAGAGAAGCAGCCATGCTAGTAGGGAATAATGTTACAGTAGCACCTTACAAACCCCACACAGTATCAGAGCAGGATAAACACTGGCATACTTGCATAGGTCACAGGCCAGATCTCCCAACAGTGACTGCTCTACAGTGATGACCCTGATTTGTAAACAAATGTTAGCTGTGCCCCTCTGACTCCCTGTGAATTGTACTAACAGTAGGCAGAAAGGTGGGGAATCTCTCTTAATGACAAATGTCAATAAGTGAGAGTAGACACTGCTTGCATGTCACGTCAGAAAAGGTGTAGTAATACATATGCTCTGAATCCCCCAAAGTCTGAACTGAAAAATGTCTGAAATATATCACAGGTGTATCCCAGTAATATGTACCTTTCCCTGAGGCTGTTCAAATATATACGTGAGAGTATCTGAGGCCTGGAAGAGTCAGAAACACACAGGCATATCAACTTGTCTGCTGTTACACACTCTGCAAATAGCTGTAGAATGAATCCCACAAGCATGCCCTTATGTAGAAGTACAACACAGAAATATCAAAGGATGTAGCCATGTACTGCTAGCAACTACCTGTGACAATGCCATTGTTCAGGTGCTGAAAAGACTGCTGTGGTGCACAGTCAAAGAATACCAGGCTGACCTCTGTCTACCATCTGGATATGTCAACAGGTGGGAGCTACTCGGACAGACTACTAGCCTTTATAGACTTACAGGTACTCAGCAACTCTGCATGTTCAGTAAGATAAACATCACACGATAATAAATAATTCACTCTGCACTTTTGCACCCCTACCCAAAGGTACTATATACCCGTGTAGTCAGGCACAACCAAGGGTGTAGGTAGGCATACACAGTAGTGAAATATGTCCAGTTGTCCTGAGCAGACTGTGCTAATGTCAACACAAACCACAAACTGCTCAGAAGTGAGTAACGTACTAATGACAGTGTAGCAGTTCACAAACAGTGCATGTGCCTGATATTCATAATTGGTAGTACAACACACTTAGTTGTCCTCACCCCTCTTTCAGGGGTGGAAAGTTTCAAATATCCCTCCTAATGTATTGCATATGCACAGCTATTGCTGGCACATACATGGGCAGTTATGGACCCTCTCCACACACATCCTGTACATCCCAAGCTGGTTTCCCTACTGTCTTCCCCTCTTTGTGCACCCTTTATCACCACATTCCTATCTCCCCATTTACTTTTCTGTCAAAGAAATGAGTGCAGGGGTTAGCAGGAGTGAGCACTTGTAAACAGTAGTAAGCGGGTTTGCACCAGTGTGCGCATGTGTGCACTTAGCTTAGCATTGCTAGGATATGATAAGCTAAGCCAAGCTTGGCTTAGTATTGCTAAAATAACATAAGCTAAGCTAAGCTTAGCTTAGCATCACTAAGCATTGCGCAAACCCACGCAGACCTGTTTACAACTGCTTAAAAGTGCCTTAGTCACTCTGTATGACAAGGCCCTTGTACTGCTCAGTAGCAAAATAAAAAACCTTGTCAGTCTTGAAACCAGGACCTTGGACTCACCAGTCTGCATGAAGTAGCACTACACCACAGCATATATACAATACCTTGGTGCTGAAAGAAATATAACATGCATTACAATGAGTGAACGTAAAGGGAAAATAGGAAAGCCATAGGAATACATTGCAATAACTACTGTTGTATGCCAGTTAATTCTCTAATTCGAAAAGAAAGTACATACTCCCATGTATCCAGTGTTAGCATTAGGAGGTGTGAGTAAACCAACACACTGAGAAGAGTGTACTGGAAGAAGCAACAGTCAGGTTTCAGTACAACATGCATATCACTGGCTACAACCATAGCTTCAGATATGAGACATATACCAACCTTCTGACTGAGACAACAGTGTCCACAGCAAACAAGCATGGTCCCCACCTTGCAAAACTGAAAGGGCTACGCCTACCTAACCTATCATTTTATAGCAGTGTCCTGAAATCACAGTGAGAACTGCAATTACCACACAGCAGGCTGCATGCAATTACTAAATGGTGGGCACCAATTGGTGTAGAGGCCATCACATGCACATGTGCAGATACTTAGAAAAGCAGCCTGTATCTGCTGTCCACACATGCAATAATATCATTGCAACAACTGGGAGAGAGAGAGAGAGAGAGAGAGAGAGCACGAGTGAGAGAGACAGACAGAGACAGACAGACACAAACAGGCAGAAGGAGACAAATGCTGAAAACAAACAGCAACACACAGAGGAAACAAAAAAAAAAAATAAATAAACAATAAAAAACAACACCTACAACAGACGGAGGTGAGGAATACAAAGGTAAGGTATGTAACAGATATGTATTTGGTGACATCCGAAAGATGTGTCTGAAGGGTACTCTACATACTGTGAATCATCCATATGTGGCAGCAGTCCATATCTATATGTACATGCACATTTGCATAGGGCAAGGGACAAACTGCAACTGTTAGTGAAGGCTGGACATAAGCATGTTGTTGAAGGCTGCTATGTGCACATATGTATGTAGGTTGTAGTGTGTGGCATTGCAGAAAGCAAGCAGTGCCGTTATATGTCATGTGGTGTTAAACGCTGTGGGACTGAGCTACAGGCAGTGAGGCCTGCTACAGCTATATGGCCTGAGGACAGCAGAATGCATTCTGCACAACATTGTGCAATAGTATTACATAACCATATGTCTCACAACTGTTGCATAATTGACATCACCACCATGAAAGGTGGGCAGTATATGTGCCTACATGTGCAGCTATATGTACAGCAATGGATGTTTACATGTATGTGTATATGTACATATATATGTATATATATATATATATATATATATATATATATATATATATATATATATGGATATATTTAGATATATATGGATATATATGGATAAATATATATATATATGGATATATATAGATATATATAGATATATATGGATATATATGGATATATCTAGATATATATAGATATATATAGATATGTATGGATATGTATGGATATGTATAGATATGTATAGATATGGATAGATATGGATAGATATGGATAGATACGGATAGATATGGATAGATCTGTATATATGTATGTATGTGTGTGTATATATATATATATATATATATATATATATATATATATATATATATATATATATATAAGAGAGAGATTGAGGGAGACACGGGGTCATATGTACTGCAACAGGTGCCTGTTGTCCAAGGCATGGACTGAACACCAGTGTTGATACAGCAGTGCCATACCCCATTCCAAAACACCTTACGCAGTAACTGCCACATAGGTGGTAGCCTGCCTAACACTGATGGTGTCAGAAGGGTACACGGGACACAGGTGGACAGTAGGCTCCCCTTTGATAATCACAGTTACAACAGTAGTAATGTAATCTGTCTACGTGGTACGCGTCATCACAAAAGGTGTGTCATCTAGGGAAATATAGGTCAGTGTTCCCCTCTACTCATCACAATGCCCCATGTGGTATGTACCTCACATGTCAACTACAGCAAGTGGAAAGGCCACAGACATACCTAACAAAGAGTAATACTGCCCTCAAACACATGCCCTATGCAGACTGATTCACAAACCACAGCTAGAGTGCGTTGCATACCACCCACCCAGAGGTTACCACTGCCGGACATACAGAGGTATGTCACACCCATAGCAGTCGGCTAAACACTATAACAACACCTCAGTGGCAATTTTGTTTTCATAACTAGCTTTGGAGGATTTTATGAGGGATCTCAGCTTCTTACTGAGACTGATCAGGCAGTTCCTCCAATCATGGGATTTTACTCTTTTTTGCAACGGTTTCTTTCTTCTGTTGTAGATTTTGTTTATGGCAGAAGACCACCAGATTGGCTTCCTTTTTTTGCAGGATAGCATCTTGGTTCTGTTAGGGATAGCACAATCCATGCACTCGTGTAAGTGATTAGAAAGTGCATTTGTGTATGATTCAGTAGTAGTACCTGTATTGTCCATCTGCATGGGTGTCGTGTAGTTTGCCACTTCTGTCTTCAGAAGTGTGAAGTTGGCTTTGGAGAAATTTTTTACGGTTGTTTTCCTAATGGGGGTGTGGGAGCGGGATGTCGATGTCTAGGGTGATTAGCTTGTGGTTGGATCTTACCAATGAGGAATTGAACTCTGGTGGTGAACAACGGTCACCCATGTTGGTGATGACCAGGGCTAGGATACTGCTGCCCCTGGTGGGGGTGTGGATAAGTTGATCCAAGGCGTTGGAATTTATGAATTCCAGAAAACGTTGAGCAAAAGAGTTGGTACATGAGTAGTTTTCCCAGTTAATGGTGGGGTAGTTAAAATCACCCATTATTAGTGTGTTGGGTTGTACTCTAATATTTTCCAGTGTATCAAGAAAAGAGGAGTGGGAATCCTGGGTCATGGTGGGGGATCTGTAGCAAGCTACAATCTGGATTGCGGTCTTGCCCAGAGTTAATTGAACTTGGATAATCTTGGATGCATTATGCTGCTCAACTAGCTTGGAGGTGTGGATATCCTTAATGAATATGGACACGCCTCCACCTTTAGTGTTTTGGTCTGGGTTAGGTGGCCGAAAAGTGTGGTATGAATTATAGCTTGGTAATGCACGGGTGCTCTCTGGAACTTTGAACCAGGTCTCTGTCACTGCACAGATGTTGATGTTCTCCATTTTAAGGAGTGCCTCGAGTGAGTGCATTTTGAAGTTTAGACTTCTAGCATTGAGTAGCATTAACCTCAGATTTTGCTTGCTTGTACCTGTTACAGTGGTGAATATGTCATTTGAACCTTGCCTAAAAAAGGCACTATAGGGCTGGCAAGAGCCTTTGCCAGTATCCGGAATGCCAAGGATGATAGGTACAGACCATCTCTGGCAAAGCATTGTGGTCTGTTGATCATGTCATCCCAGGCATACAGATACTGGCTTAGCTTAGAATGACACCAGAAGCTTAGCCAATTATTGAAGTCAATCATTTTGTCCTTGTACTGTGATATCATTCTGGGTGATGGCAGGATGCTACTCAGGGCAAGGATCATACTTGCCTGGGCTACAAGATCAGAGAGCTACTCCATGTCTCTTTTCATGTAGTCCAGGGAGGTACATTTCAGATCATTCACAACAACATTGACAATGATAGAGTCATATTTGTACTTGTTGTGGAGTGACCTGAGTACGTGCATTATGTGGTGGATCCTGGCACCCGATAGGAAGCTGACAGCAACTTTCTCCTTGTTTAACCTGGTGAGTGGAAAATCAGTGTGCCTGACTATAGAGTCACCTATGACTAGCTTGTTGGGTATGTTATGCCTTATGGGCTGTAGTTGAGTGACACACTGAGTATGTGGGCTATATCTCATTTGTTTTGTGTTGGGGTGTGGAGGTTGCTTGCATTTCTGCTTTGGAGGTCTCGGTTGTTTGGGCAGATTTGTATTGAGAGCCTCCGCGAATGTAGGCTTGTGTTTTGTGCTTCTGTGTGTGTGTTTTGGTGGTGTAGGTTTTGATGGACTATGTGCTGAGTGTGGTGTGGTGCAACTGTTTACCTTCTCCTTTTGACTGTCTAGTCCAGTCTTCGGTGAAGAGATCTTTTCTTCCAATTTGGCTATATATGTGCATCACTCACAACCCATAGTGTTGGGTGGTAGGAGGAGGGGGTTGTCTGTGTACTTGAGGCAATTGCTGCTATTGCTGGTATTATTCAGTTAGTGCACCTTCTTGAGTGAATTGTAATGCATTTACAGATGATGGCTAAAGTACACAATATTGTTGTCTGTAAATTTCAATAATTCTAGTTGTTCATCATAGTTTTATATAAGGTCCCTGCTTGGTGGTCATTACTGCAGAACATCTATAGCCCTGCTAAGCTGTTATCTCATATTTGCATGTACATATTTCAGTGTGTTTTTCCACACAGTATCCAAATGCATTCCAACCAATGTTTTAATGAGGTAGACACATTTTTCCATTCAGTAAAGAATATATACATACCTGCTCTCATAGTTCTACTGTTCTGGCATTAAATGGCATTGATCATCTCTACATTCTTTCAGTCTATTTTCTACCTCCATGTTTTCTTCATCTGTATGCACTCAGATTTATGGTCTTAATTTCACAAAAGGAAAGAAAGCAGGAAATGCTCAGATGCTCAAATCAGAACAAAGCAACTATCTAACAAATACTCAGATGGCTACCCCGACACCTCAATGCACTAGTCTGTCAATGCATCTACTACCTGCCATTGAGTTTAAGTGGGAAACACAAACAGAACACCCCTACTCCCACTGAACTAGGAATACAAGGTAGAATCAAGTATCACTAGCTAGTGTGGAAAGCAATCAAGGAAAGAAGAATAAAACAAGTGCTCATAGTAAGACAAAAACACATGGTACCAAGCATACAAATGGATACCGCAGTACCTCACTGTATTGACTTGCCAGTGTAGCAATTACCTGCTATTGAATTTAACTAGGAAAACAATGCAAGAAAGCAAACAGAACACTCACACTCTCACTGAATAAAAACACCTGCAATTGGAATAGAAGGTCCACTTGCTATGCCTCATCCATCAATTTGTAGTGGGCCAGAAGCTATTTCAGAGTCCATTTCTGTTGTGTTATTTTGAAGAGTTTGATTATTTTTTTCATAGGTGTTTATGTTGGAATTGCAATAGGATGTTGGTTAAAATTGCAGGGACAAAAGGGAGTTGTATGGTGGATGATATTAAGGACCAGTTTGTGTTTGAAAGGTGCTTATGTAAGACATCTGTATTATTGTTACCTTTTTCACAGAAGGAGATGGGTATGACTGGAATGTTTTTACAGGTGTTTCCATGGTGAAAGTAGAAGTGACTTGATTGCTAACAGAAAGGGTATGCATTAAGTAGAGGAGTTTGGAGAAGTTGGTAATAATTACGTTAATTAGGGAGACACCCCCTTGAATGTAGGATAAGCTTAGTTGATTCGCTTATCATTTGTAGTACTCCAAGGTTGGTGATAAAGTCCAATGTCTCTAATTCTAGGGGTCCTAGGATGTTGATTTTAAAGCTATCAAGAATAATTATGTTATTGGATTCTGATAAGTAGTTTGCTATCATTTTTTCTGGGAAGGGGATCGGTTGTTACTTAGCAGTGGAATTAGGCAAAGGAATGATAGGCAGGTCTGTGTCTATGTTTGATTTGTATTGCATGAGTAGGGACACACTGGGATCAGTTCTGATTAGAAATATAGTTTTACTTTATTCATCTTTTTCAGTAAAGCATTAAACGTGTATTTGCAGCTTGGAAGTGATCAAAAATTCAGTGATACCTTTCTAGGTTGTGGGTTGCGAGGAATGCCTCAAGTTCTTCTACTTCATTTCTAAAGCTGCATGCATTCAAAAGTGCAATGTTCAGTGGACAGTGACAAGGGTGGTAGGGCTGAGATGGCCTGGCACTGGTTTCAATGTAACTGCCAGGAATGACTTATGCAACTGCTGTGAAAGATTTGTAGATGACAGCAGGGCACTAGGACTGAGAAGGAAAGTTTTGAGATTTAATTGTTTTAAAGGAAATCTCCTCTTAAATGACATTTATGTTGAACTGATGTTGAAAAGTCTTTAGGATTCACACTTCCACAAATTAACACCATCATAAATTTAACCACATTTTCCATTTTTTGTCATTGTCTTGGAAAATGAGGAGTAGCCCAAATTATAATAATACAATGTATATTTCCATTACCTTGGGTTAACTTTATGTTATAATAAAAACAAAATGAGCCAGCCAATACTGTGGTGCTGATCAGTCATAAACACCTTCAATGAACCAGCAGAAATGATTGAATCACAGCTCAGGTGAGTGACCAAATGAATCTTTTATTTTAAAACATAAAATGTGAATACTGTTCACCTTGTTGGTTAAGTGCTATCTTACCCCCACATACAGGACTTCATCAGAACTGCAAGTAGGAAGCACAATCATTAATTGAAATAACATTCTATCAACACCCCTCCATAAAATACTAATAATGTAAAGCAACATAAATAAATACATTTACATATTCAGAACTATATGATAATAATTACAAACTGTTAAATTAATGATTGTGTTTATTACTTGTGGTTCTGATGAAATCCCAGATGTAGGGGGGGATGAAAGCTCTTAACTGGCAAGGTGAACAATATTCACATTTCATGTTTTAAAATGAAAAATTAATTTGGTCACTCAGATGAGTTGTGATTTGGTCATTTGTGCTGGTATGTTACAATAACAGTCAACGGGTCACAGTGCAGTTCACATTAGCTAATATTAATGAAATGTTACTGTGAACTGCTTTAAATGAAAATTTTGTAAAAGTGAATTCTATCACAGAAATAAGGGATGCAGATAAGTTTTGGATTGTGTTGTGATCTTTGTTGTTGGTTCTGACAATGAAGAATGACTTTTCGTAATTTACCATGTTTAATAATGTTTCAGAGGATTAAATGTATTCTGAAGGGTTCTGCTTCCATGGTGAAGTGGGGCACTGGATTAAAGGTTACAACCAAAAGGAAATGCGAGGTACATGGTGCGAGGGAGCATACCTAACATAAGTATGTGACTGAATGTATAAAATACAAAAAGTGAGATATCTGTACAGACTGTTCTGAATAACTTGAATTACAACAGACTAATATCTTTCAAGAAACCAGGACTGAGAGTGAAAAGGAAGGTGCTGAAATTATAAATAAAAATATGAGAAATAGACTAGATGATTCTAATACAAATATGACTATTAATTATATGATTGTACATTCAGAGAACATAACTGACACAGAAATATGCACAAGAAAGAAATGTGGGTACAACAAGTATTCTGTCTTGAATACAGATTCAGTGAGCAAGACAGATAAAATGGAAAAATGTAAATAATCTGATGTAAAATGGCAAGTAATAGAAAGATATTTAAACAAAAAATGAAGACGTAAGTAAAAAAAATTATTTGAATGTTAACAGTATCAAAAGCTCAGTTAGAAGATATACTGATTTACACTAGCTGAAAAAAATGTTCACATATTTTATTTGCAAGATGTAAGATACATTTATTTATCTGAATGCTGTATTATATTTTGGTATTAAATGTTCAGGGAATGCTGTCATGTAAAAAAAAATCCTTCTATTACCTACATGTGGGAAGAAAGTTTTTCCCAGTGTTCAGTGTGAATTGCCTGAACAAAATTTAAGTTTGCAAAAACATTTTGAATTATGTTTTCATGTGCTATTATCAGTGCAGCACTCATTTGCTTTTCTTCTTTTTGTCTTTGCTGAACAAGAAATCACTTCATATGAATCCATTCCTTATCCTGGTAAATAAATTACAAAATAAAATAAAATACATAAAATTGAAATTAAAGATTTTTGTAGTAGTTGCTCCTCGGAGGGTTCATATATGTGATTACATGTAAACGATTTATCTATACAATTATAAAATCTGTATGCTTCAATTAAGAACATTTTAAGAACTGAATCATTTGAGTACTTAGAATGGAAGCAAGCATCAGTAGATAGCAAGGGAAGCATTCAATGAAAGAAACATAAAAGAAATGTTCAAAAATGACAAAAACACAAGGATAACAAACATAAATTGAGTCTTCTCCATGGCAGAAAAGTAGAATTGGAATTAACGATTATTTAAGTATCATTAAGTTTATTTGAAAAAGAAAGATTAAACATGTATGAAACACTAGAAGACATAGACAGTGTAAAATGATGACTGCAATCTCTTAATGAAAATATGACATAAGGCTATGGAGGACATACTGGAGCCTGAAATCTTTGGAATAATAAAATGAAAGAACATATAGGGTTTGTTAATATTTAAGGAGAATAAAGATTAATAAGGAAGGCAGACTCATAGTGGAAGATATTTTCAAGTCTTTCAGTAATGTCTTACACATAGTCGTGGTTGGTGTTTTAGAGGTTTATGGCTTTGGTGACATCATTTTAGGATTAGAGAACCTACATGGAATTCATTTGGTGTTCTTTGTACAAAATTTGTTTTTTTTTTTTGAGTAATAAAATTAATAAAGAAATGTGGTGAGGCAGTTCTGTTTCATATAACATTGTTGCTTGGATTAGTTTTTAACACTGTTTCATTTTAATTTAAAAGACAAATTGCTGACTCAGGATGAAATTTGAATATTATTTCATTTACTTTTTAGTGATGCTAATGATATTACTTATGTAGTTATTAATGAGAAATTGGTTTGTTTTGTAATGGGCATTTCACAAAAAAATGGGTATGGCTACAGTTACAGAAAAAAATGTAAAGGTTTTGGAGGAATGACTACAAAAAGAAAAATTGTATTTTAATTTCTGACAGACAAAGCTATTAGAAAGAAGTCCTTGGTGGCTAGCTTGTTGTCATTTTCTGCTCCTGAAACTGCTCTTTAAGTAACGTCTAACGTGTCTGTGGTGACTGACTGCTTTGGAGAAGGGATGGAGAAAGGGAGACCTGGATTTGAAGATATTTGTTGTCTCCACCAAAAACATTTCTCCTTTGACAAAACCCAGTACTGGGATCTGAAAAGATAAAAGGTATTGATGCTGAGACCAAAGAGATTTCAGATACCACTGTATCTTACTCATGTGGTGTTTTGCCAGGGGTATTGTTAGAATCATAGATGTTATGAGACACAAAATCCTGAGGTATTCCCTCATGGTGATTGAAGTCCTAGTGGAAAACGTTATAAATATTGATAAATATGTATTTATTTTTTTCCTGTGGAAGAAAAGCACTTTGAACTGAGGTGTTTAGTTGATATCCCAGGGACACCATCCTGTGTGAAGGAGACAAGAAACAATTTTGAATGTTCTTTTGGGATCCCTGCTTGTGTAAGAGATCTGTCATCCAAGATACAGAAATTTCTGACACTACAAAGATAAGCAAATCATCAAAATATTGAAATATGTGCATACCCTGCATCCCACAATGAGCTTTAACTGGAGACAGGCACTTTGTGAGCAGTCTTGGTGCAGCAGATAGTCCAATGGATGAGGAAGAGAACTGATAATTTGATCCAGACACACAAAACCTTAAGAAATATCTGAAGTCTGGATGAAGAGGGATGTGATGATAATCGTCCATTAAGTCTGGTGCTGCCAGGAAGGTTAAAAGTGGAAAAAAAGCTAACAGATTATGAAGTGACAGAATTTTCAGTTTGGGCACTATCACAGGTTTAGGAAAGAAAGAAAGATCCAGTAATGGTCTGCATTCATTTTATTTCTTTGTCACTAAAATTATCCTTGAATAAAATTCCTTCTCCCCATGGGAAGGAGGAAATGGTTCTATTACTCCTTGGGATAGCATATGATGAAGGACTGGTGGAAACAAAAGAGTCTGTTTGGATGAGAAATGACCCCCCTGGAAAGGAGAAGATTCCTCCTGCAGCTATCTGTAGCCTTGATGAATGATTCTCAGAAACAATTTGTCTGAAGTGATCTGCTTTCAAAGAGAAAAACAGAGATTGAGACTTTCTTGGATGAAACATTGGCCACAGTGGGAGGGGGTTACAAGGTTTCTTGAGCAGTCTTTCAGACTTTTTGGATTGTCTTTGGTTTTGGGAAATTCCAGACTTCTTTTTGAAATGCCTTTGCCATTTTTTCCTAAATGTGTATTTACCTATATTTTGTTTAGACTGTGCATTTACCTGTATTTTGTTTAGACTGTTTATTCTAGTCTTTGCCAAAATTGGATGAGGAGATAGAATCTCCCTTGTAAAATTTGGAAATGGAAGGCTGAAAAAGAGATTCCCTGGATCATCTTGCCCCTTTAATCACACTTTTTGATCACCTTTGCACCAGAGAGGCCAAACACTAAATCTCTATACAAGGAGGAATTTAAAATCTAATTTGCATCATATGGGAGGTTCTGATGTTCCAGCCATGCAAACCTCCTAAAAACTGTAGCAGTGGATAGAGCGTTGGAAGTAGCATCAACAGAATCATACACATATGGCTAACAAAGAATAGTGACTTGTAGAACAGGAGAAACTAAATTAATTAAAGCAGATTTTTCCTTACAACAATAAACTGAAACAAAGAGCGGGGTCACACACAAAAAAACAATCAGTAAAAACTAAATGAAAACTCCAGCCAAGCTAGAACTTTGAAATATGCATATCAGCAGCTAGTGGGTTCTGGCTTTATTGGCCTGCAATTGTCCATTGAAATGACTTAAAAAGAAATAAGTCATGGGCATTCAGAATCACCATATAGCTGAAACACCTGGTGTTCATAAGGGTCATTTGCATATATCCCATGTGCCTCTGCTACAAGTGGTTTGAGAGGTCACTCTGTGAAAGTTCTAGCTTGGCTGGAGTTTTCACAAGAAACTGCAGATAAAGTATTCCTTAGTGTCACATTTTATCTGAACAAACTTTAACATATGAGGGTGGTGATTCAAGTTTTTGAAAACCAAAGTTGCATAAGCTACAAGTGGTTTGAGAGGTCACTCAGTGGAAGTTCTAGCTTGGCTGAAGTTTTCATTTAGTTTTCACAAGAAACTGCAGATAAAGTATCCCTCTTAGTGTCACATTTTATCTGAACAAATGTTAACATATGAGGGTGGTGATTCAAGTTTTTGAAAACCAAAGTTGCGTAAACTTTTTTCCCATACTAATCAATACATTTCCCATTCTTTTCCGAAAGAGTAGGACTGGAATTAACTACATGCTTAGCAACAGTGGCATCAACTAAAGGTATAGCTGCTGGGTCAGGTTTGGGAATAGTGTATACAAATTTAAAAGACTAAAGGAATTTATACATTCTATTTATCTTTTTGCGTGCAGCTGGCTGACAATCAGGAAAATTGCAGACACTAAATATGCACATCCTCCAAAGCAGCAAGAAAAGGAGGAATGAGTTTATGTTCTGGAAAATCCTTCTGTAACAACTCATAGTATTTTCAGAGGAGCTGAAAATCCTCAGTGTTCTCCCATTAAAAACTGTGACACATTCTAGTAATAGTCACGGAGAATGAAACATCCTCACAGGAAGAATCAGAAACTCAGACTTCCTGATTATGAATAAGAAATCTGAAAGAAAAACTCTGCATCCATCCCTGCATCTTCCTGGTTAGATTCAGCATCTTGCATCTCTTCAGGAAAATATGAATCCCTCTTCTTTTACTAGAAACTGCTTTACAGGAGGGATCAGTAGCCTGAATTAAACACTGAGCCAAACCCAGTAAACTTCTCCTGTCCAAAAAAATGAGGAGGAGTAGAGACATGCTTGGTTTTCTTTTCTTTTTGACTTGGAAAATGGGGCCAGGCATATTATTAACAGCAGTGCCAGCTCAATTATGGTTGGGCACAGCATTCTGACACAACAGGAAACCTATGCTGTTCTGTCTCTCATGACTGACAAGTGTCTCCCCCTTGCCCACTGAGGGGTCCTTAAGAGCCACAGAGGGTATGGCTCACCTCCAGTCCATAATGGCTGTAGGTGCTACACCAGAGTGATCTAGGGCAAAGAATGAGTGGTCTAAAGTACAACAAATTTCTACAGCAGAGTCACCCATCTGTGGCTGAGGTAAATTGCTAGCCTTCTGTGGTGGCAAAGGCTGCTTGCTTAATTTTAGATTTTTGTGGCTGGAAGAAGGACTGACCATGGGACCAGTAGTCTGTTATATTGTCAAGCTGAAAATGGTACCGCTTTCCACAGAAGACAACAACAATTGCTTGTAAACATTATCAGTCCACAAAAGTTAGTTTTTTGACAAAAAACACAGGAAAAAACACTTTAAAACACTGTGTCAGTCCAATAAAAGTAAAATGAACAGTATTTATTCACAGAAAATTATGTTTTCAGTTACTTTACACCACTTTTAAACTCACAGAAAAAAATAAAAGCTCTGTTTAAAAGTCCATTACAGTCTAGAGACAGTCCATTAAAACACAGCACTACTAGCTTTAAAATAACTTTCCTGAAGAGGAAAGTAATAACACATAAATAACCCTTATGCTTTTATTGTTCAGTTATCTTCCTGCATTTTTATATCTTTATTAAGTAAACATTGATATCTTTATTGACATAAAATGAACACTCTTTGAATGTTGTGCTAGATTATGATAACAACATGCCAGAATTTGATTTAAGTTATTTGCCAACCACATTTATAAGATTAATATTTTTAGCAGCCAGAGGGATATGAAATATTTACATCTTTGTTAACATAAAATCAGCATTTTTTTTAACTTAGTTCCAGATTTTATTGTCGTACCAAAATTCACTTTAACATGAGTGCCAACCACATTTGCAAGATTAACTTTTTTTGGCAGCCAGGAAATGAACCCCCTCAGCTGTATTGGTGAGAGCCCATACTTTGCTCAATTCAGAATGCTGTTAGGCCTAACACTCATAATTTGAAAGTGCTCAATCCCTTGGTATTCAGCAAGTGAAACTTCTGCACCCTTTCTCCATCACATACCAGTGAAGGAGGGGCATTCCTCATCTACAAATTCATTTTCCATGCACAATTAATAAGGTGTTTTAACTACAATCAAGGATGTACAATCCCAGCTAGATCTTATCTCATCTTCCTTTTTAAAATCTGGCTTAGCTAGCTCATAAAGAGTCTTCTCATTGTCACACCATAGGCAGCAGCTGCATGGGAACACATGGGTTTTAGTTGGAATTTGCCCATCAGGGAACAACTCCCACACCTGATGCCCTTAAACATACCCACACTCTGTTCAAGGACACAAAAGAAAAGTTAAGTAGGCCTGTGCCTTAATTTAACTACTTACCTCCCTACCCCATCCAAGTCCTTCTGTCCAGCAGGCTACACTCCCTCTTCTCATGAAGTACAGCCTCTTCCACCATTTTACATCCTTTCCCACCCACTTTTATGTTACATTGGCCCTTTACCTTTTCATCCATTTGCCTTAATTTCCCCTACTTTACTCCTGTAAATTCAAATAGCAAGTGAATCTGTAGATTAAGAAGGTCCAATCTGAGGTCAGACAAGTGAATTGCCATCTGCTGTAAATTAAGCTAAAGCATTATATTTCAAATCCAGTCCCGCCAAAGTCAGGAATCCTATTGTATGCCCTAGCCTGTCCCTGTGGTTAATATAATTTAATTTAACATCTTTGGCTTGTATTCAAAGCACCTAGCTTATGGTCAAAAATCAAGTCAATAGCTCAGACATTTGATTCTTCACTAGACGTTTTTCAACAAAGTTGCTATCAATTCTCTTTTTCCTTAACAGAAAAAATAATTCCCTAAACTTAGGATAACAACATTCAGTTTGTCAAATCTGTCCATCATCTGCAATAGCACCAGGCAAAACTGAAATGATGGCAGGCCTCTCAGATCCTTACAAAACAGCTTCCGTTTTTTTTTTTTTTTTGTCATCTATCCCCATTTATCTTCCACTGTGTTGCACTAGTGCTTGTCTTTCAACCTAATATTAGAAGGCGTTATAATTCTCAGCTACCCTGCATTTGTTGGAGAACTCCGATTTCAATCTTAAAACAGCATCTCATCTGCTGTTCCACTTTGACCACAGACAGCTTCAATTTCTGTTCTTTGAATGATTCAATTTTAAATCCAATGCAGATGGCCTTCCAGGAGCTCATCACAGTTAAAGGGATCAGTATCAAACACTGCTAGATGTTTTTGTGTGTTTTCAAAAGTGTACTGCCAGATGCTTAAGGTCTAACTTGGTAGTTACCTTCTTTGTTGGACAGAAAACACTACTAGCCAAGATAAGGAACTAAATCATTCTGAATGATTGCTGTAATTGCTTTCTGCTTCTGTTGAGTAAGACATAACTGAGGGACTGAATAAAAAGAAATGATGTAATAACATTATTCGCCATATGTTGTCTCAGTGTTTGCATCTGTAAGAGGGAGAGCTTCTTCTGTTTCTGCTACATCGATGAATGCCATAGGTGTTTGGTCTGTCTACACAGACCTTTGGTTGGATATCCTGTAGTCAGTTTCTTCTTTCTGAAGGGTCTCCTCCAGAGTCAAGACGTCATGCTCTATTTTTAAAACAAGTGAATTTGTTTTGTGTAAAAGATCTCCATCCATTGTTTCATTGAGAAAACTCTTTGTTGAAACAATGAGAGGGCTCCTTGTTAAAAATTCTTTGCTGTTAATACTGAATGAGATCTTTGGTAAAAAGTAGCATATCATCTGCAAGCCATTATAGATGCTTTGTTTCTACTAATAATCTTGAAAGCTGTTCTTTTTATTCAGTGTTTAAGTTCTTCTATATCTTTGAGGGTTTAACGTTTTTTTGACAGGGCTGTCACATGAGCGCATGTCCGCAGAAGCGAAGCGTTCTTCTTTTTGAAAATATAGTAATTGCCCTGGGCTGGTTTTTTAACGTTTTTTAACGTTTTACCTTGATGCTGCAACTGGGCTGTTGGTTTACTCAGTATCAGCGTAGGTTTTGTGGTCCGGACATATCAGGAACTTAATGGTATTCTGTTAGCAGAGAGCTGCTCTATGTATAGATCGGCAGCCATGTGCTTTATTACTCTCTGCATTTGTAAACAATACAGGTGAGCAAGTTGTTTTCTATTTGAATTGATGTTTGCTGTTTTGCACTGTTTAGATCCGCCAGATCAACTTTCATCTTGATTGCAGGATGGTTTTCTGTAATATACTTGCATTTTTTGCAATGTTATTTTAAGAAATATTTGTGTATATACAGTGTGTTTAGAGTAAGGTGGAAACTAGATTTTAGAAGTATTTCTAATTCGGAAAATGGTATATTTATATTTATATTTATGTTTATGCTGCAGTTCATTTTGATTGTGTTTTTATATTGTTACTTAGGGTTGTGAGCTCATTGCCTTGGGCAGCTTACATAGTTATATAACGACAGGCTTTGCTGATCTGTTCAACGTCTTTTGTCATGTTGTTTGACAAAGGCGTTTCTATATATGTTTATTTTTTCACTGTTTTCTGACTGTTTTTACACTGTTTAGATACTGCTTCTTTAAACAGAAAGAGGAGGGAATGTTAAGATGTTAGCAATTATTCAATTATTGCTTAACCATTTGGTTTGAGCGGCAAAAACTTTTTGTATATAAGCTCCTTAGTTTTAATGGTTTATTACACCTGAAGAAGCGTAGTATAGCTACGTGAAAGCGCTTGTGTTCCTGTTCTTAATAAAGAAGATTTTGTACCAGTTAGCAGCTCCGTGTGGTGATTCCAGTGGATTCTGTTTTACTAAGTTTCTTCTATATTTAGTGTGTTTTGCTAACAAGTGAAGCAAGCCATGTTAAATAGGAAAACTTAATAGCGGACTAAGATGAACAGCCTTCATGATTTAAACAGCAGCACACCATCTACACTAGCATTAGAATGCCATCTTTTTTTTTTGCTGTACACCCTTGGTAGTCAGTGACCCGTGGTAGTGGTGCTGCGGTAGCGTTGTCGCCTCACAGCAAGACGTTGTCCCGTTCGATTCTCAGCTAGAGCGTCTTCTGTGTGGAGGCATGCGTGAATGGGCATGCCTTCGTTGAAGGTTGTGCATCAGGGCTGGTAACTCGGTACGTAAAAATCCACTACCAAACATTAGCGGACCGGAGTTCCGCTGTGGCGACCCCTAACCGGGATAAGCCGAAAGACACAACAACAACACCCTTGGTAGTCATGTTGCTTTTAATTTAATGTTTTATTTTGCACATTGCCAGTGATGCACATGCATTGCACATGATCTGTAGACCTACCAGAGAACTGTTACCAACCCATCGCTTTCAATCAAGTGCGGCTATAGCTGTATAGTTCATTAGAAGAGGAAAGTAATGACTAGAACTTACTACAGCGCACCTTGACATACTGTGGTACAATGCAACCCAAATAAACACAGCCCCACAGATTATCCTTACAAGCTGCTGTAAGCAACCATTTTCATGATTCATTGATTTGCAAGCCATTAACTACATCCAGCAAACTTATTGCAAAGAAATGTGACATGAATCTCTTACAAACTAACCTCACCAGCTACTTAAAACACCCAGGAAAACCCTCAGATGCTGTCCTTGTCACTACTTCCAATCAATTAACACAAAAACACTTAAGAAAACAGAACCCCAAACATAAACCAACCATTCTGTCTACTTTATTAGTTACACAACCACAAATCAGCCACCAGGAAAAGACTCTTTATGATCCCATAGTCTATCCATATAAGTCACTGAAATACATAGACTGGTCATAGCCCTTACTAGTGCGCTTCATGTATATATGCAAAAACTTATTTTTTTTTATTTTCTGTTCACATAACCCCTGACTTTTTGAGGATTGGTATGACAAAAAAAAATGTAAAATTTAAAGCCTTAAACTCTAAGTTAAGTGACAGCTCAGTGCACCTTAATTCTGAGATTTTTGCATTGTTTTTCCAAATTGTGCCAGTAGAAATAAAATATATTCACAAGTAAGTGCACAAACGGCAAATATCACTTTCATGCTGCATCTGAAATGTCTGTTTGTGATTTTGAGCAACACAGATGTAAAACAGTTTAGGAAAAAATAAGCCTAGTAAAAAATAATAACATTCATAGGTAGTAAGTTCAAGTTTACATCAGTTCATTTATGGTACTATAGTGCCTTTTTAGTGGTTCTGTGACTTTCTGTAGATGGTGTTCAATGATCTGATATACCAGCTTTCACTTTTCCTCATTGTGAGTCAGCACTTGACAGAAGTCAGTTGCCAATTTGACTGCTCATTCGGCACAGTCATTAACAACTTGCAAAGCTGTAACAGTTTGTTTTGCAATGATAAAGTCAGGCATGTCACTCCATGCTACAGGCTTGGCTGTTAAGAAAGATGGGTTTATGTTGACAGCAGTGAACAGATTCATTGATCGTTCTGTTGCAAAGTCAGATAGGTCATTCCCTGGAAACTGGCAACAGCTTTTGCATGGACTCTTCATAAATCTTTCTTACTGGGTGGCTTTTTAAAGGCTTCAATAATGGGCTGTTTCTCTTCATTCCATACTCAATCTAAGAACAAGGACAGTGCTATGAGATCTTTGCTCAAATACCAAAGGTGTCTCTTGAGCTTTCGCAAAGCAACTTGAGCCATCTGGTTGTCTATGGTTGTAAATGACTCCAGTGTCTGCAACAGGCAAAGATCATTTAGTGGAGCATTGCAAGTGTCAGTAGCTGAAAACCATGCCTTAACGTACACGGTCACTGTGAAGAGGCAGACTCGGCGGAAAGCCTGAATTTCATGTGGAGTTAATCTAAACTGCTCCCGGAAGGAGTAAATTTTAAGGCAGTATATGCCTTTTGCCATCCACCTGGCATGATGGTATGCACCAGGTGGACTGAAAGCAAATGCTTCACCTTGTGGTTTGTCATCAAGGACGAGCAGTGACAGCTTGAGGAATTCAAGGTAGTCATCACAAGGCTGTGTTTCACAAGTCAGCTTGTCTCGTAGTGCAACAGCCTCACTTCATTTCTCAGCTAGCCACTGTTTATCACAGTCTAACAGGCATCCATTACCTCCAGTTACCTTAACCAGTGGTGCGTATGCCTTCAAGTCAAGAAGATTCCAGTATTCTTTAAATCTTCTAAAAACTGCTATCAGTGGTCCTGAAGATGGGAAGAACATGTCAAACATTGCCATAGAAATCATTTCTGAAATGTGATGTCTGCATGGTAAAAACAAGAGTCATTTCTCAAATGCTTGCTGAATCACTATGATGGCACCTGTGTGCACACCAGTATTGGCACTGGTAGTATCAAAGCACAAACTGGCTAGCCATTCTGGAACACCTGGCCAGCTATGCAATGTGTGTACCACTGCTTGTCCCATCAGCTCACCAGTGCTTGATGGAAGTTGGGGTATGTCCAGCAGTTTTTTAGTATTTCAACCTGTAACAATGGGTCTACTTCACAATGTTGAAATCCGACAATATTGAAGCTGATATTGTCGGCACCACAACATCGAAAGCGCAGAACATCCAGCAGGTAAACAGAAATCTTTGTAGGGGGAGATTTCCATTTACCTCAATGTAGTGCAGTCTCGGAGTTGGAATATTTAAGTGAGGGGTGTGGGGGGTGCAGGGGAGCTTGCCCCCCTGCCTACATTGGTTAGTTTTTATTTTTGTTTGCTTTTTGTTTTTTAAGCGTTATTCGATGTTTTACTACATCGATCACTAGAGGTCGACCTTTAGTGATTCGATGTAGTAAGATTTCGATAACGTGATATAGAAGCATAATAACAATTGGCATGTAATCAGCAAATTCTCCATCACCTTGAGATAACAGCTTCCCATCAAAATGTGCTACAAGGGGTGTGGATGGCTGAAACTGCTTCTTTACTTTCTCAGCAATAGACTGTCGTGCAGCTTGCCTTGCTCTGTGTATTGAACTTGCACATGACCAGATCATTTACATCAACGCCAGCCGCTTGCAGCACCGGTGCAACAATCTGCATCGCTTGACGAGAAGTTATTTTTGTGTGGTCTAGGCTGGCAACAAAAAGAGGATCATCCACCAGTCTTCATTTTTTGGATACTGATTCAGGCGATCCTGTATCTACTGTGCTCACGTCTGCATTGTAGGTATGCTAGCTAACTTCCATAACTGCAGAAACTCATCAACAGCATTTGAACTCGCTGAAAGAGTTAACTTGTTGGTTTTAAGGTCATAGAACAGTCTGCATAAAATGTGACTACTGGTTGTAAGCTGATTTGAGCAAGTTGATATACTAAGGGCAGGTAACTGCTGGCCAACAAGCCAGACTTCAGTAGCAGCTCTGGCTGACTCACTGAGCTCATGGTTCACCGTTAGGGGGACTGGGCTCTATCAATTAACATTAAAACTGTCAACCAAACTTGCAAAAACTATATGAACTGATAAATCAAAAAGTAATTAAATACAATGTTTCACTCTGCACAGTGTAAACAGGAAACAGAGAATTTTGAACAATGAAAATAGAATTAAATAGTGCACAAGGCTTTAAATAAGTAAAGCGTTGCAGGAGGTTATGGAAGCTCAAGTAAAACTGACTGGAGATAGATAAATACAACACTAGAATGCAGTTAGCGGTACTGGTAACAGTCTGATTTTTTTATATGCTATGAGCTGTCACTTAATGAAGTCAGACAATTCTAATTTTTTGCATACATACACAACTCACCAAACCTCACATTTTAGAAACCTATACAAAAAGTTTAGAGAAAAACAATTTTTTTGAAACACTCTAGCCCTTACACATCCGAAACTGCTAGAAAACATTTCCACTTCTCCATCAGATATATTAAACAACCTCTTGTACTTAGATATTTAATCCTTATATTTCTTTAATATTCTGTTTTTTACTTAATTTCACAAAGCATCCTTACCCCACTGACCAAAACTTCCCTTAAGGCTTCATCTTACTTGTAATCATGGTAGACATCATCTCTATCAAAGTAGGCCTCTCCACATACCTGTCACACACAGTTAAAAGAGGCAAAGTAATCAGCTCTTTACATCAATTTACTTCAACTTTAAACAGGATAGCCACTGATACATGTTAATAAAACAATTTTTCTCAACTTTTAAACATATCGGGTTTTGCAGATCTGTATTAATACAACAAAAATTTCAACATCCCATCTACCAGATTTCTTATGGTACAATTAAAAACAGAACTGCCCTCTACTAAACTCACAGCCAGCATATACTACACTTGGTTCAACCCTCCCCCAAGATTTCTCTGCCACTTCATTGATTTTTACAACCTCCTTTTTTCAGTAACCCTACTAATTCTTATTTCTTCTTCTTATTAGTATTATTATTATTAAATTATTATTATTATTATTATTATTATTATTCTGAAGAATATAGATAGCTGCATACAGGTAAGCATTTATGTATGCATGTCTGTATGTAAGTTCATAGGATCATATGTATACTAGGCTAATGACCACCAGGGCCTTTATAAACCTAGCCATGCAACCCAACCCAATTGTGTCCCCATGTACCTTGAGTGTCTGTTAGGAGGGATATGTTATTTTAAAGATGGCTAAAGGCTTTGTGGGGGTATGTTAGTTAGATAATATTTTACTTAACTCTAGTGTGCCTCTGTCCACTGTAGACATGGCGACCAGACTGGAGGTGAATTTATGATTTGCCTTCAATGGTCAGGCTTACATTTGAATAGAGTTAGAGATCAACTCTGCTTCACAAGGATGGAGAGCCTAGTCCTTTGCATGAGGATCCTTTGAGACACATATCGGTTTCATCAGCATGTTTTATTAATGTTGCAGGCAAAAGCTAAATCTTTAGATCTAGTGTTTCTTGTGCTGTTCATTTAGTGGATGTGAAAAAGTTGCATTAGGGCTGGATCTGAAGACATGTTTCACTTAGATTTGAACTCAGATCACTGAATTCAAAGTCCAGAATGCTAAACATTATACCTTGGAATTAGTTGTATGTATTGATATATGTAAGCATGTGGGTCTATTTTGGACCCTCAAAGATTCCAAATGTTAAACTTCATATGGTTGAGACCATAAGATCGAAGTTTTCAGACTTTGAATGGTTTAAATGGAGATCATTGTACAGCACAGAAGACATTCACCATTGTCTTCACTGTAGTACGATCTTGGAGTTGGTATATTTAATTAGCAGGTGGTGTACGGAGTGCCGGGGAGCTTGCCCCCCTGTATAAACATAAACATTTTTTTTAAACTGAAGTTTCAAACTTTCAAAACTTTGATGTTATGGTCTCAACCATATAAAGTTCGAAGTTTTGAAAGTTCCAGCTTTCAAAGTAGATCCAAGCATGTACTTATGTACTACGCATGTATGTATGTATGTATGTATGTATATATGTATGTATGTATGTACGTATGTATTAATTTCTATTTTTTAACCAGCTACGTGAACTGGTCAGATTGACCTTTTTCACCCATGGCCTGGCTTCTGACAATCATGCAGCAGAGAAATTAGTATATTATATTCAAATTTGCAAAATAGCATATGTTGGTGTCAAGGAACATAAACAAAGATGAGTGGAAGACCAAGAAAAACAGATATAAACAATCTGCAGTTGCAGATGGGTACTTCAGTGTATAAACCAGTAGAAGATATTAATATGCACAAGAGAAAGTTGCATAGCTAATGGGAAGGGAAATTATGCACAGTGAATATACCTGTATACAATTGATAGTAATGCCTTATGATTTTAAGCTGCAGATGCAGTTTGTACTGTTAGCTGAATGCTTAGACTGCTCATCCAAAATCTTTGAAACAAGTGCAATAGTGAGAATTCAGGAAGTGTTGTTTGGGGAATACTGTAATGTCAGTAGGTGGGGGATTCCTCATGGTTGGGGATAATTTATTAAATGCCTTCTCACAGATCACCTTTCTGCAGCTAGTATGAATATCAGCCTCTGAATATTTATGCCTTTTTGTTAAGAAGCTATTAGAGCTCATGCAAAAGTACAGCTATAGTAGTTATCGCACTGTAAATGTTGGATATAATTATGTGACCTCTATATGAATGTTGGTTTGTAATGCAAATTGGAAGGTAATCAGTTTGTTAAATGTTGTTTTGACAAGCTGTTACTCTCTCTTGGCCAGTCATGGCTGAGAAAGTCTTTGGACCAGTTTACTAACATAATTACATAAACAAAGCTAAATAAATACATGACTTGCTTTTGCTCACCCATCTTAACCAGGTATTAAACAAAATAACAAATTTAATATCCTTCAACTTGGGTTTACCTTACCTGCAATAACTAGTCCTCCCCAAACCCCAGTAATCCTTTCAGTACAGTTTACATATTGCTGCTACACATCAGCGGGTAGAAGTGCTGTTCCTTTACCAAAATCAATGAAAAGCAGATGCAATGCTAATCTTATACTCCCTCTTATGCTGGTTTCTTTTATGACCTCCTTTTTCTCTTTAGACACCCCCTTTCTAGGTATCTGATTGATGAATAATTCCTACCTCCTCGAGCATTTTCTCCTGAGCCCCTCCTGCCTACCCTTTAGAAACAGGCTGGGAGTAGAAGAAGCACCAAACCGATGCAGCCTGTTACCAATATACCTTTATATGACAAGCTAAGTGAGTGGAGTATAGTGAGGCATCAACATCCCCTGTTCTTAGAGTTTCTTTTAGGTCTGGAAACTTGGTTTACCCACTCCAAATCTGACAACAGTATTTACAAACCTTTTACCTTATTCTAAAATTTTAAACACCTTTATTAATTTCACGAAAGACAACAACAACAATAATAGTACTATTATTGCTAAATAGTAATGACACGGGTACACATGTGTTACTAGAAACAAACCATTGCACTCTAAAAACGTTCCGCTTGTGCTCGAAGCCCATCAATATACATTTTCTTTTGCTGGGATATAGTCATCTTTTTAAAGGAAAACTCCAACTTCTCCTATAGTTTAACTCAGATCTCAGGTTGCTTTTCTCCCTACAACATTATTACAGTACTGTGTAGCTACCGGAAACCTGCTTGCACTTTATAAAACGTTTGGAATCAAAGGAAGGGAAAGACTTCCCACTTTTTTACACTCAACCTCTTACATAATTTACAGAGGAATTTGTCTATACCTGCATGACATACCACAGACACAGAGACATTTGTAATCACGTACTGTTGACAATCTTTTATGGGTAATTACTCCTGTTGATGTCAGGAGCTCAGATAGCTGCTCTAAATGACAGAGAGATGTGAAATTGTTTTGGATTGTCTACTGCAGAGAGGAAGAGAACTCACACTGATTCAGATCTGCTTCCAATGTAGCCATATCTTTCATAGCAAAACAGAGCAATTAGATAATTCAAAGTTCAAAAACAGTTGTCACCTCTTGTGACAAATTTACATAAACAGAATCATAGTATTGCAATACTAAGCTTTAAACTTTAAATGTTTGTTGTTTATGCTACTTTACATTTTAAGATGACTTGAATGTAGCATCAAAGATATCCGTGACATTTAGAGAAAAGTCAGAAAACATTTTTTTATCATAATTCTTGGAAAGTATTAGTACATTTATCAAAGTGTAGGGGGAGGGGCTGTCAATTCATCTTGGAATACAACAAAATATTTTGAGCAGTGGCCTGCAATTTAGTCACTGTTTTGGTTGCAGCTGTATAATTCCACAGTATACTGTAAAACAAGTCCTGAGACACAGACAAATGAGGGTCATTCAAGAAATAAAAGAAGCAGTCCTGTTACAGATGATATGTAAGATGACAGTGATGGACGCTAATCCCATTCTATGCCAATGGCATGGGAATACACAACTACTTTGTTATGTCTATAATGACTCATATAAAGCAGACTAGAAGTGGATTATGGGAAAGAGAAAGGTTTGATGAAAAATAAAATCACGTTGTTATGTACAGCCCCATTGACAGCCATTTTTGCAGAAAGTATATTAAAATTCTATAAGAAGCAGTCAGAGTGATTTTGAGGTATTAAAGTAGCTCAGAAAACAGCGGCAGGGTGAAAAATAGATTTTTTTTAGTTCATTCCTAGCTTGTTTGTACCTAGCTGAACTAGGTGGGCTACCAGTGACTACACTGAGCTGTGACACCAGATGACTAGAGGCTTCTGAGCTTCCAAAAAAACATAAGTTGTCTGTTTTTTTTATTGCCTGCCACCTGTGTACTAAACTACACTGTTATACTACAATTGTCAGCTACACTGTGCCTGTAAAATCAAATTTTATTGCTGTTTTTACTGTTTAGCTTTTTTGTTGCTTCCACTGTTTATTAAGTATTTACTGGTATTTTTCAGTTTTCTTTTCTGCCTGCTCTAGTTTTCCCACCAAGCAGTACTCAATTAATTGATCTGTTAACTGTTTCTTTAGAGCATCCTATTTGATTTTCTGCTATTTTAAAAATTTTTTCAGCGTCTCTCTGCTATTTTTCTGCTGTGTTAAACATTCTCTAATGTTTCCCATTGAAACTAGGTTAGCTAGTAGTTGTAGCATAGTCCATATCCAGGCCTGCATTTTCTGGAACTGTTTGTAGTGGTTTGTCTGAGTATGTGTTCCAGGCCATCTTGGTCTGGAGGGGGTCTATTTGCACTTTTGTGAGAGAATTGTGTTGATGGAGACCTGACAGGTAAAGGGAGTGTGGTCTAGGGCTTGGAATAAGCATCCTCACTGGTCCTTTAGAATTTTGTTAGAGGTTTTTATTTGTTTATGTTTTTTACGTTTTAGCTTCTGAGCTGGTTTCTGCTTATTTGCACATTATACAGCAGTGGGTACTACCATGCAATTGTGCGCCAAAGCCGGACAGTTAAATTCAATAAATTTTCTCTTAAAACCCAGGCAGAAATATCCATTCAACGAGCTCCTCCGTGATCAGTTCTGAAAAGCCACTCCTAGTGACAATAGTCTTAAACCTAACATTATGGACAGTTGAACTACTCTTGTTTCTCCTGCCAACCTTGTTGACTTGGGTCTCTTAAGGCAGTGTAGCAATTGCCTCATGTACTCAGATAAACCTCTACTAATAACACAATCTAGTACAGCATGTGAGAGACGTATTTACATCAAGAATCTAGAATCCATGCAATCTCTCTCACTCAAAACAGTAACATGGAGAAGGTTGTCAACTCACCCACCACTATCTATCACATATTGCCACTACTCATACATATAGTACGCATCAAACATGTAAATCCACATACTCTGAGTCTCTCGCGAAAAACTTACCAAAACACCAGAAACCTCCAAAACACAAGCCTGCTACAGATAGCACAGTCTCCACAGCAAACATGACACATAGCAACACCACTGTCTCACCCACCAAGCCCGTAAAGCATAATACTCAAAAACCAACTTGTCTTGTCATTGGAGACACAACAGTGAGACACACGGATGTCTCACTCACTGGGTTGGATAAGGAAAAAGTCACAGTCAGCTGCCTATCTGGTACCAGGATTCACCAAATCACTTATGCACTCAAGTATCTCAGCAACATGTACCGTTATGACTCTGTCATAGTTCATGTTGGTGTGAATGACCTGAGCTGTACCTTGCTGGACTATATGAAGAGAGACATGGTTGAGCTCTCTGAGTATGTGCCCCAGGCAGGTATGTCTCCAGCCTTGAGCAGCATACTACCCTCACCTGGAAAAATGCCACAATATAAACATAAGAAAAAGTATTGATTTCAATAATTGGCTTAGTTTGTAGTGTCTTTCTAAGGGGATCTAGTTCCTGTCTGCCTGGGAAGCAATGGTTGACAAACTTCACTGCTCTGCCAGTAATGGTTTGTACCTGGCACCCCTAGGCTTTCAACTGCTGGCAAAGGTTCTTGCCTCCCCCATAGTGCCTTTTTTAGGCAAGGTCTCGAAAGCAATATTACTGATGTGAAATTAATCAATCGGAGCAAAATAAGGGTCATGCTGCTAAATGCTAGAAGCTTAAACCAAAACTGCACTTCCTGGAAGCACTTCTGCCACTAAAAGATGTAGATGTCTGTGCAGTCACAGAAACCTGGTTTAAGGCCTCAAAGAATACCCCAGCCCTGCAAGGCTGCAATGCCTTCCATACCTTTAGGCAGCAAAATGAATATGTAAAAACCAAAGGAGGTGATGTTTCATTATATATCAGAGATAAATTCACCTCCCATCTAGTTAGACTGGACAACTCCATGGAGTTTACTCCAGGCCCAGGTTACCATGGATAAGACCCCCATCCCCCTCCATGGATCATGACACCCATGAAACCTACTTAACCAAACAGAAAACAAACTTGCTAGCACTAAAGTTCCTTGACTTTGTGAATTCAAATGCCCTGGAGCAAATTGCTCATACCCTGACAAGAGGAACAAACATTCTAGATCTGGTCCTCACCAACACGGCAAACAGGTGCTCAGCTGCAGCTGTTGGACCTTCATTAGTTACAACTGACCACAAGTCAGTCACCTTCGAACTGACACTAACTCCAAAACTCACAAAGGGTAAAATCAGACTAAACAACTTCACCAAGGCAAACTAAACCTTCCAAGATGAAAGTATAAATGCATTCCAAGTCCCACTCCAAGCTGAAAGTGGTAACTACGCCGAAGCTTACACTATAAGCCCTGTACAATGACTTGTATAAGTGTATAAACTCAGCTGTACCAAATAGAATCAAAGTCAGAGCCCAAGTGAAATCAAGCTGCCATGGTGGACTTCCAGCATCAACAAACTCTACAATAAATGCCAAAAGGTGCTGCCCAAGAAAACAAAGACAAGGACCCAACAATGGAAACCCACCCTCCTCAGCCTTAACAGGCAAATAAGACAACTTGTCAAATCCTCCAAGAGCTCCTTTGAGAGAAACTAGCAAGTACTGCCAAGGATAATCATAAGGCCTTTTATAGCTACATATGTAACCTAAAGGGTAGGACCCAAGCATGTGCAGAACTGGTGGCCAATGGTATCACAAACACTGACTCCAGCAAGAGATAGCAAACCTGTTAACGGATATGTTTGGTGAAAAGTTTACTCTGTTATCCCCTCTTAACTTACAACAAACCCTCCCCCAAACTTCCCTCTACCTTACATATCTGAAGAGCAGGTCCTCAAAGCTCTGTCCAAGGCAAAGAATGTGACCTCTCTGAGACCAGATGACATCCCAAGCTGTCTTCTAAACAGGCTAAAACATGGACTCGCATCACCACTATGTACCTTTTTCAATCACAGCCTAAGCGCAGGCTTTGTTCCTGCAGGATGGGCAACAGCTACAGTTATTCCCGTCCACAAATGTGATCTAGCAACAAACCCAGGGAATTACAGAACCATAAGCCTGACCATCCTCATTTCTAAGGTCCTGGAATGTGTCATTATGAACCTCATAAATAAAGACATAGGTGATCTCCAAACCCTGGATCTTACCCAATTTGACTTCATGAAGGGCAGCTCCTCCCTACTAAATCTGGTGGATTTTTTTGAAAGTGTAACCAAGGCCATTGATGAGGGCAGATCTGTGCACACAACATACCTCAACTTGACAAAGGTTTTTGACACAATTCCATATTCAGGCATTGCTGATAAACTTAGCAAACTGAATGTAAACCCCTTCATTGTAAGATGGTTTGCCAATTGGCTTACAAACTGGACACATACTATCACAATGGGTGACTCCACATTAGCCAGCTGACCTGTTACCAGCAGAGTGCCACAGGGGTTAGTGCTGGGCCCCCTACTGTCTGTTATATACATCTCAGAAGTTCAGGTCAAAACTAGGTGCAATGATTGAATCCCTAAATGATGTTAGTATACCCCGGGAGGGTCTCACACAGACCAGTGACTGGTGTATTAGTCACGGTCTCAAACTGAATGCAAAGAAATGCATCACCATTCCCTTCAGCACAAGCAATGTCCCTTCACACAATCAAATCAACAACAATACTCTAAATGCCTATGAAGTGGTAAGGGGCCTGGGATCACAGGTTGACCATGATCTTAACTTTGACCACCTTATATCTAACGTTGTAGGGAAAGCTTTCCAAGTTGTTCACTTGATTAGTAAAGGCATCACCTCAAGAGCAAAAGAGGTTATAACCCCCCCCCCCCCATATTTGGCACTTTTCTGGCCCATAGTTGAGTATAATAGCCCATTCAGTATGTACTGCAATAAACACCTGCAGCAATTAGAGAGACCTCAGAGGTTTCTAACAAAGAAGATCAAGGGCCTTCAGCATATGCCTTACATGGACCAGCTAAAGTCCCTGTCACTCTGTATCATCTAGACTTCTTAGGGGAGACTTATTCCTGGCCTACAGAGCAAATCAAGACCCAAACCTAATGAATTTACTGCATATCCGTAAATCAAATGGGTCTAGGGTTACCTTTTCCAGGGACTTGAATATGGCCTGCTACTTAACTAGGACTTGCTGGAGGGACAGATTTATCTTCTAGTGACTGCTGTCTTTGGAATAGGCTAGCAATTCATGTAAAACAGAGCACCTCTATGGCACTGTTCAAGAGGAACCTGGACTAGTGGTTGGGACACTGTAACTTCTTACCGAGTATAGAGCCCACAACCCTCCTTGACGTGGGCAGTCATCACTAAATACAATGAGTATTGACTAGTACTTCTAAGGTATTACATTGGGTTGAAATGGCTAGAGTTAAAATGGCCTATGGATTAATAGCCTAGTAATCTCCTATGAGCCTATGATCCTATAAGATAAGAGTTTTCCTTTAATGAACATGGTCATATTGCACTGACATATGTTAACTATTCTATCAGCTTTATGATGTGCAAACTGAATATGTGCTATGTGCTTGTTGATGGGTCTCTGTAATAAACAGTACTCAGAGCTGCACTACATAGTTGCAGCCCATCTAACTGTCAGCTGATTCACTGCCCACAGTTGGCCATCTACAGATATCACCATTGTGCACTTGTTTTTTTGTTTTTTTTTTTCTGATCCCAATAGCTGTGCAGACAACTAAATTAACAACAGTGGTATGAGAGAAAGCCTATATTTGTGTGTGTTTGGGGAGGCATTTATGTAATTTTTTTTCATGAAACCAATGGCACAGTTCAAATTTAAGGTACTCACAAAGTGTAATAAAGTTTCTTAATATTGCAGCGTGTGAAGAAACTCTCCCAATACAGGGATGGGACAGTATATATTCATTACAGCTGTGTTATATAACAAAAGGTTACATCGATTTACAGTGAGAATGCAATAAAACAAAAATCCAAGTTACCACATTCATTTTAATAAATTCATTCCCCTCAGTGAATGATAAAGTTTCATAGGAACCATTTTCTCAGTTGCCAAGGAGCAAAGCATAATAGAAGATGACAAATTTTAAATAAATAAAACACTTTTTAAAAAAAAACACAAAATCTTAGCAATATAAATCAAGAAAGGGGGCATAACTACTAACTAACAAGATTGCACTCAACTCTTTCTGATGCCAGGAAACACAATGTTCTTATTTTCTGTTGGCAGCCCATCTGTTGTAAATTTATCCAACTTGTCTGAAAAAGTGCACATGTCTGTCTGTTGGTAGTGTGTAATAACTGCTGTTAAAGCAGTCAATTAAAGTTTAATGCGAAACATGACACTAACTAAAGATCTGTAATGAAAAAGACTGATTATGCACATGGTAAAGCAAGCAGTAATGCCCAGTGGGATATGCATTAAAGGGAAACAGACTGCCGTACTGTGTTTTGAGGCCTATCACCACAGGCATAGCACGTTCCCACCACAGGAATGTCTGTTGCTTCCCTGTAACACCCTCCGTGGAGGGCAACATTATGCTTAGAATGTGGGCTATCTTTTAATTTTCAGTTCTTTGTTTTTTTTTGTAAATGTTTCATTATTAGTCTAAATACACTATATATGTATTTTTGATGTAAAAGTTCCTGTATTTAATGTTTCAAACTAGTTATTAGTCTACATACACTATATATGTATTTTTGATGTAAAAGTTCCTGCACTTAATGTTTCAAACTAGTTATTAGTCTAAATACACTATATATATATTTTTGATGTAAAAGTTCCTGCACTTAATGTTTCAAACTAGTTATTAGTCTACATACACTATATATGTATTTTTGATGTAAACGTTCCTGTACTTAATGTTTCAAACTAGTTATTAGTCTACATACACTGTATATGTATTTTTGATGTAAACATTCCTGTACTTAATGTTTCAAACTAGTTATTAGTCTACATACACTATATATGTATTTTTGATGTAAAAGTTCCTGTACTTAATGTTTCAAACTAGTTATTAGTCTACATACACTATATATGCATTTTTGATGTAAAAGTTCCTGTACTTGATGTTTCAAACTAGTTATTAGTCTACATACACTATACATGCATTTTTGATATAAAAGTTCCTGCACTTAATGTTTCAAACTAGTTATTAGTCTACATACACTATATATGTATTTTGATGTAAAAGTTCCTGCACTTAATGTTTCAAATTAGTTATTACTCTACATACACTATATATGTATTTTTGATGTAAAAGTTCCTGCATTTAATGTTTCAAACTAGTTATTACTCTACATACACTATATATGTATTTTTGATGTAAAAGTTCCTGTACTTAATGTTTCAAACTAGTTATTAGTCTACATACGCTATATATGTATTTTGGGTGGTCATGGTGGTGTAGCGGTTAGCGTTGTCACCTCACAGCAAGAGGTTCTCTGGTTCGATTCTAGGCTGGGGTGCCTTCTGTGCGGAGTCTGCATGTTCTCCCTGTGGTTTTGTGGGTTTCCTTCGGGTACTCCGGTTTCCTCCCACATCCAAAAGACATGCAGTAGGTGGATTGGACACTCTAAATTGGCCCTAGGTGTGAGTGTGTGTATGTGTGTGCCTTCTGTGGAAGGTTGGGTGCCAGGCTGGCAACTCGACACTGTAAAACTCCACTGCCAATCATGAGTGGACAGATGATCTGCTGTGGCGACCCCTAACCGGGAAAAGCCAAAAGAAGAAGAAGACACTATATATGTATTTTTTTTTTTTTTCAAAACAGGTTTATTGTTTTAACATACAAGAGAAATATCATAACAAGTTTATACAAGTAATTAAAAATAGATATGATTATAACATTCAACAAAACAACTAAAGTATTTACAAAGACATCCACTACAATCAGATCAATTAATTAAACTAAAATACCATGCTATTGAAATTAGGATTTTTTTAACAAATTTTGCAAATTTTCCCATACAATATAATAAGATGTTTTTCTAGTTGTTCTTGACCTAATTGTGTTTATTTCCATATGGCACACTATATTCATAACATTTTTAAATTCATTGAACGAAGGAGGTGTATCTGAAATCCAATTTCTGGTTATTATTTTCCTAGCCACTGATAGAATAGACCATAACAAGGGAAGCTTAACCTTTTTAACACTTTGAGGTACATGTGTGTTGAATAATATAAGAGATTTAGAAATAATGAAATTATCTGTAAAAAGAGCCTGCAAAAATTCATTAATTGACTTCCAGTATTCTTTCAATTTTATACAGTCATAAAACATATGAGCCCAGTCAGCATTAATTTCTACATTACATCTCTTACATAGATTATCTTTATTATTTATTTTATTCATCATCAAAGGTGTATAAAAAGATCTATGTAAAAATTTCCATGTATAACGTAGTTCTATAGGCAGATTCCAATATATATTGTTTATCTTGTTGATTTGGTGGGTCCCCATTAATAGAAGTGAAATAATTCCAGTATGTATCTACACTGTAAAAAGTTTCTTGTCTGATAATTTTATATATGTATGAAAGTTTACCTTTATCAGAAACTTTATGTTGTAAATTTAATATCAAGTAATCAATCAGTGTTGGAATAGATTCTTTAACTGTTATAGACATTAGATCTATTTTATTAATGAGATGTTGTCTAAAGGTCTGAACCTCTAACCAGCAAGTTTCTCTTAGATCAAATTCTTGTTTTAAGAAATCTAGATTTTTAACTTTATTATCAGATATCAACTGATACCAGTACTTTAGATCATTATCTATAGCTAAATGAGTTCCTTCAGAAGTAGATGACAAAAGCATACCCTGAGTATACATTATAGGGAATATAATAAAATTCCATTCTTTATACTTAGGGTGCATGAATATAAAGTTACGATAGCTAATAATAATATTTAATGGGTAACAAACCATATGTTTAGGTGTAATAGGTGAAGTACAAAATTCCTTTAGTAACCATAACATGGAGTTATTTACAATCATAGTTTTATGTGTTAAGGAGATTTTCATGAAGTGCATACTAATTAGCTCCCAATAATCTTTCCATTTTGCGACATATGACTGATCTATTAATAAAGTAATAATTTTTACAATAGAAGAGATAGTATATAAATTAAAGTCTGGAAAAGAAATACCCCCTTGAGACCAGCTATTAGTATGTTTCTTTAATGCAATCCTAGGTCTATTAGGTGCCCATAGAAAATTTAACATTAGTGTATTCAGTTTCTTGATAATTATTTTTGTAGGTGGAAGTATTATTGATTGTATTAAGTATAAAATCTTGGGGAATATTATCATTTTAATAATTGTAAGTCTCTCCTCCATAGTAAAAAACATATTATTCCAGGTATTAAAAAGATTTTGTATATTAAGAAAACAGGTATTATAATTATTATATATAATAGATTTAATATATTTAGATAGTATTATACCTAAATAAGTTATCTGACCTGAATTGGGTACATATTTAGTAAAATCACTAATGAGAATATTTTTTCGTGTATATATAGGTAGTATTTTATTTTTTTCTTCATTGAATATTAAACCAGAAATACTTTTAAAATTCGTCATTTTATCAAATAGAGACTGCATAGAAGAATTAGATCCTGCTGATGTAATTAGAACATCATCTGCAAAAGTTGAATTTTGGATGTTGTATTTTCATCTATTTCAAAACCCTCTATGTCAGTACTGTTTCTGATCAAATTAGCCCAAGGCTCCATTACTAAAGTGAATAATAGTGGAGAAAGTGGACATCCTTGTTTTGTACCTTTAAAATGGGTATTTTTGTGAAACATATGTTCCTACCTTAATATAAGCCAATGTTCCTTTGTATAAATGCTCAATTAGATTTACAAATGCATCTGAGAAGTTTGTGCACTTCAGTAAGGTAAACAGATAGTCCCAACTTACTGAATCAAATGCTGAACTTATATCAAGACTAATAAGTTTTAAATCTTTCTTTTTCCTATTTGCAAAATCAATTAATGTTAAAGTTCTTCTTATATTATCAAAAGTATTTCTATTTACAATGAAGCCTGTCTGATCTATATCTATAATGCCGGGTATGATTGTCTTCAATCTATCAGCAAAAATACTCATAAACATTTTATAATCAACATTAAGTAATGAGATGGGCCGATATGAAGTACATCTAGTTGGATCTTTATTAGGTTTTAAAATTGGCGAAATAAATGTATATTGCCAAGATGGGGGGGGGTTATTAACTCAGTTTGGGCCAAAATAAAAACCTTATGTATTAATGAATATGTACTTTTAGAAAGGATTTTATGTATCTCTGGTATAATACCATCATTACCCGGTGCTTTGTTTGATTTAAGCTTATTTATTTGTGTAATAACCTCTGTATATGAAATACTTTTGTCCAATAGTTTAATCTGTTGTTTATTAAGCTTTTTATTCATGTTTGTGGTTATAAACTCCTTTATTTTATCTTTAGGTTCCATGTTAATGTTATTATGGTTAATTTTGTGAAAGTGATTTCTAAATTCATCTAGTATTTCTGGTATACTAGAAACATTCTTCTTTTTCCTTAGAGAAAATATTTCTTTGATATGGTTTTGTTTATTCAACCTTTTTGTTTTATTTTTAAGTCTATGTAAGTATTTGGGGCTTATTGAATAAGACAAAAACTTGTATTTCTCTAAAGTTATTTTAACTTTATGAGTTAAAATTTCTTTGTATTTCTCATTTAGTTTGTTTATTTCTTCAATAACTTTCTTGTCCATAATATTTTCTTTATTATTATGTTTATAAGAGTCTAAATTACTTTGAATATCTAACAATTCCGTATCCCAAGATTTCCTGTTATTATTATACCATCTGATACTTTGTCCATATAGATATGATTTTAAGGCATCCCAAACATAGACAATGGAGACTTCAGGGGTATTATTTATGTCTAAAAAATGTTCTACTTCTGAAAGTATATATTCTTTATAGTCTTTTAGTTGAATTAAGTATGCTGGTTTCCTTTTGATCTGAACATTATGAGTATTTTTTATCATGAATTCAAAAACAATTGAATTATGATCGGATATAGGACATGAAATGATTTTGGAATTAATTAAATCTGTTACCATCTGGTTAGAAATAAAGACCCTATCTATTTTTGAATAAGTTTTGTATCTGTTAGAAAAAAAGGTGTATGGTAATGATTTTGAATCTATCTGATTATTAATATCATTCAAATGATAAGAATTAGCAAAATCATTTAAATGTTTTGCATTAGATGTAATTCTTCTTTTTCCTATAGTGGTAGTATCACTTTCATGTAGTATACAATTAAAGTCACCAGCTAAAATAATATCTCCTATAGAGAATTATATGATCTTATCAAGATGATGTTTCACTGTATTAATACCAATTCCAGGTATCCAATATACATTAATTAAAGTGTAAGTCTTCCCATTAATTTGTATTGTAACCATACAAAACATTCCTTTGTCATCCTGATAAGACTTAATGGTTTTAGGAATGGGCATACTTTTATTCTACAAAATAGCCACTCCTCTTTTTTTCTGAGTGTGCTCTGAACTAACCAATACTGTATATTTGTTTGTGGCTAGTTTATCAATATCTTTTTTCAAGAGATGGATTTCTTGCAGGAAGACTAAGTTGGCCTTATGTAAATTAATGTATCTTATTAGGCTTGCCCTTTTACACGGATTATTCAATCCATTAATGTTTAAAGAAATTCCTTTTAAAGATGTCATTTGGCATTTTTAAAACTTAAGAATCTTATGATCAAAATAACAAATAACAATATAAGTAATGTAACATCTCCTCCTTTAGGTGTACCTTTAAATATAGCTGTATTTATTGAATCTCTTATGGGATTTTGTATAGGATTCAATTTTGTTTGTAGTGACAATGAGTGTACAAAATATATTGTGGATGTCAAAACTATATACATATAACAATGAACAAGTGAAAATAATGTAAGGATTAAACCTTGCATCCAGCCTGGAGTTAAAATCTTCAACTTAGAGTAGTATTTACCACTCAAGTTAACCCCCTACCCTAAGCAGCAGTACCTCAGCTACCACCTTATCAATTTAATACCGGTTATATTTCACTTAAATTAACAGCTTTCAATTCAATTATCTAGCAAGACAAAACTACACATTTGATAAAACAGCATCATATAAACTAAAATAAACTTTTTTTAAAAAACTATTCATACTACTATATACATCTATGTAATATAATACACTTGTATTCAAATAGCATTCAAATAATCTTGATATTAGGAACCAAGAGGAGAGAGAGAAATAAAAGACGTGAAAGAGGGAGAGAGAGAAAAAAAAAAAAGGAAGGCATATTTACATATTAATTTATTCAAAGTATGTAAAAATAAGTTCTAACATTCATTTAAATCAAAAACTTTGGCTAATATGGTTCGGACATTACATATATTAAGATGCGTCTATTTTCTGTCATGTAAATGCAGTCAACAGCTTCCAAAAAAAACCTTGAATTGCTTGTATATGAGCATTTTACTCATACTCATTATTGTCAATAGAATAAAATATTATATTTATAGAAATTGTTATAAATCATACTGCATAGTTATGCAAATTCTCAGAAACACTTGCATTATTGTAAAAAAAGCCATCTGTATTTTGTATGTCTATACTACTGCTTTAAAATATATCACATGACAATTTCTTCCAGAATAGAGTTATAAAGTTATTTATGCTTGTCAATCAGATGAATTAAATGAGTTATAGTAATGTATATGTTTGGAACATAAGTTTTAACACAGATTAGTATGCTGCAGTCAAGTAGATTTTCAAAAACACTTGAATAAATGTTTCATTTTCTATGCCTTCTAAAATAAGACATTTACTTACTACAAGAAACTGCATCATTTAAAATCATTATAACTGACATATTTTATGAATTATAACATAGATATTTAAGTAATTATATAAAATAACTCACATTTAAATGTTAAAGAGTTAATTTTCCTTCACATAGTCGCATTTGCATCAGTTCTACTTCCTGGTAGAGTGTTCTTCCTGAATCTGTGATGTGTCAGTGTGATATCTAGGTCAAAGGTCAAATTGACTGCTTTCAGCTTCTCTGTGAGAATTCTGAGAGTTGAAGCTTTTAAAACAACTCGAGGACACTGTTCATGAGGCAGCACACATCCCAGATTGTCTCCCTTAACATTTTGGTGGGAAACTTGTTAAAAACTAGTGACAAACATTCATTTAGCAGTGTAAATGCATCAAAACATGACAAAACCTTCGCGATGTATTTTACCGGTTATTACAGCCTCTATGTAAGTGAAATTAAGCCCAAAGTTATTAATAAGTAATAAAACTCAATATTTTTGTCCCAACTCAATTTTTATGCAAATCTTATTATTTACTGTGTCTATATGATCAAAAGCATTTCTATATATTAATATGAAAAAAAAAAATAAAGAGAAAGAATAAAGAAAAGAAAAAGAGGGTAGAAAATAAAAGAGTGTAAAGCAGAAATAGAAAAAATGTAAGAGAAAGCTATAAGAAGTATATACAATGGAATATTACTTACTGTTTATATTAATAGAGTTAAAAATAAAACATATTATTTACTATTATTTAGTTCTAATTATTATTAGTTAAAGCATGACAGATTATTTACAAACAAGCATAAGCAGTATAATCAAGAAAGTATAATTAGGAATAGCATTTGAAGAACATATAAACATTTTACAAGGAATAAATATGTTTTTATTCCATTTATCATATTTTCATTACTCTTCTCGCCCTGCCCTCCCCCACCCTTTACCCACTACATAATCTAAATAGAATGTCATTGTTTAAACAAAAAAAAGAAGAATAGGAGAAAAAAAAGAGAAGAAAAAAAATGTATCAAATTACTGACCTTACTTCTCTTTTTCAGAAAGAGAAACAAATTGAATAATAGCTTGTTATTAGTTCCTCAGATATTTTGACTGGTTATGAAACAAAACATTGCTTTGCACACAGAGAATAACTTTGATTAAATCTTTTTCAGAATATTTGTGGCTTTCTGGAAATGCAGGAACTATATTTAAAAAGATTAATAATGAAGTAAAATGATGAGAGAAAAAAAATGAAAAAAAAACACAGAACAAATCATTTGTTTTTTAGTCTCTTCTTCTTCTCTGAAGTCTTCCACGAAGTTTCAGTTGCCAGTCTCTTTAATGAAGGACTAGCCCATTCCATTTCCTCTATTTTATCCAAAATCTTATTTTTTTTGATAAACAGTAAAGCAGAGTCTAAGTCATCAAAAATTTTAGGACCATCAGGAAGGAAGATTTTTAGCTTGGCAGGAAACAGAAGGTATGTTTTAAACTGTGCTTTTTTAAGCTCCCTTATTAGTGGCAGAAAAACTTTTCTTTTAGCTATTACCAAGGAAGAATAGTCATTGTCAAAATGCACAGTTGTCTCATTAATCTTAACAGGAGCTTTAGCCCAAGCAGATTTAAGAACCATCTCTTTATCAAAAATGATAGAAATCTAACTATAACTGATCTAGGATAGTTTTTGTTAGAGTTAGTATTAGCTATAGATCTATGTGCTCTTCGATACCAAAAGAGAATGCTTATGGTAAGTCTAAAGTTTTAGGGAGCCATGTTGTTAAAAAAGAAGTAATATTGTTACCTTCAATATTTTCTGGCAGTCCAAAAATCCTAATGTTATTGCACCTAGATCTATTTTCCAGGTCATCCAGCTTTGTTTGTAAATGTGTATTTTGTTTCAGCAGAAACTCAATGTTGATTTCCTCTTCTTGGATTCTATTTTCCATGTCATTCACAGCTTCTTCTATGCCTGTCATCTGGATCTTCTGTTGTTGCAGGTCTATATGTAACAAGTCTATTTGTTTTGTAGTTTTTCTATGAAGGTATCTATTTTAGTATCCATTTTATCCATCTTAGCAGTAAGTTGCTGGATTATAGTTATCAGAGACTGAAGTTCTTTCTTGATGCTGGAGTCTTGAGAATTTGTCTTACTGGAACTCATTTCAGACTGATAAACTGACAGGAAAATTTCCAAAGTGATTTCTGACAGGAATATTGTTAAAATTTCCTTTCTTTTTTAGATATAGTTCAAGAACTATATAAAACAAACATATTTAGAAAGAAAATTACTTCAAAAATTAATTTTTTAAGTAAATAATTCCTGTCAGTGTAATGAAATTGGTGGAGCTGAAGAAATCTGCTGCTATCCTGTGTTCATCCTTGGCCACGCCCTCCTATATATGTATTTTTGATGTAATAGTCCCTGTACTTAATGTTTCAAACTAGTTATTAGTCTACATACACTATATATGTATTTTTGATGTAAAAGTTCCTGCACTTAATGTTTCAAACTAGTTATTAGTCTACATACACTATATATGTATTTTTGATGTAAAAGTTCCTGTACTTAATGTTTCAAACTAGTTATTAGTCTACATACAGTGTATATGTATTTTTGATGTAAAAGTTCCTGTACTTAATGTTTCAAACTAGTTATTAGTCTACATACACTATATATGTATTTCTGATGTAAAAGTTCCTGCACTTAATGTTTCAAACTAGTTATTAATAAAGTATGAGTGCGCACAAAGACACATTTACACACACAGATACACCTATACACTTACATATATACACATGGGCAGACAGACACAGTCTTTCTCTCACATACACACACGCGCACGTGTGCATGCTTTTACATATATATATATATATATATATATATATATATATATATATATATATATATATATAGTTCCCCTTTACAAGATCAAATTACTGAAAGCTCGAAATTCACAAGCTTGAGCCCAGAATCTCGAGTTTTCAGTAACTCGAAATTGTAAAGGTAAGGTGTAGCAGTAAAAAAAAAAGAATATACTTACGTATATGCAGGGAGCTAGGTCCCCCTGCATCATTCCTGCTGTAATATGTGAGTTGTGAGACCGGGCTTTAGCAGAAGAGTGGACGTTCTCCCATTGTGTGCTTATGCATATAGCATGGAATGGGAGAATTCCCTTTCTTTCACTGAAGTGTGATCTCAGAGTTGGTATATTTAAGTAGGGGGGGTGTGGAGGGTGCAGGGGGGCTTGCCCCCCTGCAAAAACCTAAGGAAAGTGTTTTTGGGTTGTTTGGGTTCCCCTGCAGAATTTTGAGTTACTGAAAACTCGAGATTTTGGCTTCGAGCTTGTGAATTTCGAGCTTTTAGTAATTCGATCTTCTGAAGGGGAACTATATATATATATATATATATATATATATATATATATATATATATATATATATATAAAATAACTTAAAACACCATGACCATGAGAACAAACCTCGAACTATAAAGCAAAAAAATAAAACACGTGGGATGAACTAATGTTTTAGCGCTTTCATCTTTTATTGATGGATAAGATTTCTTCAGAAAGAAATACATAAATGTAGTGTAATCAGTTGTACACACTTGATATTCTGTAATTCAAAAAAATACTAACCTGTCATAAAGCGATAGTGTCAAAGGGCCAATCATAAGACTCAGCAATGAGATAACCCAACCCATAAAAAATGCTGTGATTACCAAGAGATGTCAGCATTAAAATGTACATTATCATTGTGACTTAATTAACTAATCAAATTAAATTAAATTAAATAAATAAATAAAGGACAATAATAATTTAAGATATTCATAAATAACAGTATAGGGGAATCACTGAAACCAAAGTAAGCACTAGGGCTGAAATCCAATATTTAAACTGCCAAAGCAACCCAGGAAGTCTCTAGAAGTCCACAACTCAGTGTGCCATTCATCTAGCATAACCCCTGTTATCCTAGAGAAGTCTTGCAACCAAACAAAACAAAATCACTCTGTTTTTAACGTAGCCAACGCAGTGCACATTTAATATTAATATGTTCATTGAGACAAAGGGCTGAGTCAGCTCCCAGCAGGAGCTGCCATTTAAGTTCTTTCATTTCCAGCAGCGCGTTGCAGTTACCAAAAAATAAATCCAGCTTTTCCAATACCAAAAACTGAAACTCAGAGAAATTCATGCATTTGCTGCTGTGGTTTCCTAGTGCATTAGTGCTATCCTTTTTGCGAACATAATGGACTCATTACTGGAACTCAGGATTTTTTCCAGGAAACTCAACTTAAAAATTTGGCATAACAATAACACTAGGCACTATGAGAAATCCTCGGATTCCGAAGAATACCTCAACCATAACACACTGATAAAAATGAAGAGCCTGTTTAACCCAACTCTGCACCATGTAGTGCAAACCTTCTTGAAGGTCTGTGAACATGACATGAGATTGCTATTAAAGCAACCTAGCAACTCTAAATGGTTTAATTTAACCAAACTTGAACAACTAGCCTAAAGAAATTCAAACATGACAAGACACTCAGGATCATGAAAGCAGATAAGGGCACAGGCATAGTGCTCATGACACAGGATGATTACATCAAAAAAGTGAATAATGAATTGAAAGATGGCACTTTTTACACAGCCACTAAAACTAATACAGTCAACAAACAGTTTTCTAGTATTGACAAGCTACTCAAAAAGTTAGAGCAAACTCAAAATATTTCACTGGAGGAGCACATGTATATGCTTGTCACGAACCCTAGCATGGGTAAACTATCTGGCATCCCGAAAGTGCACAAGAATGAAAGTGATCCACCCTTCAGGCTGGTGATATCAAATAAATGCACTAAAACTGCAAAAATCTCGGAATATTTGGATACTGTGCTTAACCTCTTGGTACACCTCACCAACTTTTATCTGAAGGACTCGTGGGATTTCTTAGATCAATTGTACAGGGCTCAAATAGCTCCATCTAACTGCTCTCTAGTTACATTAAATATAGTAGCCCTGTACACAAACATCCCACACAAAGAAGGGTTGGAAGCTCTAAAATTGTATCTCTCCAAATATGTGGGGTTCTCCTCTAACAGAACTAACACTATCTGTGACCTAGCAGAGGTAGTTATCAACAACATCTTTTTTCATTTCAATCAAAAACTATACCAACAAGTACGGGTAGTAGCTATGGGTCGAAAATGGCCCCAGCGCTAGCCAACTTGGTCCTAAGTACCTGGGAGTTAGAAACGTTCACCCACTTACCTGGCAACCAGTCTGTACGGATGTATATATACATTATATTGATGATATTTTTTTCATCTGGGAAGGCACAGACATTGAACTGACTGACGTCATCAAGGAGATAACTAATAGCATAGGATACTTGGATTTTACCATCTCTGGACGAGGTGCAACTATCCATTTCCTGGACACCACTATAAAGATCAACAAGTCTAACAATAGTTTGGAATACAACATCCACCATAAAAACACTTATCACAACAATTTTCTGGACTACAATAGTCAGCACCCACGTTTCTCCAAAAAGAATGTGGTATGAGGACAGTTCATCCGCCTTTCCCGCACCATCAGTGTAGATGAGGATTTTGTTTCTGAAGCCAATTTCCTCAAAAGTATGTTCTTAGCAAGAAACTATCCTGACCACATTATAGAACAAGAGCTGGACAGGGTAATGCAAGAGAGACACATCACGCACAAGTCTGTACTGATATGTGGCTACAACAGCTGCAGCAGAAGTACTAACCTGACTGATAAACTCTGCAGTTTACATTACCGATCAGTAGGGACATGCAGGCGATGCGGGAAATCATCATTAAGAATTGGAACATTTTTTCCAGCCAGGATGATCTAAAATCTATTTTAGGTGAACAACCTACCTTCTCCTACAAAAAATCCTCTCTGTTAAGAGCAAGTTTCAAAAACAGGGACTTGCCTTTGGTAATAGGAAACCAGGATCTAACACAAGGATACCCAGGCATGTTTACTTGTGGCCACTGTGTAGTTTGCCAACACATTTTAAGCTGCAGCTCTTACACCTTTCCACATTGCAACTACAAAGTTATTTTACACAGCATATGTACTGCCACACGGAGTGGGTGGTATATGCAGCTATATGCAAAAGATGTAACTGGTTCTACATTGGTAAAACTAGCAGAAAACTTTCTGACAGATCTAAGGAACACCTGGCAGCTATCTGCAAAAAGGATACACTAATGCACTAAGAAACCACAGCAGCAAATGGATGAATTTCTCTGGGTTTCAGTTCTTGGTACTGGAAAAGCTGGATTTATTTTTTGGTGACTGCAACGCGCTGCTGGAAATGAAGGAACTTAAATGGCAGTTCCTGCTGGGAGCTGACTCAGCCTCTGGTCTCAATAAACATATTAATATTAAATGTGCACTGCATTGGCTACGTTACAAACAGAGTGGTTTTGTTTTGTTTAGTTGCAAGACTACTCTAGAGGAACAGGGGTTTTGCTAGATGAATGACACACTTTGTTGTGGACTTCTAGAGATTTCCTGGGTTGCTTTAGCAGTTTAAATATTGGATTTCAGCCCTAGTGCTTACTTTGATTTCAGTGATTCCCCTATACTGTTATTTCTGAATATCTTAAATTATTATTGTCCTTTATTTATTTATTTTATTTTATTTTATTTTATTTGATTAGTTAATTAAGTCACAATGATAATGTACCTTTTAATGCTGATATCTCTTGGTAATCACAGCATTTTTTACGGGTTGGGTTATTTTATTGCTGAGTCTTATAACTGGCCCTTTGACATTCTATCACTTTATGACAGGTTAGTATTTTTTTGAATTACACAATATCAAGTGTATACAACTGATTACACTGCATTTATGTATTTGTTTCTGAAGAAGTCTTATCCGTCAATAAAAGATGAAAGAGCTAAAACACTAGTTCATCCTACATATTTTATTTTTTTGTTTTATAGTTCGAGTATCGTTTCTCGTGGTCAGGGTGTTTTAAGTTATTTATTAGCTTATCTTCTTAGTCTTGCAAGTTGTCGGTTATTTAAGATATATATATATATATATATATATATATATATATATATATATATATGTGTGTGTGTGTGTGTGAGTATTTATAAAATCAAAAAAAAAAAAATCAGATGTGCACACACGCGCACACGCACACACACACACACACACACACACACACACACACACACACACACACACAAAAAATCAGATGTGCACACACACACACACACACACACACACACACACACACACACACACTCTTACACACACACACAAATTCACACCATACCTAGGCACACATGCACTCACACAATTACATATATGCATACAGACACAGATGCAGACACAGTCTATCACACATATATAGAAACTCAAAATAAACTCAGATGCATATGCATGTACACACAGAAACACACATAAACACAGAAGCACATACACACTAACACAAATGCACACCATGGAGAAGCATACACACACACACACACACACACACACACACACACACACACACACACACACACACACTCTTTTGTTTATATTTGCATAGGCAAGCCCAGAGAATCAGTCATGTATTTTAAGTCATTGATGTGAGACACACACACACACACACACACACACACACACACACACACACACACACACACACACTCTCAATTGCTTGTAAAAACTTTATTTATTTATTTTTTTCTCTGCTCTCTATATGTGGCTTTTTAGGAGGCACAGTTCGAAAGGGAAATGAAGTGGCAGGCCCTCGTTACTGGTGCCACTTCTGCAGTTACTTGTTTTAGATCTATGTTTCTTTCAACTACTCTAACTTCAGATTTTTAAGGATGGCAGTTAGTGAAGATAAAGGAAATGGCAGCTCCCCAAAAAAGATTTCAGTTATGACACACAGACTTCATACCAGATTAGGAACACTACTTTATGCCAGTGTCTTGCAGTACATTATAACCACGCTATTGGTTTAATAAGCCCATTTTCTGAAACCAGTTTTTCAACTCATATTGAATAGTCGGGATACTAGCAGATTTCCTTTTGGTTATCCACTATTAAAATATATGAAACTGAGGCATATAACTTTTATTAAATCAGCTCAGTATTGAATTGAATATATGATAAACTTGATTCTTATTCAAGCGAATAAATCTGTGCATACATTACCAACTTGAAATATTAGGTATATGTTGCTAGAATATAGTCCATCTATTACTGCTAGTAGCATAATTGGAAAGGGGGAGATGAAATGAGTGAGGGTGAAATGGGCAGGCTGAGCCTGTAACTGGTCATTGCTTGACTGATGTTCTACCCCACAGAAAACTGAAATAAAGAAAGAAAGAAATACATAAATAACACATCGTGGGTGATTGAAATGGGTAGTTACTATGCGGGCTGCAACTAAACAACACAGAACTCAATACTCTATAGAGCGTTATTACCTCTCAGCTGCTGGTAACTCATAGCCTCCCTATTTAATATGCTGTCACACCTTTTTCTAAACCAACATGGCACTCAGGTTTCTGATCCTTTCAGTTATCCTCACACTTCCCATATCTCTAAACTAGATTGGATAAATGACGTTTTGCTGGTTTTGAATGTGTGGCTACCTCTTTCATTCTATTTTTCCAGATCAAGATTTACTTTTATTATACTTTCTTGAATAGGTTCATAGGTACTTACTAGGCTATTGATATGTGAGTATCTTAAGAAGTTTAGTCTTACATTCCCAAGGTATGTTTTTAGCCCCATTATTTTGCACATGAGTAACCTGAAGGTTGGATGACAAAGGATATGTTGGGAGATTTAGTTGTTGCCTCTGTCTATGAGGGACATGGCCACATACCTTGTTTAAAAAAAAGATGAATAATGCCAAAAGTTCCTACATTTTACAAAGGTAAAATATAAGGTTTCTGTACATATAGATGGAAAATGTAAAATCATTTAACAGAAAGAGTTGGAAGACTATCTAAAATATATACTTTACAGATTCAACTTAATAGCCATTGTGAGACAACAACATAGCTTTATAAGTGTCAGTTGTGAAAGACAGTAGATGGGTTAAATAAATAATTTATATTCTTAAATAAGAATAAAACAAAATTACCGTGACTTTACAAATAGAGTATTATATAAATAAATGCTTCTTCCATTCTAAGTAAAAGTAACAGGCCATGGAAATTTAGAAGCAAAAAAGTGTATAAAACATTAAGAACCTCAATATTCTTGGAAAAAATTCAAGTAGCATATGATACAAACATACTGATGCCTGATAGGGTACCTGCAGTTAACATCATTATGGAAAAGAGCAGAATAGAGCTTATGGGATGTGAAGAGGAGGTAAAAGTGGGAGAGAATAAAAAAAAATCAATGGTGGCAGAGAGTGCGAGAAAACATGTAGAAGGTTCAGTAGGTATTGTGATGCACAGATAAGATATTTCAATTGTAGAGAAGAAAGACATTATTTACCTGGACAGTTAATGTTTGGAAAATCATTTATTAGTTCTGTATGTAGCTCTGTTAAAACAATGTCCTTGAGAGCAAAGAGATCATGTGGGCTTTTTAATAAAGTCAAAAGTATCGTGCAAGGTCTACTTGAGAAACAAATTTAAGAATGAGGCAGGTAAATTGCATGATGAAGACATAATTCTTCACATGCAGGTATTGGTAAGGAATCAAAATAATCTTAGAGGTATATTCAAAACAGTGTTATCTTCAAAAATGCACTGAATAAAGCTTAATTATGGGGATGAGTAGAAGGAAGCAGGCAGCAGAATGGCTATAAATGATAAATGAATGATAAAGCAAACCAAGGAAAATGTGTAGTCTCTTTAAACCCTTGTAAGTACATATTTCTGGACAACAAAAGCAAATACTTCACTGCAGGAGTTTATTTGATTATTTACAGAGTCTCACATTTCTGAGGCAATCCAGCAGCATAGTAAAATTACATTTCTTTATGAGGATCTTAAATAAACAAATAGCAAAATGCATAATCCTCTTTGTTATAAGCTAGAATAATCATAGATTGCAAAGTGTATAGCTAAAGGAATGTCTCAAGGCTATCAAATGATGGTCATGTTATCAGATGCCTGATAAAGTGTAACTATATATTCAAATGACACTACCATTTGTGAAACATAACACCTGTAATGAAATCATTCACTCAGATCTGTGCTCAGTGATACTTTTTCAAGAGACACTAACTGGAAAAAAGAACGAAAAATCCTCCACTCTTGTTCACTCCCTCATTTCAATGCCACACAAAAAGCTTGTTTCTCTGTAGTCCCTCTTATGAGTCTAGTGAAGATGTTTCCTTTCTGCACAAAATTGTCTAATCAAGCCTGCATAAGATATAAATACTTAATATAATAATTTGCTGAGCCTAGGAACATTCTAAGCAAAGAAAAACATATTTAAATTTACTTTATACTTGTGACCTTCAACATTTCTACATTTAAACATGCCCAAACACTACAAAACTGGCAGGCAAAAAAAAAAAAAACACTCTGTAGTGATGTCCACCCTAACCCAGGCCTGAAAAACTCATCAATAAATCCAAATGGCAAAGAACTACCTCTACAAAATTGTGAATTAACTGTTGCTTCTTCATCTACCATCTCAAACTATACCTCTTCCCAGATGTTATGTCCTATCAGTAAATAACCACCTGTCCTTCTTAATAAAACTAGGATATCAACCCCCACCCCTTCACTCTCCCACTGGTCTTCCAAAAAATTGAATATTATTACTATCAGCCTCTGTAGCATTTGTAATAAGATTACACAACTGGAAATCACAGCATAATCCTGATATTCTTGCCATCATGGAAAACTGGCTTAAGCCTTACATTAAGTATTCTGAACTACTCCCTCCAGTTTGCAGTATTATCAGAGCTGACAGGCCCCACAAGAAAGCAGGAGGGATAGCTTTAATTTATCTAATTTTATTCAGTTTGTCTCTCTATTCATGCCACATCCCAAAATTCCAAATATGTTGAAATACAAGTGGCACTGCTAAAGCTTAGCAGTAAAAAACAGCAATGTTTTGTTGCAGTTTATATCCCACTTGGAAATAATATAACAAATTTAAAAGAAATCCTCAAATGAGCAACTAATTTTATACCTTATGAAAAAAATCATACTAGGAGGTATAAATATTGACTGGCAAAACTTTATGGTTGCACACAATTTATCAAAACACCCACTAGATTTAATAAAACCAACAATAAAGGCTCAATTCTAGACTGGATACTGCTTTTTGACCCTAGTATTATTACAACCATTGGATCCTATCCAAACTCATTTAGTGACCACCATCCAGCTTATACCCTTTGAAATAAGACTCACACCTAACACTCACCAACTTAAAACAATCCAAACATTTTTAAATTCAATAAAGACTCCTTCATTAATACACTGAAAGCTTTAAATTGGACTGTCTTAAAAACTCTTCCACTTGACAAGAAAGTCAATACTTTCAATATCTTATTCTTAAAAACTTTAAACAGCCATGCCCAGTCTGCAGAACAAAAATGAAAATTATCTACATACCATGGTTCACCATCCAGGCAAAACATTTGGAAATAATGGCTTAAACTTAAAACTCCCTATACCCTGCAACTTTACAGAGAATTACACAATCTGTGTAAAAAATAATAGCCATCAGCAAGGCTCAGACAAGGAACCCCAACCCTTCTCATAATATCTCTCCACTAGAAATTACAATCTTATTCAATGCCTACTTTATAGAAAGCATTACTTCTCAAACTAAAAAAAATCTTAATCCTCATCCAGTGTTATTATCAAGCTGCCCATGACAACCAATCCTAGTAATTCAGCAAACAGTTTAGACAAAAAGCAACATTCTCCACATACCATAAACACGACCACTTCCTTTATTTCACCCTCCTGACCCAAGCATCCCACCTGAACCTAATTTACCTACTATATCCATTGCAAGCAACTTCCACTTAAGACCTTTCTCTACATCAGTGATCAAAAAAAACTTCTACTTAAGCTCAACCTTTGCTATAATGCAGCTGACAACTTCCCACCTAAATACTTAAAGATAGCTGCCAATGCCATTGCATTCTCAGTCTCTATCATTATCAATAGATCAATATCTGAATCCTATGTACCCTCACTATGGAAAAAATTCTATATTATTCCCCTTCATAAAGGCGGCATCTCAGCTGATATTTCTAACTGTTGACTTATTGCAATATTATAACCGGTCTCTAGTCTTAAAACATGTATTCATAAGCAATGTCTCCACTATATCCTACAAGAATGCCTATTAGCATTGACCCAACATGGCTTTCACCCAACACACATTACAACTACTGCCCTCCTGTCATTCACTGACACCATAAATAAATGCAAGGACTTGGGCAAACTTGTTTCTTTCAAAGCTTTTGATACCATTTCAAACCTTAAATATTTGTATAAACTGTCTCAACTTAGGCTATCCCCTTCTTCTTTACTTTGGTTCAATAGCTATTTAACTGACAGGCTCCAGTCTGTAAAATGGCAGAATAGTCTCTCTCCATACCTGCAATTCTCCATTGGTGTACCCCAAGGCTCTGTTCTTGGTCCATTCTTCTTTAATATCTTTATCAACAACCTATATACCTCTTTGGGACCAGCCTCTCCTACAATATGCTGATGATTCTACGCTTATATGCACAGCTGATAACTTCCTTCAGCTCCTCAGTTTCATGCAATAAGTTTTTATCTCTTTTAAAAAATGCTTCCATAATGTACAGCTGCTACTCAACCCTAAAAAAAAAAAAAAACAAAGTTCGCACTACCTACCTTTTCCTATCTCTCTTATACGATACATGAGTTGTAACCAACCTTTAGGCTACTGTTAAAAATAAGCTGGGGGCATGCTATAATAAGGTCAAATTTGCCTCCAACAAACCATACTGCAGCCATGAGTGTATTGCCTTTAAGGCTTTGAAATGTCTCGAACCGTCTCACCACTTAGATTACATACAGCTTATCTCTAAACACAACATTATTCACAAAGTTGACGACTGCCCTACTTTTCCTCCTATTGTGCATTCCTATTGTTACTCGTCTCATGTATTCATATAAGGCAATGAGGCTTGGGTGCTTGTTTAAGATGATTATTACACAGAAACACATCAGGAATGATGACTGGAACATAAACTTAAATGCATTAACTAACTGACTGCTAAAAACTTACATGTTTTCACTCCGGTTGCTTACACAAAATGGCACTCTGTTTGCACGTGCTCAGTACTTATATGCACATGCCCACAAACTATAGTGGCCTTAAAGGTAAAACGCACACACACTATGATCTACATCCTCCATCTTTGATTATTTTTGTCATGCAAATGAAAAAGCACAATCAGATATGCATGCAAATTATATAAACATATAAACAACAATCATGGCCAGGTTGCCGTGTATCTAGAATTAGGTCTTGAGATAAGACCTGACCTCATTATATAATAATCAGTACTGGATTTAGCAACAGGGACAGTAACTGGAGAATGCTCTTCATTACGAACTTCAGGGATACTTTCAGGAACAGGAACAGAAGATAAATTGCTTTATGGAACAGGAACATTCAATAGCATACTCTGAGAATTAGAGTCTCCATTTCACATCACCACAGTAGTCAGAAAATCCTTCTATGTGGCACACCTCATCACAAAAGTTTTCTCATCCAGAAAAAAAGAGGTCATTGTTCCCCTCTATGTGTCACTCATTAGACCCATTATAGAGCACACTGCCCCTTTTGTTTGTACCTCACAAGACATCTACAACAACTGGAAAGGCCATAGAAATACCTCACAAAGAGGATTACCGGCCTCAAAACAGATGCCCTACACAGACCGTCTCAAAAAACTCCAGCTTTATTCCATCGCATATCGCCTACTCAGAGGCAATCTCAGCCTAACATACAAAGCTATGTCAAACCCAAAGCTGTTGGACATGCTCCACTTAAAGAAATCCCAATCCCTCCAAGCTACATGCTCTAGGGACCTAAACCTTGTCACCACAATGAACAGAACATGCTGGTGGGATAGATTCCTGTCCCAGAGACTTCCCATACTCTGGAACAAACTACCTGTCTATATCAAACAAAGCTCCTCATTAGCACTCTTCAAGAAAAATCTTGATGACTGGATGGGGAATAGGAAATTCACCCCAGGGGTCACGTCTGTGGCTCTGCTCGACAGCGGCACAAGAAAATAAATTTCGTGGGTGTCAAAAGCCAGGTTACCTTTTTGGCTAGGCTTATACAGGCCCTAGCACCAAAAGCCTAGTACCTACCTATGAACAGACAAGATGCTGTAACACTGGCTCAGACACTGGCAATACATGTTTGCAATTCCATCTAAATTCCAGCCATTGTGACTCAATGATGTACAATCTCAGTTCCTCACATAGATGTTTCACAAGTCCTACTCAATCAAAACCTTTTGCTGTCAGCATCCTCACTATCTCTCCTTCTTTTAATGCATTGAGTGGTTTGCTGGTTTTGTCATAATGGAATTTCTGTGACAAATGCTTTTTCATGAGTTGAGCTTTTACTGCTTTGTTGTTTTTAGCACTTGGAAGCAACAAATTCTTACTGATTGGTAGTGTAGTTTTATTTTGACTTGATATCAATCTCTGAGCAGTACCCGCTGTGGTGGTGCTGTGGTAGTGTTGTCGCCTCACAGTAAGACACTGTCCAGTTCGATTCTCAGATAGAGCGTCTTCTGCATGGAGACATGTGTGAATGGGCGTACCTTTGTTGAAGGTTGTGCGTCAGGCCTGGCAAGCCGGTACGTAAAAATCAACTGCCAATCATTAGTGGACCGGAGTTCCGCTGTGGCGACCCCTAACCAGGAAAAGCCTAAAGACACAAAATCAATCTCTGAGCAGGTGAACCAAGTAAATTGTCTTGTGGAATGTTTCTGAGATTAAGCAAATTGAGAAAAATATCAGTATTGTTTCTTTTGGATTTCTCCAACAATTGTTTCGCACTTTGTATTGCATGTTCAGCCAATCCATTGCACTGTGGATACTCAGGACTACTAGTAACATGAACAAAGTCACACAAGGAATGCTGAGAACAAATCACTTTATGACGCAAAGCTTTCGGGTATAAACCCTTTCTCAATACTAAATACAATAGTATTTAGTATTGAGAAAGGGTTTATACCCGAAAGCTTTGCGTCATAAAGTGATTTGTTCTCAGCATTCCTTGTGTGACTTTGGATCTTTTTGCAGTTTGTTTTTCTAACATGAACAAAGTCCCATGTCTCAGTAAATCTTTTGAACTGTTGACTTGTAAACTGTGTACCATTTTCAGAAATGACTTTGTGTGGACTACCAAGGACAGAAAAATGTCTCTGATTTCGTAATGACAGTACTGGAAGTTAGGTTAGAAAGTAGGTTAATCTCGAACCAGTTTGAATCAGCGTCTACTAATACCAAGTAATGTTGACCATTCCTGTGAAAATATCTGTGGCTACTGTTGACCAAGGTAGTTCAGGAATCTGGTTTAGCTGAAGTGGTTCTTTTTGTTGGTGTGGTTTAGTACTATTACAAATTGAACAAGCTGAGATTTTCTTCTCAATATCTTTTGACATAGAAGGCCAAAATACTAGTCCTCTCACCTTTTGGTAGAATTAATTCCCAAATGACCTAGATGCGAGATTTTAATATACTCTTGCTGCAAGGGTTTTGGAATTACCACTTTTGGACTTTTCATGATGATGCCATCTTCCATAAAAATCTCATCTGTATAAGGAAAATACTGCTGAATGTCTAGTGGTAAACAAGATTGTTTCGCATCCCATCCATGACTGATAAAATGGTTCAGCTTCTGGAGAACTGGATCTGAGGCTGTGTAATGTCTAAGCTCATCAAGATGTGTGGAAGAAAACTTTTCACTTCCATGACTTCAAAATCAGTTTTCTCATTGTAATGACAGTCAGTGGTTTGCCTGGGCATTTGTCTTTTGTGTAAACCATATTGAATTTGTCCTTTTGCAGTTTCAGCATCATGCGTTACACTCTAGCTAGAACTTTGCACATTGGTTTTCTCAGAATAGAAACCAGATGTTGGTGATCGGTCTCTATTTGGATAGGTCGGCCATAAATATAAACATTGAATTTTCAACCTGCAAAAAGTATTGCCAAAAGCTCTTTTTCAATTTGCCCCTATTTGTGTTAGAGCTCTAGATGCATAGGCTACTGGTCTGCCCTCTTGAAGAATTACTGCACCAAGACCATATTCTGAAGCTTCACAGGAAATGTTACAGGTGTGTAAACATCATAATGTCTCAAAGTGAGTGGATTGGCAATTTTCTGTTTCAGGGCAACAAATGCTCTTTAGTGCTGTTCCAGCCAGGATAAAGTTACATTTGTGTGAGTCAGCTCATGTAGCCATGCTGAAAGTTCAATTAAATCAGAAATGAACTTGCATAAATAGTTGACCAGGCTATGAAAATGTTGTAAAGATGTGGCATTGTCTGGAGCTGGCATCTCAAGAATTGCAGCTTGTTTGGATGGATCTGGTTGTAAGCCTCAACTGGTAAACAAATGACCCACATAAGTAACTTCTTTCAGCTTGAATTTACAGTTCTGAGGATTTAGTTTAAGATTCACTTCACGAGAATGATCCAGAACTTTCCTGAGGTTTCTAACATGTTCGACTTCAACACTGCCTCCTTCAAGAATATCATCTACTATAATAGTACATGGATAACCAGAAAAAAATTGTTCCATCGCACTTTGAAAGACTTCACTGGCAGAATTTATTCCAAATAGCATTCTCAAAAATATGTACCGTCCAAACTGGGTACTGAAAGTAGTTAGCAAAGAAGATTTTCAATCAAGCAAAATTTGCTAGAATTAACTTTTTGCATTTAAGACAGAAAAAACAGTGGCATTTGGCATGAGAGCAGCAACTTCTTCAACTGTACACATCAGATGATGAGATTGTTTAAGTGCTTTGTTCAAATCTCTTGGATCAATACATATTCGAATGTCATCTGAGCTTTTCTCATGAGCTACTACCATGGAGGATACCCATTCAGTTGGTTCTTCTACTGGCCAAATTATTTCTAAATGCACCATTCTGTCTAGCTCCACTTTTACTTTGCTCTGCATTGCTACTGGAGCTTTCTGTGCTGGTCTGACGAGTGGGCTTACCTCATGGTTTAACTTCATGGAGTGCATGACTGGGAGTTTGCCAAGCTCATCTATGAAAATATCAACATATTCAGAAAAAATATTCTGTGTGAAACCTTCATTGGTATTCATGCTTACATGGTGGACTTTGGTATTAAATGAAATTGTCCCATTTTCAAACTATCTTTGAGGCCTAACAATGACTGCACATGTCTTTTGACTGTGTAAAACTGCAATTCATAACTGTTCCCAGCAGATTAGCATGAAAGAACTTCTGAGCCTTCAATTTGAATCTCTTCACCACCATAAGGAAAAAGCTTTGTACACTTTACCAAATCAAGTTTCTCACCAGCTTTTACCTTACCAAACATTTCTGCTGACATGACATTGCACTTTGAACCAGACTCAACTTTGAGCTCTACAGGTCTCCCATTGATCAGAAAATACTTCAATCTTTGCCAACAAATCAACTGCATTAACTGTTTCATCAAGTACAGCGACGCCATCAACATAAAAAGTAGGGGTGCAGTTTTCTGTTTGATCAACTTACTTATTTGAATGCTCTCTCTTAATAACAAAATGTGCCTCTTTAGATTTACAAAGCTTTCTGAAATAATTCCACTTTTTACATTTGTGACATTGCTGACCAAAAGCTAAGCACTTCTCTCATTTAGGTTCATGACTGCCTCCACAATTACAACAGTTGACTGTGAGGTTTACCATGGGTTTTGCTAAATCACCCCTCAGCTTTGCTGTGTGCCCTGGGTTTTACTTATAGTTGCCCCAGGTTGCATTGACCCTTTGGCTTATATCTGCTAACCTTGTGCTGCATCCTATCAACATTCATACTGGAAGATGCTGCAGGCATGCTTTTCTCATTCGTAAGCATATTTGCGTGCTTTTCTGTAAGCTCATATATTTCACAAATCTCTATGGCTTTGCTTAAAGTTAAATTACTGTCTTGAAGCAAAATCATTCTCACTGCATCATTTTTAAAACCACACACAAGCCTTTCTTTTATCAACTCATCTCTTAGATTATCAAATCTGCATGTTTTTACCTTGTTCTTCAATCAGTTATATATGCTGCAAAAGTTTCACCAGGCTTTTGATATCTTGTGTAAAATATGTGGTGCCTTTCCATTGTAATATTCATTTTAGGTTTGCAAATTTCTCTAAATTTACATTTTAAGCATTCAGGGTCTTCCAGTGTTTCAGCCTATACCACAATATGGCGGCCTTCCCCCTCCTCTGCATACACAGCAAGTGCATACACAAATGAACGTTTTCCCTCAATGGCTTCTGAACCAGCTAAATTTAGCAGAATATATGCTTTTGTACATACATCTTCATAGAAAAAGCAGCCTTTGTGAAAATATCATAGCTTTGCTCCAACAATCTCCAATTTTTAGCAATATTATTATCAAACACAAGTGGACCAAGTCTGCGAAATCCCACTTCCATGCCAAATAAGTTTCAGACACACACCAGGTACTTGTAATTATATCCAACTGCACAACAGTGTCCTTGAAATAACTGTACTCATTGAAAAGACTGTACTGTAATACTGCATACACTGCCAACACTTTGCACAATATGAATAGCTTTAAATAATGCAAAAAAATAGTACATTGCAAAAAAATACAGTAGTTTTTTTTCTCTTTTTCGAACATTTTATATAATTTGTATATAGTTTTAAACATTTTTGTAATTATTTCAAGTAACTTTATCAATATGTTGCAATTTCAAACATTTTGTTTATTCAGTAACTTGTTATGAACATTTTGAATGGTCCACCTTATATTCGTCAAGTGAATAATCATTTAAATGAGTTTAAGTACCTGGAAATTTTTTCTTACCTGTTTGCAAGTCGTTTGCGAGTTGTTTGAGCCACTGCTGTATATTCCTTCACTTATAACTTTGCTTCCCATGGTTTTCGAAGTTTTGACTTCGGATCCCATTCTGACACCATGTCGCTCGTCTCTTGTATTCAAACAAGATGCTGAGGCTTGGGTGTTCATTTTAGATGTTTATTACACACAAACACATCTGGATGGATGACTGCAACATAAAGCTTAGATAAACTACCTGAATGACTGCTAGACACATATATGCTTTCACTCCTGCTGCTTACACAAAATGGAACTCTGCTTGCACATGGTCAGTACTTATATGCATGTGCCCATGAACTACAGTGGCTTTAAAGGTACAACAAACATACAATGATCTACACCTATCACCCTAATAGATTACTTCAGTCTAATGAACATTTTCTCAACATATATAAACCCCACAAACCCAGTGACCTAAGTCTCTACTCATACTTTGCCACTAAAAATGGAGTTCTAGCCCTCTGCAAATTACATCTACCTCTAACCTATCCAACTTCAAACCACTACTAAAAGACTACCTAATTAAAACTGTTTCTGCTACTCCACGAACACAGGCTGAGCAGGCCCTTTCCTCTTTCCACCACTAGCAGACTTTGACAGTATTCAGAGAGCAGGAATTACTAAAATCTATTTCTTAGAAAAAGATCAAATATATGTTTGCCTAGGCTATAGTCTCTACTCTGTTCCAAAGAGTGTACTCTGTGTTTAATGTCATATCTATGAACGGCAATGTGTAAATACTCTTACTGACAATGTTCTTTTTCAGTTTGTTACAGATGTCCATATATTTGCAATATATATGTATAGGTTCACACTGTGTGAGCTGAAGCTGAATTTTTGATTAGTTAATATGTCATTCTTCTGTATTATGCTTTGTAATAGCTTTATTTAACTGTAACCCCAGTATGTCAATACGGAGCTTTTCTATGATGGCCTCCATTGAAAATGGGAGATTATCCCAGTCAGACTTTCTGGTAAACAAATTTCCAAAAATAAATTTTAACATTCCTTCTACTTAACAAACTGACTGTGACATTTTTATTTATTTACTTATACAAATGCCTTATTTTTCACCTTTTCACCTTGCAGAATGCTGTTGCATTGTCTTACTTATATGATAAACATAGAAGCGTGCATTCACTAGACTTGTTTTGCACGTGACATGTATAACAGACTGGCAATAAAACATCATTTGTCAGAACTATCATCGAATGGCTGTAGCAGTAGACCACCCATGAAGTATTACAACTGTAAGTTGAATTGTAAGGAGATAATAGTGAGGAAGATGAATGATGTTATGAAATCAGAAGCAGCATTTAGAGCAATAGCTGTAAGGCAAGTCACTGAAAAAGTAACTTGCAAGCATAGACCAAACATTACAAAAATGGGAGGTAAAAACTAATAGATCAGTAGCATTTGCATGTCTGTATCTTTTGTGGTGTCTACAATGAATGATCTCTTCTCATTTAATCAGAACTTGATTATTCCTACCCAAAACATGTAAGTCCTTGGGAGGTCACTAATCAAATCAGCAAAACTACTATGGCTGCAACATTGCAAAGCACACACCTTAATTTGGGGGTAAGCCTCCACACCCCTAAAATACATACACACACAGATACATCTCTATAGCTAAGTAGATAAAGAAATAGGTAGATAGATAGATAGATAGATAAATAGATAGATATAGTTAAGAGATGCTATATATATATATATATATATATATATATATATATATGTGTGTGTATCTATATCTATATCTGGCTATATATATATATATATATATATATATATATATATATTTATTTGTGGGAGCACTTATTGTCAATGCTAACGTTGGTTGACAGCTATTTAGTTGACTAAGTAGATGTTAACAGGTGTGTGATGATGCGCAATATTCAGGGGTAGGGGAATACTCCCTTTCCTTAATAGGCTGTGATCACAGACACAGTATATATAATTAGAATGGGGTGTGGATGGACACAGCCTCACCATATGGGAGTGCTATGGCCTTGTTTCTCAGAATAAGCAATGATTTTTTTTTTGGTTTGTTTTTTTGTGTTTCATTTTTCATTTTTGCATGTGCCAAGGGTGTTGCTTGGTGTGTGTGTACTAACATGTCAATGTTTTCTGATCGGTATTGCGAACATCAATGTTTGGGTCATTCGATCATTATCAGTAAACCTATATCTATATATATATATATATATTTATCTGTGTGTGTATGTGTATGTGTGTGTATATATATATATATATATATATATATATATATGTATATATATATATATATATGTATATATATATATATATATATATATATATTTTTTCTGAACTTCTAAATATAAAAAAAAATTAATAAAACTGCAACAACCAATAAACTTTTAAATATTTAAATAAATAAAAATACGCATACTAAGAACAGATAATTAAGCTTTCGTTCTTTACAGGTGGTAGAACTTCTTCAGAATGTAATACATTTGAATGACAATATCATAAAAACTAAGATACATACCATGTGAGAGAACATTAGAATCTTATTAATGCTTATATACATTAACCAATGAACTAGCAATATACATTCAAACTGAACAAAAGAACACTTGTAAAACTGAATATATGCAAATTAATCAGTTAAACCATCTCAGAGCACATTTTATGTTTATATTTTCATTTAAACCAGGGGAAGATTGAGAGTTCAACAGTAGCTGCCACTTAAGTTCCCATACTTCCTAGTAGGTATCTGTATTACCAAAGAAAACATCAACCTGTTCCAACACCAAAAACTGAAACTTAACAAAATTAGCACGTCATATTATGTTTAGCAATAGCACTGTTCATGTTCCTAGACCTAATAGCCCCCAAATACTCTTTAATTCTGTCTGACAGTCTTCTTGAGGTTTTCCCTACATAAAAGCTGCTGCATGAAGAACAAATACCAGCATATGCAACAGAAGATGAGTGACAATTAAACTGTCTAGAAAAAGTGACAGTATAGTTGCAGTGTGGAAACTTATAAACAGAGCATAAATAGATGTTTCTAAAAGAAATTGTTTATCCCTGTTTTCAAAGCAAGCCTTTATGTTCCTGAATCTTTTAACAGTGAATGAGGGTGCAGTACCAAGAGAAGATCCAATCTGCTGTGTTTCTGTCATTATATCCCAGTTATACTGTAAAATCTGTCTAATTTGTGTCATATCCCTAGATATGGGTAATGGAAAACTTAGAGTTCTGTCAGTGTCAGAAGGGGTCTTAACAGAAGGTTTAAAATCAAATCTTAAAATAGGTAAATGTTTGGTGTATCGTTTAATAGCTACCTCATTAAATAAGTTATTAACAAGAGTGTGTGGATAGTGTCTCATATAAAACATATGTTTCAATAGTGTAGCTTGTGTCTCAAAATCATTATCATGACTGGTGATCCTAGAAATGTGGATAAAGTGTCCCTTTATTAAGTTTTTCTTCATAGAAAATGGATGTTGACTTGTGAAATCCAAATAGTTATTTTTATATGTTTCTTTTCTGTAAACTGTTGATTTTAATTCACCAATAGAAAGTTGCTCTATTTTGGTGTCTAGGAAAGTAATAGAGTGACCTCGACTAGATATTGCTAGTTTAAGAAAATCCAAGCTTTTTCTCGTGTCAGATATAAATGTATCAAGGCTATGTTCATCACCCTCCCATGCAAAAAAAGATATCCCCCGGGATTCATGTAGCTTGCGCCAGGTGCAGGCGTAGCGTAGGCGGTATACCGGCATACACCAGAACTGCACAGCCCTCGGCTTAGGTATGCTAATCACCCCATGAGCAGTGACACACCATGCAAATGAAGGTAAATAGTGATTCATGAAGTGGTGCAGGTGTAGCGTAAGCCCATGGAAATGTAAACCAAAACACAATTTACATTTTCCCAAACAGAACATCAGAGCTATGGAAGTGAACCAGACTCATGTATTACAAAGTTAACATATGCCAATGGCTAAATACACAGCCAATGGCATAAGAAAAGATGCACAACACCTAAAAAAAAACATTTAATGTCATGTCCACAGTAACGCAAATACAACCGCAGGGCATGTGAGCACAAACTGGAACACAAAGAAAATAAATACAAGTGTCATAAAATCGCAATGTAATACAAATCAGGATTTTACCATAATACGCAATGGTATGCATGGTACACCACAACCAAGCTGCAAGGGTTGCTAAGGGTCTGTGACAGTGTTCGGTGCAGTAACTATGAATTAGTAGTCAATGCCATGCAAATGAGGCAGGTAATACTGAATCGCAAACGTCCCGCCGGATTAAGGATGTACCATACGGTGCAGCAATATAACATAGAGGAATGGCTCAGAGTTATACATGACATCAGCAGTGGGGTGTGCCACTGTAGCTCTAAGCACATTGGAGCAATGCAAATCTGGCCTGGCCATTGCTAAGCAAAGCTACAGGACAGGGGTGGGGAGGTAGGTATAGAATCGTTTAGCTGAGAGCACACATCGTGCCCGAAAGCGCATGTGTATGGGGATGAAAATGCACCCGAAACCCGGTAAGCGGATGCATGCACCGTGAACTAGAGCACAAACAGGAAGGTCAGGGGAAGAAAAGAAGGAAATGCCGCAGTAGGATAACTGGAGTACAACTCAGCAATTAACACCTATTAACTCACAGTGGGCAATTGACGGCAGCTGACAAGTCTGTTTGCAGAAACCTGCAAAACAGGATAGGGGAGGCATCGGATTGCATAGAAAGAAGAACTGTCATAGCAGAGCAAAGCAAACCTACAGTAGACCAGCAATAGAACACATTACGCAAGATAAGCCAGGTCTAGGAAAGTACAAATGTAAGCAGGCTGCTGGATGCATGCCAGAAAATTGTAGGTGAAACGTGAAGAAATGTAAAGGGAAGGGCAAGAGGTAATCCACGTCAGCCAAATGTAATTCAACACCAAAGGCACCACAATAGTAGTCCCTATAGTAAAACACATAAGATACCCTGTAGCTATGATCGTACATACACATCTATGACTTCATCGGTGTTCACAGCACAATAGTATAAAGTATAAAAGCACCCTACACACACCTGTGTATTCCCAAACACTGCACCATAAGTGTAAACACACGGGGAACTTTTAAAATGTACATGTTGGGAGCTGCCATAGCTGTGATTCATCACCATGTGTTAGAGACTGACGGTGTTGTGGAGGAGGAGAAGAGTGTTCAGACCCAGGGTAACCTACCAGGGGCTATGATCTGGAGATAGTAGAGTGTTACATGGTGGACAGGGACATCTTACAGCACATAGTTGAGCTGTGCTGGCCATACCTAAGAACCAGAAACAACAGAGGGGAACCCATCCCAGTGGACACGAAGGTATGTGTAAGCTTGCGAATACTAGCCACAGGTACCTTTCAAAGGCCAACTGGAGATATAATGGGGATCTCATAGGCATCAGCATCCAGGGTACTACACCAGTTCCTGGATGCCATGTTACCACATGCCAATGCCAATGAGCATATATACTTCCCCCAAACTCATGAGGAGTTGGCCAGCAATATGCGTCACTTCCACCATGTGACACACTACCCAGAGGTACTGGGTGCGATAGACTGCATGCACATACATATCAAGTTACCACTCGATGAGCATGGTAGGCGCTACATAAACTGCAAGAGATTCCACTCCATCAACTGCCAGGTTGTGTGCAATGCCCAGGGTATTATCATGGATGTGTGTGCTGGCAGCCCTGGAAGCTACCATGACTCCCATATCTGGCATGCCTCACAGCTGTATCAGGTATTTGTCAGGGGGGACATCCCACATGGCCACCTTGTGGGGGTTGCTGGCTATGCACTGGAGCCGTGGATGATGACTCCCATCAGAAATGCACACACACCCATGCAAGAACGCCATAATGAGGCACACGCACAAACCAGAATCATCATAGAGCATGTGTTCAGGATGCTGAAATCACAGTTCCATTGCTTGGACACATCTGGTGGAGCCTTGCAGTACTCTCCAGGCACGTGTGCCCACATCCTCAGAGTATGTGCCATGCTACATAACATGATCCTGCGGAAACAGCTACAGCAGGGACAAAATGGTGAAGGCCCTCATAGCCCACCGCAATTGCCAAGGCCATCAAAGGCACAGAGGGATTCAGACCACGAACACCCTGTGCCAGCCCCAGTAGGTAGACGGAGGCGTGCCCAATATGCCTACACCTTGGCAAAGAGGGAACGTATAGCACATACTCTGACAGTGTAGGCCCCTATGGACTGACACACCTCTCCACCTGCACACAGAGTAAAATGGATGGCACACACAGACCACCACCTGTAAATTGTAATGTACAGATGGCCCACTGTGTGAATCCTACATAGGCAGCCCTCAAACATTGTACACACAACAACTATTGGAACAAGGAATGTTAACACCTGAACAGTACATGCGCCTATCAGCAGATGTTGGTGCTGTGTGTATAGGTTCCTAGGTACAACGGTAGGTACACACCCGATTGTCAGAGGCCATACAACAAATGAGGCAAACAGTGTCTGCTGTCGCCACAACATCGAGTAACCAACTGTTGCTCAGTGGAGCAGAGGCAATCACGGGATCACATGTGTGTGTAAGCACTGTTCTGCACACACTCTGCACAGATTCCTTGCTGCTTTAATGAGGTGCTCCACATAATGTAATCATGGATGTTGTGTCAAGGCATGGGGTGTACCGATGACAGGTATTCGTCACCCCAGCATGCTCCACCTACGTTCATTCAAAAGTGTAGCACATTATCGTGTGTGGCTCACTGTGATATACATACCCAATGCTGGAGCACATCCAGTAAACATCACATGGACATACCAGTAATTGGACTCATCCATATGTAAACTAACTGAGTTACCCATGTGAGTGCAGTATGGAGTAACAGCTGTAGTATACTCCACATACAAAATGCCATAACGCAAGTACAAATCCCAGATGGCCAAGTGGTATATGCAGTGACCATCGTGCATGTTCCCGGTCCCACATCCTGAAAGGGATGCAACGTAATCCCGAAGGCACGAATAATGCATGTCAGATGCAGGTCATCAGATCATGTTTATCACACATTAGCGGGAATATGCATTGCCCAGTGCTGGTAAGCATTGTTTAAATATGAGTATATGGATATGCGTGAAACAGGGCCAAACTTCTCTGAATATCGCGCAGATCATGGTCAATGATGTCCAGAACAGGTGAAACCAGCATTATTCACCCCTGTACTAATAGCGCCTGCTCTGAGGGGTAAAACGACCACTGCCAGTAGTAGAACACGCAATCATGTATACAATCACCTAACACTATGGTACCCAAGATGTACCTACAGCAGGTGTGTAATGTGACAGGTTCAGACACAAACGTGTGGAGTCCAGGAAACAGTATGCACTGACAAGTACACAATGCACAATGAAAGGTGTAGTTTGCCTGTCACTTTCCCTGTCAGATTTATATATATATATATATATATATATATATATATATATATATATATATATATATATACATATATACATAGATATAATACAGATAGAAAGGGTGATAGAGAGATATATGTTGATAAATACAGATTCACCAATATCTGCAAATATATAGATAGGTCAACGACATTCATAAAACCTTGGAGGTACAAATAAATAGGACACCGCCTACTATGGAATGTGTCACATACCGACACGTGTAACCACGAGGCTGACAGACTGAAATAACACAGTACCGGAACACTAGAACCATGAGTAATATTATCACGATAAGAAGGGACATTTAGTTACCGCTGCTGGTGTTGCGGTCCACGTAGGTACTGTGTTCAACTGTGTTTGTGATTGCCGTAGTCTGTGTATGTGTGTGTTGAGGGTGCCGTGTGCATTTCCATGTGACTGTAATGTGTGTGTGTGTGTGTGTCTGCGTGTGTCTGTTAGTGCCAACTCTGAGGTAGATCATTACAGTAGGTGTGGTTATAGCTAGCCATAGGCATACGGTTGCCACCTGTCCCACATTAGGAGGGACAGCCCCTCTCTGGGCAGTTGTGTCCTGACATAAAACATTACAAAGGGCAACTGCCGAGATTCTAGGACATTATTATGTCCCATATATTATGTAATAGTTGCATTAAATAGTTATGCCTGTATGTAAGAAACGTAAATGTTACATGCAATATGATAAGCAGCCAAAGTCTTACAACAATAAGTATGTATTGAGGATAAAAGTATGTACTATCCTGTGTACTGACCATGGGTATGTGTTGGCCTGTAAACACCGATGTGTGTCCTGCAAGTGTCCCACAATGTCCATTTGAAAAGGTGGCAACCCATGCCAAAAGTACCAACACAGCTGCAATGACTGCAAATATCTGGGACAGAAATACACAGGACAGCTGTCAGTTAGTAACATCCCTTTACATATCGCTGTAATTCTGGAGGTATGGAAGTATCAACCTCACCTGTATACTATATAGAAACCAATTAACAACGGCCCAATGTATAATCCCGTAACACAAGTCTACTAACTGATAGCTCTTTAATTAGGGAAGGACCCACACACATATATGGAATATGTAGAAATGCAAGCCCCACAAACCTGTATATGCTACGTACACCCACCTACATCCCCCACACATGAAACTATAGCAATACAGACTGTAATTACAGTACAAACATCCAGTCAGTCAATTACATCTGCAGAAGCGTTAACATACCTTGTGAGAGACACATTTAAAGGTGCCATGTGAAATTGTAGCCGTTGTATAATGGAACAAACGGCGATGTTACAGGTTTTGTTTGTAATAGTCCCTTATCAAACGGTTGGTATGACAGGTACACTCACATGTAGAACCACATACTCTAGCCATCACACACAATCCACGGGGGACATGAATCCAAACTATAGGTGTCTCTACACATAGCAGTTGCAATTACACAGAACAAAACACAATACAGGCCGTCTCCCCGAAGGTAGGGCAAATGGGCAACGCCAAAGTGGAGAATTAAATTATACCCCACTGTTGCCGCGTAATTGGCGAATGGAGTAGCTGCACAGCTGATGTGCAAGTAATAAGTCACTCAGGAACAGCAACTGGTGGCAGGAAACCAAGTTACAGGTATCGACGTATATAAGGATCACTTGCCAGACATTCAAACCGTATGCTCATACCATAGAACTGTTTAAACAGTGTAAGAGAGAAAGTTACAAAAGTCCGGAACGATAACAAGGTATGTAGAACACTCGATATGTAAGTGTATGTATAGCCTGTTATGTATTAATTATGTTAGTGTATGTATAGCCTGTTTTGTATTAATTAAAAGTGTTCACAATGCATAAAGTGGGAAAAGGTATTATGTAGTGATGTCTTGCTGAGCATAGTAACGCTTGTAGAAATTGTGTGTCCTGCAGTGGGCCACAAGGTGAACATCACAGACACCACAAGGGATGCTACATGAGGGCTTTAAACAGAACAATTCCATACCACCGCCCGTCAGTGGTAGGGTATGTCCAACAAGTACGTGCCACAGCAGGGGATAGTATATGTTGATATACTGTCACAGTAGGCATGTGTACGGGCATATAACGACAATGACATGTCAAAGGTGGTCCTGCTGTGCAAGTATGTTTTGCATTATGGGATACTATGTAAAATATGTGTAATGTACAGTATTGTAGGTAGATATGTCAGATATTCTACACAGCATAACAGGCATATCATGCATACCAAAGGTATCGTCTATTGGCATGTACAATATACAATGGTGCTGTGTGTATAGGTTCCTAGGTACATTGGTAGGTACACGCCTGATTGTCAGAGGCCATACACCAAACGAGGCAAATAGTGTTTGCTGTCGCCACAACATCGAGTAACCAAATGTCACTCAGTGGAGCAGAGGCAATCGCGGGATCACATGTGTGTAAGCACTGTTCTGCACACACTCTGCATGGATTCCCTGCTGCGTTAATGAGGGGCTCCACATAATGTAATCATGGATGTTGTGTCAAGGCATGGGGTGTACCCATGACAGGTATTCATCACCCCAGCATACTCCACCTACGTTCGTTCGAAAGTGTAGCACATTATCGTGTGTGGCTCACTGTGATATACATACCCAATGCTGGAGCACATCCAGTAAACATCACATAGACATACCAGTAATTGGACTCATCCATATGTAAACTAACTGAGTTACCCATGTGAGTACAGTATGGAGTAACAGCCATAGTATACTTCACATACAAAACGCCATGCGTGTACAAATCCCAGATAGCCAAGTGGTAAATGCAGTGACCGTCATGCATGTTCCCGGTCCCACGTCCTGAAAGAGATGTAACGTAATCCCGAAGGCACGAATAATGCATGTCAGATGCAGGTAATCAGATCATGTTTAGCACACGTTAGCGGGAATATGCGTTGCCCAGTGTGTTTAAATATGAGTATATGGATATGCATGAAACATGGCCAAACTTCTCTGAATATCGCGCAGATCACGGTCAATGATGTCCAGAACAGGTGAAACCAGCATTATTCACCCCTGTACTAATAGTGCCTGCTCTGAGGGGTAAAACGACCACTGCCAGTAGTAGAACACGCAATCGTGTATACAATCACCTAACACTATGGTAGCCAAGATGTACCTACGGCAGGTGTGTAATGTGACAGGTTCAGACACAAACGTGTCGAGTCCAGGAAACAGTATACACGGACAAGTACACAATAAAAGGTGTAGTTTGCCTGTCACTTTCCCTGTCAGATATATATATATATATATATATATATATATATATATATATATATATATATATATATGGTTCCCTATCAGAAGCCTGAAACACTATAAGCCTGAAAATCAAAATCCTGAAAACTATAGACTGAAAGTTCAAAATCCTGAAAGACCAAAATCCTGAAACTCAAAATACTGAAAACACAAAATGGACATACTGACGTCATTGTGGCTTTGCTATTGTTAGACCTGTGGTGTTGGGTTCAGGTAAGTGTGCGGTTGGTTTTATGTTAGGGTTAGGGGCGGTTTAAGTGAGTTAGGGTTAGGGTGCAGGTTAGGCATGTATGCAATAGTGACAAATATTGGGGTTAGGGGCGGTTAAGTGAGTTAGGGTTAGGGTGCGGGTCAGGTGAGTGTGCGATAGTGACGGACCTTCGGGTTAGGGTTAGGGTCAGGGTCAGTTGGTAGATATTGGTGTCTTTATAGTGACATATTAGCATTATTTGTGTTTTCAGGATTTTGAGTTTCAGGATTTTGGTCTTTCAGGATTTTGAACTTTCAGTCTATAGTTTTCAGGATATTGATTTTCAGGCTTATAGTGTTTCAGGCTTCTGATAGGGAACTATATATATATATATATATATATATATATATATATATATATATATATATATATATATATATATATATGTATATATATATAGATACATACATATATACATAGATATAATACAGATAGAAAGGGTGATAGAGAGATATATGTTGATATATATGGATTCACCGAAACATATAGATAGGTCAACGACATTCATAAAACCTTGGAGGTACAAATAAATAGGACACCGCCTACTATGGAATGTGTCACATACCGACACGCGTAACCACGAGGCTTAAAGACTGAAATAACACAGTACTGGAACACTAGAACCATGAGTAATATTATCACAATAAGAAGGGACATTTAGTTACCACTGCCGGTGTTGCTTTCCATGTAGGTATTGTGTTCAACTGTGTTTGTGATTGCCGTAGTCTGTGTGTGTTGAGGGTGCCATGTGCATTTCCCTGTGACTGTAATGTGTGTGTGTGTGTCTGCATCATGTGTCTGTTACTGCCAACTCGGAGGTAGATCATTATGGTAGGTATTTTTATAGCTAGCCATAGGCATATGGTTGCCACCTGTCCCACATTAGGAGGGACAGCCCCTCCCTGAGCAGTTGTGTCCTAACATAAAACATTACAAAGGGCAACTGTCTGAGATTCTAGGACATTATTATGTCCCATATATTATGTAATAGTTGCATTAAATAGTTATGCCTGTATGTAAGAAACGTAAATGTTACATGCAATATGATAAGTAGCCAAAGTCCTACAACAATAAGTATGTATTGAGGATAAAAGTATGTGCTATCCTGTGTACTGACCATGGGTATGTGTCGGCCTGTAAACATCGATGTGTGTCCCGCAAGTGTCCCACAACGTCCATTTGAAAAGTTGGCAACCCATGCCAAAGAGGTTCAGTTACCAACACAACTGCAATGACTGCAAATATCTGGGACAGAAATACACGGGACAGCTGTCAGTTAGTAACATCCCTTTACATATCACTGTAATTCCGGAGGTATGGACGTATTAACCTCTCCTGTATACTATATAGAAACCAATTAACAACGGCCCAATGTATAATCCCGTAACAAAAGTCTACTAACTGATAGCTCTTTAACTAGGGAAGGACCCACACACATATATGGAATATGTAGAAATGCAAGCCCCACAAACCTGTATATGCTACGTACACCCACCTATATCCCCCACACACGAAACTATAGCAATACAGACTGTAATTACAGTACAAACATCCAGTCAGACAATTACATCTGCAGAAGCATTAACATACCTTGTGAGAGACACATTTAAAGGCACCATGTGAAATCGTAGCCATTGTATAATGGAACAAACAGTGATGTTACAGGTTTTGTTTGCAATAGTCCCTTATCAGACGGTTGGTGTGACAGGTACACTCACATGTAGAACCACATACTCTAGCCATCACACACAATCCACTGGGGACATGAATCCAAACTATACGTGTCTCTACACATAGCAGTTGCAATTATACACAACAAAACACAATACAGGCTGTCTCCCCGAAGGTAGGGCAAATGGGCAATGCCCAAGTGGAGAATTCAATTATACCCCACTGTTGCCGCGTAATTGGCGAATGGAGTAGCTGCACAGCTGATGTGCAAGTAATAAGTCACTCAGGAACAGCAATTGGTGGCAGGAAAGCACATGTTACAGGTATCGATGTATATAAGGATCACTTGCCAGACATTCAAACCGTATGCTCATACCATAGAACTGTTTAAACAGTGTAAGAGAGATAGTTATGAAAGTCTGGAACGATAACAAGGTATGTAGAACACTCGGTATGTAAGTGTGTGTATAGCCTGTTATGTATTAATTATGTTAGTGTATGTATAGCCTGTTTTGTATTAATTAAAAGTGTTCACAATGCATAAAGTGGGAAAAGGTATTATGTAGTGATGTCTTGCTGAGCATAGTAGCAGCTTGTAGAAATTGTGTGTCCTGCAGTGCGCCACAAGGTAAACATCACAGACACCACAAGGGATGCTACATGAGGGCTTTAAACAGAACAATTCCATACCACCCACTGTCAGTGGTAGGGTATGTCCAACAAATGCGTGCCATAGCAGGGGATAGTATATGTTGATATACTGTCACAGTAGGCATGTGTATGGGCATATAATGACAATGACATGTCGAAGGTGGTCCTGCTGTCCAAGTATGCTTTGCATTATGGGATACCATGTAAAATATGTGTAATGTACAGTATTGTAGGTAGATATGTCAGATATTCTACACAGCATAACAGGCATATCATGCATACCAAAGGTATCGTCTATTGGCATGTACAATATACAATAACAGGATACATATGGCTTGTAGTCATGAGACACTGTAATAGCATGATAGCTAATCTAAATGGAAGGGCTACTCAATTAACCATGCACAAAGACATGTAATAGCTTCACAGGTGCATAGTGGGGTACTATGCAGTCTGGCTAGTCTGTGTAAGCACAACTACAGTGTTCACACCAGCGGCACCTCTCTAGGGTAGTGTCCTGTCTGTGAACAGCAGAGCCATGTGTTACCTGCACCTCTGCACAGTACAGCCACTGCAGTGATCCCTGGCGTACATGTGTCTTCCATCCACCAAGTGAGGTATCACATGAACAGTGCTACTGAGTGTTCCTGCGTGATGTACATAGGAATCATTTTCCAAAGCATGGTGAGTGTCTGGTTTGGGAATGTAACCCACAAGCACATCCCACTCATCATTGCGTGTGTGCACATATCCATGAGCATGTTGCTCACAGTGGCTTTATCTTATGTTGTGTATGTGGAGTATATCCATGAATATTGTTGTGGACATGGGCCCTGTCTGTTCAGCAGAGGTCACCCCTCAGTATGTAGTATGCAAATGTGTACAGACGTGGTGTCCGTAGTTCTGCCGCATACTTCAACCGTCGGATCTCAATAAACGTCATGGCATGTTAATGTTGTGGTATGTAAAGCCGTAGCTGTTGTGTAAGGTACACCCTAAATGGGGTGTTGTACCCTTGAATGTGTGTATACGTCTGGAGTTCAGAGGTACAATGGGTGCCTATGTTCCAGCTACAAACCCAGTACAGATAAGTGTGGCCACGTAGAAGGATATCCACGCTACAGTGGCAATATGGTTACCAAAGGAGTGGCTGCGACATATGTGTGTACTGTGAGCACGTACCATGAAACATGTATTTAGGGGACTACCACCTATGTGATAGTCAGTCGGTGAATGGTGTAATGCAAAGGGGATGTTCATGCACCTTGTGTCATGCAGCTTGAGGCCATGATATTGATATCAGGTATCCATCACAGTGACACCCTTATGGAGGGGGGTCAGTATCAGCTGGTGGATCAATCATGGTGCTTTGTATGCAGTTGTCTGTAAAGCTAGGCAGAGAAAGTCCCTCTGTGTTAGCCTGTACCTCAGGGAAGCATATACTGAACATGAGGGGGGCCCTATGACTGAGGACTGTGGTACGCCAAGTGTAACTGAAATACAGTAGGCACTATGGTATGCTGCTACCCTCATTGTGTGTGTCCTGTCCATGAGCCACTTTGCATAGCATGCTGAGACATAGGGGTTGATGTGCAGGTGGATGTGTATGTTGTCAATACCAGAATGGAGAACGGTGCTGCAAGGCAATGAGAGGACAATGTAGGCTGTGTGGACCCTCTTACCGTCATCAACTACCCTGGTAACTGCATGAAAGGAGTCCACCAGGTGTAGGAGCCATTCTCTGGCCCTAACAAGTCCAACTTGGGTGGCATCAAAGGACCGGAGCCCACCAATGTCTCTGTGAATGACTTCCATGATGATGTGCCTCATAGCCTTGCAGAACAGTCCAGTCAGGTGTGTAGGGCAATAGTCCCCCTCGTGCATTGTGGTGCCACCTGTGTGGATTGTGATAACTGTTGCTGTGTGCCATTCAAGAGCCACAATGTCTGATACAAGGCTATTACTGAATATGGTGGCCAAGTGGGGAGACATGTCGTTCAGAGGTTTGTGTAAATCACAGCCTGGGATGTTGGACGGTCACATGGGGCCAGTGTTCCAGGCCATATAGAGTGCAGGTTAGTACTGTGTAGGTGTGACCGCAGGGACATCACAATGTTCCTGCATGGATTGTGGCCCTGTAGGGAGTGAGAGGGTTTAATATTAGCATTGAACCCATCGGCCAGCATGTTGCCAACATCACCTGGTTCTGTAATGTTCCTGAGTAACTGTTGTATGTCAGAGAAGATGTGGGTATTGCCATTGACTACTGACATACCTCCATAATGCCTTGTGGTACACCCTGGAATGTGTTGCAGTAAAATGTTTACGTAGCTAGTTTTGGAGTATGTGATGAGGGATCCTGTAGCCCTACTGAGGCTGACCAGTGAGCTACCCCACCCATGGGATTGTACTCCACTTTGCAACAACCTCCACCTGTTGTAAACTATGTCCATGGAACTGGACCCCCAGAGTGGCGTCCGTTATCTGGTGGGTACCATCATGGCTCTGTGTGGAATAGCATGATCCATGGAGTCGTGTAAGTGCTAATGAAGTGCACTGGGGTATGTTTCAGCATTTGTATGTGCATTGTCCATCTGCGGGTGTCATCATGTAGGGTTGGTTTTGTTTGCAATAGTCCCTTATCAGACGGTTGGTGTGACAGGTACACTCACATGTAGAACCACATACTCTAGCCATCACACACAATCCACTGGGGACATGAATCCAAACTATACGTGTCTCTACACATAGCAGTTGCAATTATACACAACAAAACACAATACAGGCTGTCTCCCGAAGGTAGGGCAAATGGGCAATGCCCAAGTGGAGAATTCAATTATACCCCACTGTTGCCGCGTAATTGGCGAATGGAGTAGCTGCACAGCTGATGTGCAAGTAATAAGTCACTCAGGAACAGCAATTGGTGGCAGGAAAGCACATGTTACAGGTATCGATGTATATAAGGATCACTTGCCAGACATTCAAACCGTATGCTCATACCATAGAACTGTTTAAACAGTGTAAGAGAGATAGTTATGAAAGTCTGGAACGATAACAAGGTATGTAGAACACTCGGTATGTAAGTGTGTGTATAGCCTGTTATGTATTAATTATGTTAGTGTATGTATAGCCTGTTTTGTATTAATTAAAAGTGTTCACAATGCATAAAGTGGGAAAAGGTATTATGTAGTGATGTCTTGCTGAGCATAGTAACGCTTGTAGAAATTGTGTGTCCTGCAGTGCGCCACAAGGTAAACATCACAGACACCACAAGGGATGCTACATGAGGGCTTTAAACAGAACAATTCCATACCACCCACTGTCAGTGGTAGGGTATGTCCAACAAGTACGTGCCATAGCAGGGGATAGTATATGTTGATATACTGTCACAGTAGGCATGTGTATGGGCATATAATGACAATGACATGTCGAAGGTGGTCCTGCTGTCCAAGTATGCTTTGCATTATGGGATACCATGTAAAATATGTGTAATGTACAGTATTGTAGGTAGATATGTCAGATATTCTACACAGCATAACAGGCATATCATGCATACCAAAGGTATCGTCTATTGGCATGTACAATATACAATAACAGGATACATATGGCTTGTAGTCATGAGACACTGTAATAGCATGATAGCTAATCTAAATGGAAGGGCTACTCAATTAACCATGCACAAAGACATGTAATAGCTTCACAGGTGCATAGTGGGGTACTATGCAGTCTGGCTAGTCTGTGTAAGCACAACTACAGTGTTCACACCAGCGGCACCTCTCTAGGGTAGTGTCCTGTCTGTGAACAGCAGAGCCATGTGTTACCTGCACCTCTGCACAGTACAGCCACTGCAGTGATCCCTGGCGACATGTGTCTTCCATCCACCAAGTGAGGTATCACATGAACAGTGCTACTGAGTGTTCCTGCGTGATGTACATAGGAATCATTTTCCAAAGCATGGTGAGTGTCTGGTTTGGGAATGTAACCCACAAGCACATCCCACTCATCATTGCGTGTGTGCACATATCCATGAGCATGTTGCTCACAGTGGCTTTATCTTATGTTGTGTATGTGGAGTATATCCATGAATATTGTTGTGGACATGGGCCCTGTCTGTTCAGCAGAGGTCACCCCTCAGTATGTAGTATGCAAATGTGTACAGACGTGGTGTCCGTAGTTCTGCCGCATACTTCAACCGTCGGATCTCAATAAACGTCATGGCATGTTAATGTTGTGGTATGTAAAGCCGTAGCTGTTGTGTAAGGTACACCCTAAATGGGGTGTTGTACCCTTGAATGTGTGTATACGTCTGGAGTTCAGAGGTACAATGGGTGCCTATGTTCCAGCTACAAACCCAGTACAGATAAGTGTGGCCACGTAGAAGGATATCCACGCTACAGTGGCAATATGGTTACCAAAGGAGTGGCTGCGACATATGTGTGTACTGTGAGCACGTACCATGAAACATGTATTTAGGGGACTACCACCTATGTGATAGTCAGTCGGTGAATGGTGTAATGCAAAGGGGATGTTCATGCACCTTGTGTCATGCAGCTTGAGGCCATGATATTGATATCAGGTATCCATCACAGTGACACCCTTATGGAGGGGGGTCAGTATCAGCTGGTGGATCAATCATGGTGCTTTGTATGCAGTTGTCTGTAAAGCTAGGCAGAGAAAGTCCCTCTGTGTTAGCCTGTACCTCAGGGAAGCATATACTGAACATGAGGGGGGCCCTATGACTGAGGACTGTGGTACGCCAAGTGTAACTGAAATACAGTAGGCACTATGGTATGCTACCCTCATTGTGTGTGTCCTGTCCATGAGCCACTTTGCATAGCATGCTGAGACATAGGGGTTGATGTGCAGGTGGATGTGTATGTTGTCAATACCAGAATGGAGAACGGTGCTGCAAGGCAATGAGAGGACAATGTAGGCTGTGTGGACCCTCTTACCGTCATCAACTACCCTGGTAACTGCATGAAAGGAGTCCACCAGGTGTAGGAGCCATTCTCTGGCCCTAACAAGTCCAACTTGGGTGGCATCAAAGGACCGGAGCCCACCAATGTCTCTGTGAATGACTTCCATGATGATGTGCCTCATAGCCTTGCAGAACAGTCCAGTCAGGTGTGTAGGGCAATAGTCCCCCTCGTGCATTGTGGTGCCACCTGTGTGGATTGTGATAACTGTTGCTGTGTGCCATTCAAGAGCCACAATGTCTGATACAAGGCTATTACTGAATATGGTGGCCAAGTGGGGAGACATGTCGTTCAGAGGTTTGTGTAAATCACAGCCTGGGATGTTGGACGGTCACATGGGGCCAGTGTTCCAGGCCATATAGAGTGCAGGTTAGTACTGTGTAGGTGTGACCGCAGGGACATCACAATGTTCCTGCATGGATTGTGGCCCTGTAGGGAGTGAGAGGGTTTAATATTAGCATTGAACCCATCGGCCAGCATGTTGCCAACATCACCTGGTTCTGTAATGTTCCTGAGTAACTGTTGTATGTCAGAGAAGATGTGGGTATTGCCATTGACTACTGACATACCTCCATAATGCCTTGTGGTACACCCTGGAATGTGTTGCAGTAAAATGTTTACGTAGCTAGTTTTGGAGTATGTGATGAGGGATCCTGTAGCCCTACTGAGGCTGACCAGTGAGCTACCCCACCCATGGGATTGTACTCCACTTTGCAACAACCTCCACCTGTTGTAAACTATGTCCATGGAACTGGACCCCCAGAGTGGCGTCCGTTATCTGGTGGGTACCATCATGGCTCTGTGTGGAATAGCATGATCCATGGAGTCGTGTAAGTGCTAATGAAGTGCACTGGGGTATGTTTCAGCATTTGTATGTGCATTGTCCATCTGCACGGGTGTCATCATGTTAACTACTGCTGTCATAAGACGTCTGTAGTAGGCGTTGTAGTACTCTTGTACTGTGTATGCCGGGAAGGGTGTGGTGCCGGGATGTGGATAACAAGGGTGATTAGCATATGTTCGGAATCCACCAATGAGGGGATAACCCCAGGTGTGGAACACCAGTCACATGATGGTAGTGTCCATGTCAAGGATTTTGTTGGTCTTGGAGGTGGTGTGTATGGGTTGATCCAGCCGAGTGGAGGTTATGAATCCCAGACAGCTTTGGCCTAATGTGTCGGTACATGAATGGCTATCCCAGTTAAGTGTGGGGTAGTGTCAGTCTCACATCAGTAGTACCTGTCTGAGCCCTACTGTCCAGTACACCAAGAAATGAGGTCTGGTAACCGTGGGGTATGTTGTTGAATCCATAGCTTGTTACAATGTGTATAGCAGTTCTGGCCACAGTTAGTTGCACGTGGAGCACCTCTGATGCATTGTGCTAAGTAACTAGCCAGGATGTGTGTACAACATAGTGGAATATGGGAACACCTCAACCGTGGGTGTGCCGGTCCAGGTTACATGACTGAAAGGTATGGTCTGTGTATAACCTGTCATTGCAGGTGTGCTCTGCAGAGCCTAGAGGCAGGTCCCAGTCACTGCAGAGATATTGAAGTGGTCCATTATAAGGAGTGCCTTGCTTGTGTGCGTCAGAGACGAAGATGTCAAGCATTGTGTCACATGACTCCATGTTCTGCTTGCCTGTTCCCATTCTGGTGGTGAATGTTATTGGAAACTGTGCAAGACAGGCAGTATAGAAGCAGCAAGAGCCTTACATGTTATCTTTACTCCCAGGGCTGACAGATGCAGGTCAGTTGTGCCAAAGCATCGTGTTTTGCTGACCATGTCAGTCAAAGCGGACAGTTGCCTGTGGAATGACAGCAGAAGCATAGGCAACTGTTGAAGTGACACAGTCAGTTGTTGTGCAGTGGTATCGGGTCTGGATGAATGCATAATGCTCCCCAGGGCTTGGCCCATACATCAGGGCTACAAGACCGGTGAGCTATTGCATGTCCCTGCACATGTAGTCTGTGAAGTTGCATCTCAGGCCAGTCACACTAACATGGAGAATGACAGTCAAATTGTACCTAGTAAGGTGTGGCATGGGTGCATAGGTTATGTTGCAGAACCAGTTACCCGACAGCAAGATGTAAGCGAATATCGCCTTGTGTAGCCTACTGAGTGGAACATCAGTGTGACCGCCTACAGAGTCACCTATGACAGGTGTGTTGTGTATGTTATAACACCGTATTGGCTGTATGTGATGGGCACACATGAGTCTGTAGGCTATAAGTTATTGTGTTTGGTGATGGGGGCTGCCTTCGGTGCCTACACAGAGTATGGAGAGGTACTGCACAAGTTGTACACATATGTGTGGCCTGTGGTGGTGGAGATCTTGTGAGACTATGTGATGAGTAGGGTGTGTTGCGAATGTTACACACCCCTACATGATTGTCAGGTGCAGTCAGGGTTGGTGACAGCATTACCCCCAGCAGGGCTGCATATGTGCATCTCCCACAGGCTGTAGTGTCGTATGTTGGGAGGTGAGCATTGACTGTGTACATGAGACAATTGCTCTATTGCCACATGTACAACATATTCATCATATACACAGGCAATAGCACTGGTACGTGACAGTTGGACATGCCTGTATATACAACCATGTCTCACAAGATATGTGAGTTACGTGTGTACAACAGCTGTTGTACTGTAAGCAAGCTGGAAATGTCAGGACAGACAGTGTACTTGTGAGAAATGGTGTGGAATGGGTGATATATTAATCAGTAGCTCATGAAGTGCTCACAAGTTCTGCACAAGTGCTGAGCATGGAAATACAATACAGACAGGGTGTTGGATAATATCAACCCACAAGGGGTGACGACAGTCATAATTGGTGGCACCACACTATAACCCTGCCGAGTATGGTCTGCAAGTCCATGAACCATTATCAATGTAGATGTTAGCAGTACAGATGTACATGACAGTACGGATGTTTGACTACATATACCTTCACATGTCACAGGAGTGTTCTACCAGTGGCCTGTTGACAGAATCAACACTACAAAAGGTGCCAGAGTGACATGTTCATATCACACCAGTGCCAGCTACAGTAAAACAGGGTTAATGTGTTGTACTCCACCCTCATTGTAGCCCATACCGCACAGACAAATGTGAGTCATCTGTGTATGTAAGGATGTGAATGGCCATGACCCATGAGCAATAGCTGTCTCAGTGTTGTAAACAACATACATAATGGGCTTTGTGGGTGAGTTGTGTGACATATGTGCACATTCTGACGGATGATATCAGCATTGTCACTGCTAGGTGAATATCCCTGTACCCATTAACTACCACCTAGGCTGCGGCCAACATTATGGACACTGTGTAAGGGATGGTGCTGTGCAGTTCACCTCCCTGAGTTGGTGACGTCTCCAGGCCCCTTAGGTAGTCATACAAGGTACCCATGTCATGACATGGTGCCATCCATGAGCATGGAGAGGATTGGACAGGCATACACAGCACTCGGGTTACCAATATTGGATCACATATCAGCTTTAAGGGGTATTGGCCATGCATGGATGGGCAATACCAGCCTTCACAATCCTCACCTCCACTATGCAGCAGGCTGTCTACCTTGCATAAAGACATGTGTACACTATAATGTTGGACATGCTACATGTCCATATCCTGATCTGAAAGATATACGTCATGGACAGCCACCATCCTACTACTAGAATCGCCACATGCTGGACAGATCCCTGTGCCATACATGTGACATACTTCCGCCATACCATGCAACCCTGTCCATCAAAGCTGCACATGTCATCTCTGTCATACATGGTGTGATGGCCGCATGGTAGATGTAGTATCAACTGTCTGGATCAGTAATGTGGGACTGATGCACCTCGCGGTGGCAAAATGGCTGTCGGATACAGCTAGGAAACCTTGCCCGCACATGCTATAGTTGATAACCATCCCTGCGAATGACGTCCAACTAGCCATTGTCCCATGTCTATCACATGTGCAACACAGGCGAGCCGTGGCAGAATATTGAACAGCTGTACAGTGCCGTGCAGATGTATATGGCAAAACACATGCATGTAAAGGTTTCCATGCGTATGTGTGCATTGTCACTGCTCAAGTCCATTAAGGCAGTGTATGTGTTGATATGTGACATATACACAGCATCAAGGTCAACAGCATTACCGTGGACACATCCAGGCATGTGCTGATAGGTAAGAACACCAGTGCAGGTGAACACACATGCCCACATCAAGACAGCATTCACATGGAGTATGAACAATGTAATGAGGTGACACACATATATGGTGATGATATCCAATGCATAACGGGTGTTACATGTGTGTGACACAAACATGTCAGTTGTGTCAGTCTCATGGTGATTTGCAAAGATAACTGTGCAGATGTACTAGATTTACTAGAAATGTATGTGCAGCAGTATCTCTGTACATCTCTGATACTGTGACCTGTCACCATAATTATGTCTTACAGATAATGCCTCATACACACCTGCCAGCGTACAGCCGCCAGGAGGATGATGTCCTCATCCCGTACCTCCACGAGAACTACGAGATGTTGTTCAGCCATGTGCCACAGCATGCCCAGCAGCGTGACGACATGTGGCAGGATCTTCGCAGGAGGGTGAATGATGTGGGTGGCCATAATCACACCTACCAGCAGGTGCGCAGACACTGCACGGACTTAATACGACATGCAAAACAGCGTGCCACTGCAATCACCAAGGAACAAGGTGGAACAGGTTGTGGGCCACCAACCCAGCCCCCACTCATACACACCGAGGAGCTACTGGCCAGTCTGGGGACACCCTCAGAATAGCATCCTCAAACACTAGCTGCCATCGTGGAGGTGGGTGTCTCCCAACCAATGAGCCTGGAGTTGCCTGGTAAGTCACTACTGCACATATGGCTATTATATCCCATTTAGTTGCATGTGTCACTGTACATTATGTAATGTAACATCATATGCAAGGTATGTTTACACACATGCTGCATACTACAGTATGCTACCCTGTGTATGCACACATGTGCATACTATATGCTATTGTACAGACAAATGTGTTAACATGCACAGTGCACCCTGTGGCTGTCATACAGTCATGGATAATGTTCAAACTGCTGTTTCACCCCTATACAGGTACCTCTGGCATGCCGCACAGACATCAGTCCGTTGCAGGTATCAGGCATGTTAAAGCATAGATCTATTTGCCATGTGGCCAGTTAACACCTGTACACATGATGTTCAGTCCAGTCATGATATACAGGTCACATCACCCATCATTCACACTGGCCACCCATGTGCAATATATACAAACGAAATGATACACCAGCATGACACCACAGTATTCGTCATTGCTACATGTCTGGACAGCTGTGCATATAACGGTGGAGGTGTTGTACAATGTAGGCATATGTACTATACATTGGAACAACACGTGTGGTACGCAAACAGTACCACACAGTGGGCTGTGATTTGGGCAGCCCATAGGAGTCACCATTGTGTTATATGCCCCTGCAATGGGTGCACACATTGTGATGTGACATCTGACATGTCCCAGACACATAGTGTTCTGGCTGCAATATTGTCACACTATCCCATAACCCATACCCCACATACCAAACATACAACCCGTTGTCTGCATAGCCCTGTGGATGGTGACATATTCAACATCTATGGGTGTATGTCATATGGGACAACACAGACATGTGAGATTGATGGCCATCACGCACATTTGGCAAACACATGTGCACACATGGCCATGGGGGATGGCCTGAAACATGTAGCCACAAAGTAGATGTGATGTGTATACACCCTATTGCACATTGTCCACACATGCTCCAATTATAGCCTTAGCTGACTGATTATACAGTTGATGTGGTACACTGGACATCCTAAAAGCCTGTGCACAGCTAGCGGAGGTGTCACTTAAGTCTATTATATAAGATGTGTTGAACATCACGACTGTGTCATAGCATGACAGTAGTCACCTCTACAGCTTCCACAGACATTGACACCACATCAGGCCACAGATACTGTACATTTCCCTTGCTGCTGTAGGACATCACCATTAGCTGTGCACATCGTGTGTGTGGTAGATCAATGTCATGTGGGACATGGTGAATTGACAAGTCTGCTATGTGTGGACATGGTTGTCAGGCAGCTAAGACTCTGTAGTAGTTGTGCAGGGGTGTCATCTGTAGGTCCTCCAGTGACCTGTCACATGACACACCATGGTTTGTTGTGTATACACCTCAGCATCGTGGGTCACCATCCACAGTTATGTCATGGCTATGCATGTAGTTATGGCTATGCAATGTGTACATATTATGCACTGTATAGCAATATAGACACCTCATGATGCCATGCAATGGCACAGTGTCTGTACCTCACACTGTATAGCAATGTAGATGGCTCACACTACCCTTCCATGCTCATGCACATTTGCTAAACTAGCATTCTATCTGTAGGACATACAGACAACACCGCAATGTGATGCCCATTACGATGCTGTACATGTGTCAGGACACCATTGTGTCAGACATGTATGCATGTTAATGCACACATCAGCAGATTACATGTCAAGGTCATGTCAGCCATGTGTACTGTTATCCTGTTCTGGTCCGCATGGTGTATCATGGGGATGCATGCATACTACCATGATTGTGTGAACTGCATGGCTAATGATATGACACCTGCTTGCTGTAGTGTACACCCCAGGGAGGTATGCTAACTAACAGTATTAATATCTGAGCTGCATGCCGTCTGCTGTATCACAGGCATGCTGCATGCCGTCTGTCAAATCACATGCATGGTGTGTGTGTGTCTGTGTGTGTGTCTGTGTGTGCATGTGTCTGTGTGTGTGTCTGTGTGTGTGTGTGTGTGTGTGTGTGTGTGTGTGTGTGTGTGTCTATTGTAATTTAGAGGATTTCTTTGCATTCACAGGTGATGTAGGTGCGTTACCCTCCTGCGGTCCATCTGATGTTAGTGTCCCCACAGATACTAGCAGTGATGAACATATGCATGAGATACAGGCAGGGTTGTCAGGGGCAGAATCTTTGCCAATTGTTGCCATCCCAGCTATGTCCCCCTCTTCCCCGCACGCAGTTCTGCTGCCAACACATACCGCATCACCAGTGGCCATAGAGGAAGGACAGTCAGCGTCTGTTAGCCTGGAACAGGAAGGTGTGGCTACATAAGGTGTGTCTCCACACCATGGTATCAGTGTAATGACTGAAGATGTGCCACACAGGCATGTGGCCGGTGCTGCTCGTAGGAGGACCTCTGGCAGACACGCACCTGCAGGACAGAGCACAGCAGCTGGTATCACCAAACGCATGTTCCAGACTGTAATGGCGGCACAGGCATGTGCTGAATGGCAGAACAGAGAAGGGCAGAGGCTGCAGAGGGCTGCTATCTGTACCCTAAATGACAACATCCAGACATTGGCAAATGCTCAACAGCAGATTGCTGATGTTCTGGACAGGCGATCAGGTGACATGGTCAGAATCCTTGACCGTGGCATGGCAATCCGCGAGCGTGAGCTGTCTGTGCTGGAACATCTGGTATGAGTGAGGCGTAGGCCACGTGGACGTATGCCAGCTACACCACCCATTGCAGGTCAACGTGAGCGTGCCACCTGACATGCCCGCTCCCATAGTGCCGGTAGCAGTAGCAGTGCAGCTGGTGCTGCGCTGTCCACACCTGGACACAGCAGGCCACATGGACATGGCCCTGGACATTCCCAGTGGGGACACAGTTCCAGTGGACATGTGTCATCGGACAGTAGCCAATCTGTACCTCCGCCTGGTAGTGCCTGTGCAACCCCTGGCAGGCACAGGTAGCATGGCCGTGGCCAGACACAGTGAGCTGTACAAACTGGTCTGTACAATCTGGAACTGTCAATAATACCCCTGTGTAGGCCTCACAAAAGGCAGAACTGTGTGCACACATACATGCACACAGCAAACACATCTGTAGGGCACCACAACACCCACATGCATACTGAACTGACATGTCCAATTATATCACCGTCCCTTACCCACGCACATGATGTCATCCATTGGTGCAGCCTATGCCCCTGGCAAACATTATCACCCTGTGCATATGATGAAGCCTGTGCCACATCCCTGTCATCCACACCATCGGTGCAGGGACATGCTCAAATGTTCTGATGCACAGGGTGAACAGAATAGTGAGAGAAGTGTACTGTTAACACGCACCAGAGATACCATGTAGTACAGGTTTAACAGGCATTGTTATATGTTCACAGTATGTGTCTCGGTAACAACAGTAACAGCATGTTGGTAATGATGCCCTGGTTCCCTCCTTATGGTCTACTTGCATGTGCCTACAGGTAGCAGTGTTTGCAGTCTCCCATGTGTAACTGTGGAGTACTCACAGGCACGTATGGCAATATCAGCATGCTATACGTAGCCTCAACCTGACTGTTGGAAAGGCAAACATACCACAGATGTCCACACATATACTGATCCAGAAGCATGTGGACAGTTTAATAGGCTACAGTGTCTAGAGACGTGACATCCATACCATACCAGATCACATTACAGGTATGTTGACATGGTGCAGCGGGTTGTACACAGTGGTCTGGCCGATGATAACGTTAGAGGCCTCTTGATAGCATGAGGCCTCACTGTGTAGCAGTATTACCCTGTCACATTACAGGAACATGCCCACACTCACGGGGTCAACAACACTATAACGCATAACCCATAGTGTTGAGGTGAGGACCCCTGCCTATGTGGTCATCACCCTCACAGTACTGTGCACCCAAACAATGTAATGGTCTACTTGCATACATGTAGCCATGTTTGTATGCATTGCAATTGGTGGACATGTGTGATGACATACATAACACATGGACTGTTGTATGATATGATGTGTGTCATGAGTAACTAGGACAGAGGGAGTGTGTCCTCGGTTAACATTGCTACCTCATGTACTGTTAGCATTCAACAGCCATGGACCCACCTTCCATTTGCGTACATGTGATTGCTGTAGCCACTTGTCTGCAAGGAGGACAGCAAAAGCTATGCTATGTACATATGTGTTGTGTGTGTGGTCCGTGCACATATCCAATGCGATTACATAGGTTCATAGGTTCATACTAGGCTATCTGCCCTGGGGCAATTATAAGCCTCACCCGATTTTGTTTGGTTTACGCCACCCATTGATTTGAGTATACTGTGCCCTTTTTAAGGTTTAGTTTGCTGTGCCTCTGTCTAATAGTGACACGGAAGTAATCCCCGGGACAAACCTACGATCCCCCATCCACTCATCAAGATTCTTCTTGAAGAGATTCAGTGAGGTGCTCTGCCTAACATGAATTGGAATTCTGTTCCAGAGCGAAGGGAGCCTCTGGGTTATGAATCTGTCCCTCCAGCAAGTTCTATTTATTTCAGTGCTGAGGTTCACGTCCCTCGAGTGTGTGGCTCTAAGGGATTTAGATTTACTGAGGTGGAGCATGTCCATTAATTCTGGATTGGACATAGCTTTCTATGTCAGGCATAGATTGCCTCGAAGTAGGCGTTATGCAACTGAGTAGAGCTGGAGTTTTTTTAACCGAGCAGCATATGGCATCTGTTTGAGTCCCTTGATCCTCTTGGTGAGGTACTTTTGGGTTCTTTCTAATTGCTGCAGGTGTCGGGTAAGGTACATCCCAAAAGGGGCATTGTATTCTATGATGGGCCTGATGAGGGATGAATAAAGGGGCACGATTACCTCTCTTGATCTAGATGTGAATCCTTTCATGATGATATATCATATCCAAACATGTGTGTTCTTGGGTGTACAGCAACAGTCATCTGTCACAGCTGTGCAAGACCCAGGGCCCCTGGTATATGTAGAGCCGACCTGGTTATTACAGTGGTATCATTGCAATAACACATGATGGAACCCTGCCGGTACATGTGTAGTCTGCACAGTTGCTGTAGACCTATGTACAGTCCACTGGTCATGAGTCACACAGTGTTGTGGTAATATATGGCTGTGTATTGCTGGTCCAACGACATGATGATGTCTGAGGGCTACATTGTAGACTGTGGTGTGTACCTCTGTGATCTGCACCTGAGACATCTGTGATGGCTCCTGAGTGTGTACTGGTCAGTACATGTGAGTGGCCTTTATGTACGTGGGAACAGTAACACCATACTGTGCCCTTCTGTGTTTATAATCCATGTGCACGCAAGACGACCCTTTGCAACTACTAAGTGTGTGAGCATGCCCAGTACACTGTTGTGTAGATGGACACACAGTACATTCCAAACTGAGCCCTTCTGTGTTTAGAATCCATGTGCATGCAAGTCGGCCCTTTGCAACTGCTAAGTGTGTGAGCATGCCCAGTACGCCGTTGTGTAGATGGACACACAGTACATTCCAAACAGACGTGTGATACTAAGCGTGAGGGCATGCCCAGTGGCACCTTGTGTCAGTGATGTGCCTCTGTGTATGGGCATGGCCACTGACATCCTGTATAGTGATGGTGGTCATCCAGGCAACAGATGCCCGTTTACAACGTCACGATACATTGAACACACTGGTTGACTGTCTTGAAGGGTGTACTGTCTGTGGTGCATCCCATATCCATGTAGTGTTGTTGTAGTGCTCCGTAGATGTATGTTCTACTCCCAGCCCTGCCAGGTGTGTGCCTGAGTGTGTATGTGTGTGTGTGTGTGTGTGTGTGTGTGTGTGTGTGTGTGTGTGTGTGTGTGTGTGTGTGTGTGTGTGCGTGTGCATGTGTGCGTGTGTGTTTCTAGCTGCCTGGGGACAGAGTAATGCTTTTAGATGGCTCACACCACATACATTCCCTATCGGCGTCTTTGCCTTTGCGGATGATGTCACCCACCTAGAAGTATGCTTCTGGGAGTGCTGTGTTCAGTAATCTCGGCAGCGCATTCTGTAACTGCGTATTGCTGTATTGTGATAAGGTAGTTAGGTGTATGTTTGGCTCCCAGCCCTGCCAGGTGTGTATGTGTGTGTGTGTTTCCGGCTGCCTGGGGACAGAGTAATGCTTTTAGATGGCTCACACCACATACATTCCCTATCGGCGTCTTTGCCTTTGCGGATGATGTCACCCACCTAGAAGTATGCCTCAGGGAGTGCTGTGTTCAGTAATCTCAGTAGCGCGTTCTGTAACTGCGTAATGCTGTATTGTGATAAGGTAGTTAGGTGTATGTTCGACTCTCAGCCCTGCCAGGTGTGTGTGTGTGTGTGTGTGTGTGTGTGTGTGTGTGTGTGTGTGTGTGTGTGTGTGTGTGTGTGTGTGTGTGTGTTTCCAGCTGCCTGGGGACAGAGTAATGCTTTTAGATGGCTCACACCACATACATTCCCTATCGGCGTCTCTGCCTTTGCGGATGTCACCCACCTAGAAATATGCCTCTGGGAGTGCTGTGTTCAGTAATCTCGGTAGCGTGTTCTGTAACTGTGTAATGCTGTAGTGTGATAAGGTAATTAGGTGTATGTTCGACTCCCAGCCCTGCCAGGTGTGTGCCTGTGTGTGTGTTTCCAGCTGCCTGGGGACAGAGTAATGCGTTTAGATGGCTCACACCACATACATTCCCTATCGCCGTCTTTGCCTTTGCGGATGACGTCACCCACCTAGACGTATGCCTCTGGGAGTTCTGCGTTCAATAATCTCGGTAGCGCATTCTGTTACTGCATAATGCTGTAGTGTGCTAGACTAAACAGGTAGATGCTCGATTCCAGGGCATGGCAGGTGTGTGTTTGGCAGTTATACCGTATGTGTTGATATCTGTGGGTGGCTAGCTGCAGGATGTATCCAGTTTTTTTTGTTGCTGACCTATCTAATGTCCACAGTCCACATATTCTGCCAAGACTCTGGGTTGTTAACACATACAGTCATCAATAGGTCTGGTGAGTAACTGTCAGTAGCCCTACTCTTATCCTTGCTATGGTCTGACCCGTGTGACGCAACATAACACACATGCCTTAATATTAACAGCACTACATGATGCAGATGGCACATGTAGTTTCCTTTCCATTCCTGTCTAATGCATTGCTGTCATGTGGTTCACTGTTGTGACATAAATGCCATATCTACATATGTGTACATGTATATGTGTGTATGTATATATACATATATATATGTCCATGTATATATGTCTACAAATAATATATGTGATATATGTAGATGTAGAGGTGGGCATAGATGTGAACATATGTCTGGGGACTTCAGCACTATTGACTATTTTTGCCGGATGATCTGTACATGATAAACTCGGATCTATGTATATCTGCCATGGCGTGGTGTTAATGCACATTGTCTGTGGTGTGCAGGGCCACAGGTTGTTGTCGTGTAGACACTGGTTATTTTGTTGCTGGGAAGACCATGGGACATCGAATATGGTGATGGTAAGGCATCTGTTGCCAGTTGTGTGTGGATCTGAGTGACACTGAGCAGTGGTTAATATGTTGGAGGTTCGGTATGGGTCATATAACTATTCATTAGAAGACTATACTATGCAGATGAGGTTGACTATGGTGTATCACATTTATCACCAGTGTGTGCTGCTGGTCCCTGGAGTGTATGTGTCTAGCCAGCCAGGTGCAGGTCTCGCATATAGTTGATAGCATGGGAGGGGGGTCAGGCATACTGTACGTACATTGCAGAACTTTGCCTCGGGAGTGCTCCTGCCTTAGCAAACCTAAGCTAGGGGTGTGTCTATACCTGCCTGGTGATGTTGGGAGGGATGACAGCAGTGGTAGGGTAGTCAGAGTGTCCAGGCTGCACAAACAGGTGTTGATCAGCACAATCAGCTGATGACATGTCCAGCCCGCACATGAACAGTACACTAATGCGAGCAAGCAGCATACACACATTTCATCCACACTCTACACCACCGTTGTATACCTGCAGGGACATTTCATGACACAGTCCAACCAAATGACATGGGCTGCAGCAGGCAACATATACCAATGTGTGCAGGGGGGCTGGGGCATTGCGGATGTGTATGCTGCCAAACAACCCTTACTGGGGTGACATAAGACTTTATTGACCGAGGGTGAATTACCAGGGTCTACATGGGCTGGGGATGTTGGACCACTATGTGGTGGACAGAGACCTCCTACAGCAGCTTGTTGACCTGTGCCTAACACATCACACAGGCCGAGGGGAAAGCATCACAGTGGATACCATGGGATGTGTTGTCCTAGGTGTACTAGCCACAGGTACCTCACACAGCACAACTGGGGATATCATGGGTATCTCACAGGCATCTGCATCCAGAGTATTGCACCACTTCACAGATGCCATGTCAACACATGCTAGTGAGCACGTACAGGTCCTCCACATACGTGATTAGTGGACCAGCAATATGAATATGTTCCACCACATGGATGAGTACCCTGGGGTACTGGGTGCTATAGTCTGCACATGTAGCAGCACCCAGGGAGCAGGGTAGGGCCTACAGTTAGTGCAGGGACATACCCACCAACAGCTAGGCCCTATGCGATGGCCAGGGCATGAGATTGAATGTGTGTGCTGTCTGCCCTGGAAGCTGTGATGTGTCCAATATATGGTGTCTGACACAGCTGTAGCACACCAATGCCTATGTGGACATCCCCTACAGTCTCACAGTGGGGGATGCTAGGTAAACACTGGTGTAGTGGCTTATAACACCCATCAGCAATGCACACACACCTGAACACTCACACCATACTGAGGCGGATGCACAGGCAAGACATATACATGTGCATGTGTTTGGTATGCTCGGTTCACAGTTCTGGTATCCGGACACATCTGTAGAGGCTCTGCAATATTCACAAGCTACATGCATACATGTTGTTATGTTATTTGCTATGCTACACAATGTTAGCCTGCAGTAACAGTTGCAGCAGAAACAGCATGGGGCAGGGCCACACAGCCCAACACTACTGCCAAGGCCTGTACAGGCACAGTGTGACTTGGTGAAGGAACTACCTGTGTAGGGCACAGTCGGCGACAGCACATGCACAGTATGACCTGCCCTTGGCAAAGAGGCAACACATGGCATATGCACTGACACAGTAGGTACCCACGGATTTCCCCTCACTGACCTGCACACAGTATAATGGATGCCAAACATGACAGTACCTGTGCTCAGCCATGTATGGGAGGTGCACTGTGTGCATCCGACATAGGCAGCACTCCAGCACTGTCCTCAAGTCCGTAACACAACCAGGGTATGTCTATTGACCTAACAAGTGGCGGTTGTATTAGAATGTGTACTTACCCATTGCTCTGGTATGTATGTGAGCATACAAGTGACTGTGGTGGCAGACAGTGCACATACATAGTGGCACCATGACCTCTGTAGCACATACTGGGGTCACAATGGTAGCCTGTAGTACACAGAGTGTCCTACCCACTGCAGATTATTGGCTGACCATCATGTGTGTCCGTACAGCCCACACACATTCCATGCATCTGGACAGATGTGGACCAATACAGACAAATGATATACGATGGCCTATGGATATGCCCAATGACTGACCCCAACCCCGTATGACACACACAGATGACAGCAGGCCAGGCTGTTTGATGTAGGATGTGTAATAGGACATCCAACACCACTCTGCTGGTAATTAATGCTGGGAACTGACGTACCCTGGTATCCCTCCAACCAGCAATTTAGGTAGGTCCACACACTGACATGGAGTACCCAGCAGACCAGTACAGTAGCGGCAGATGTGTACAACTGTTGTCTGTGCCCCCCATCACACCTACACATGTGAGAGCCATGTGCACCACTTACAGTGCTGTGTAGGACTGTGGTTGCATGTCCCCCCACGCTATACAGACATGTAGCAACTGTCAATGCCACATGACCATTAGCTACCCTGCAGACACAGCATGTCACCTGTCTGTGTAGAATGGAGGGGTCAGCAACACAGTACTATCTGGACATGTGACACATGCAATACAGTTGACCATACTTTGCATGCTCACACACATGACGGTATTGTCAGTCTACAACATGCGCAACAGTCATACTGGGCATGCTCACACACTGAAACACAGGATGGCCAGGCATGCACACACCAATGGTCTGGACATATCTGCCAGTACATTGCTATACTGTTGGATGTCTGTGCTGTATGGTGTTTGCGGTCTATTGTCTGTACATATGCCATGGTCTATTGTCCATTCACATGAGCTATGTGCACAGGGTACATCTACCATCACGTGTATAGGGCAGTTCTTTGTTTGTGGACAGGCCGACGCCTTTGGATACAAACCAGGTAAGGCACAGTCCAGCAGGTGGGAGCTGTTGTGCGTGGGTTTGTACAGTGTTAAGCACTGCTGACCTCTGGTCACAGCACCTTATACATGTTTATATTCCACATTTCTTTGACAGGGCACTACTGGCATACTGGTAGACAAACACTCTTACAGCCACTTGCTCTCCGACATTTCCACTTACATTTGTCACTCACGCTGGGTGTGTGCGATCCCTTGTGATGCGTATTACATCGGACTACATGACTACAGTATCGGGTATGGGTAACCATTTTGAGACGGCAGCCGTTCGACTGTACGGACTTGGCGGCCTGTCCAGTGATGTAATCATATTATATGCGTGTTCCTCATATGATCTGCTCCCATCTGCCTGAAACATGGGAACCGATACTCTGCAATGCTGACATGTGACTTGAGTTTGTTAACGCAGCTGTCTGCCGAGTCATGCTACTCCATACCAACTGCACGTTGAGCACCTTTCAGATTGCACAACGGGAGACTGTAGGAGTGACACCTTTCCCACTTTGCATGGGACAGTCCCTCATCACACATCACATGTGACAATACCAGAACTCTCCACCAATCGGGGACACATTTCTGCAGAATCAGGGACAGGTCATGAAAAACAGGGACACATATACAAAATTAGTGCTATTAACTTGACACATTGACAGAATCAGAGCATATGACATAATACACATATTCTGATGTAACAGTTGTATATAACTCTTACTTATTGTCATTAGTCAGTAAGTGTAATTCACTACCTTTCCTTCAACAGCCACTACATTTAGGAGGGATTAAGAGGGAAACAGTTAGACTTTCAGTCAAACTCAGGGATGTACCTGACATTCAGGGACAGTTGAGTGGTATGGACAATACTCTAGCCATTACAACTGTCCTGATTAGGGGACCTTCTCATGTTGTAGGTGTCTGTACCGGTTGCTTGTTACAGGTCTTGTATACCTGACACGTCGATATGTCATATGTAGTAGCATAAGCAACTATACTGCTGCTAGACTATGCTTTGATTTGCTCCGATATGTATATTTCTGTACTATGCATGGCTGTAAGTATGTTCTGCCCTGGTACATCTGACAGTTCTACAGACTAGTTTCCACTTTGGCCGTTCAGACTGATGGCGGCCCTATAGACACTATATGTACCCACAGCATACCTCTCAACTGTCCCTGATTTTGGATCATATTTTAACTCTGTCCCTCTTAATCCCTCCTAAACTAGTGACATTTGGAGGAAAGGTGGTGAATTAGACTTAATGAATAATGACAATAAGTAAGAGTTACAAACTTCTTTAACCTCAGAAAATGTGTATTCATTCATATGCTCTGATTCTGTCAATGTTTCCAGTTAATAGCTCTAATATTTTAAATGTGTCCCTGATTGTCCCTGTGTTTTCTTGACTTATCTATGATTCTGTTGAAATTTGTCCCCAATTGGTTGAGAGGTCTGAGCCACAGCCAGTAGTACACGGACGACCTCCACGGTTTGCATACGTTATGGTTATTCATGTAGCATTATAATTGATAATACTGTTTCCTATTACATGTAGCTGTTACTGATACAACAAATTGATGTCTGACACCACTACACACACTATATAGCCTCCATTCCCGAACTTACAGGCCCAGACCTCTCAACCAATTGGGGACAAATTTCAACAGAATCAGGGACAAGTCAGGAAAAACAGGGACAATCAGGGACACTTTTAAAATATTAGTGCTATTAACTTGATACATTGACAGAATCAGAGCATATGAATTAATACACATTTTCTGAAGTAAAAGAAGTTTGTAACTTTTAATTATTGTCATTATTCATTAAGTGTAATTCACCACCTTTCCTCCAAAAGTCAATAGTTTTAGGAGGGATTAAGAGGGACAGAGTTAAAATTTGGGTCGAAATCAGGGACGTCCATGGAAATCAGGGACAGTTTAGAGGTATGCACAGGCCATGTGGCATAACTGTTGTTTTGCAAGACACAACTGCCCAAACGGGTGTGTCCCTCGCAGGCGTACGGGTGTTTAACCTCTTCTATTATGCTATCATCTACTTGAAGTGGTCAGCAACTTATGCACTTTCCGTCAGTAGCAGAACTCACATACCAATGGGTGTGACTGAACACCATATCAGGAACAATGCAGAACACCCTGCGTGACACATTTAGATGATTGGTTCTATTAACCAGACACATTCACAGTCATGGAACATATGAATTAATTCACGTTTGTCGAGGTACATGCTGCTTATGACTCATACATGTTGTCATCTGTCATTACCTGCATTCTGCCACCTGTTCACCTAATGTCAGTAGTTCTGGCAGTGTTTCTTTGGACTTTGTTACATTCTGATACATAACTATGGATGTCCATGCTACTCGGGTACACGGCACTGTGTAGGTCTCTATGTATTCCCCGATGGTTTACAAACTATCCGGTAGATGTGCTCTTCAGGATTGGGAGGTGTAGCCATATGCTATGCCCACATAGGAATATTAATGACTTCCACTGGGCGGGCCTACTACATCTCTGCCAACCAGCACCTGCACACTTAAGCCCATTAATGCATACCCATGGTCCACCTACCTGGCACCCCTCTACAGCAGTTATGACAAATACTTACTGCGAGCGCAGCTGGGGTATGAGCACACCCCTACACATTGCCCACTCTCCCCATCTTGGGACACGTCATATGTTTTGTCAACCCATGTATTATCACACTGGCACAACCTACTGTTCCATGTACACCTACATCCTGCTCGTATTAGTGTCGGCAGATTCTTTCATACCTGACCTTTTGGGGTCCCGCAAGGTACACCGTTATCCATGTTTAAAGTGTAAACCTTGCAGACCTCTCCCACTGGTCCTTTCCTACTGGTGTTTTGGACAGCGGCAGTGTATTGATCTGTATTGCCTGTCTATATGTCTGTCCAGCCTAGCTGGGTGATGTGGGGGGTACAACGTTTCTTTATTGGACCTCCCAGTCATAAATGCACGGGCTGTAAATATGTTACCCCTAATTGCTGTGAAGTAACCTATTTATGTGAATGTGTATATCTACACTGACATATAGTTTGTTTTGTGTGTATGTGTATATATCACTACCTGTTGTTTGTGTATATATATCTATCTATATATATATCTCCGTAGTATATCCTTGTGTGCGTGTATACATATATATATATATATATATATATATATATATATATATATATATGTCTATATATATATATATATATATATATATATATATATATATATATATATATATATATATATGTCCGTATGGATATATATGTGTATGTAAATTATTATAGCTATGTGTATATATACGTTTTTATCTATATATATATATACATCTGTGTGTCCATTAACCTATACATTTCCCGGACATGGACACTTACACATGCATATTGGTTTTATCCCTGCTTCAACAGCATACTATTGCCTTAGTCATTTTGACACCGACACTTCACTCCGGTGAACTTGTGCTCAGTATATTGCACGTTATGCAGCAGACAGATGTCGCAGGTTTTTCATGTCTGGGGTGCCACTGCTAGCTGGGTTGTAATAGTGTCATTCGACCTATTCCTCGTATGCGCAACCTATTATTCCTGCTACTGTGTTTGTTTCTCTGCACATTCATATTATTACTGTTGCTAGGATATGTGTTTGTGTTACTGTGACTGTACGTCGACAAATTGTTGTCTTCATGTAGTTGTGTCTTTCTGCTTTTCCTGGTTTGGGGTTGTCACAGCAGAACTCCGTTCCGCTCATTGGTGGCATATAGGGTTTATATGCTGTACTGCCAGACCTGATGCACAATGTCTGACAATGATATGCCCATTCATGCATGACTCCACGAAAACAACACTCTATCTGGGAATCGCAACTACGTACTAGCTAGGGTTACCACCTATCCTACTTTGTGAGGGACAGTCCCTCTTTGGGCAGTTGTGTCCTGCGAAAAAAAAATGAAAAAATGGCAGATGTCCTGAGATTATTGTATGAAAATATTTCCTAAGTTTTCTTTCATAGTTTCATAAAACAGTTATTTTTTCTCTGAAACACCTAAATGTTATATGAAATGGCATAAGCAACTCAAATGCTACACGAATAAGCTTTTATTTTGGTAGAAAGGTGAAGTTCTATCATTTGTACTGGTCATGGGTATGTTTTGTCCTGCTAATCTGACATTTCTACAGAAAATGTCCCACTTTGAGCATTTGAAAAGGTGGTAACCCTAGTACTAGCTGACCTCCACGGGCTGCTCCATTGCACCCGGCGCAACATACCCTATCACTCCTGTGTCCATACTCGCATAGCCATGGTTTCTCCTGCACACCCGTGTTGAGTTTCCCCGCATAACAGACATTATACACCTGATATCACAGCCATGACACACCTTTACACATTGCCCTCTCATGAGCGTTGGGGCCCTACACACATTTTGTACCGCCTCGTGTATTCACAGGCTCACCATCCATTCATATTTGCACATACGTGCCTTTCCTGGTGTTATGGATTATGAACAATTTGCAGGTTACAAGTGTAGGTGGTCACAACATGTCCTACATTCCATCTGTTTACAACGTTGATGTAGCACTTCAACAATGTTATGGCCACTGGTATAGCCCTGCCTCTGGTGTGGAGAGCGGTGCTCTACCCACACTTGTGCAGCTTTATGTGACATACGCTGCGAGCACTTCATAATTCCTAACTTGCTCTGGATTCCCTTCACAACCCTTAGGTTTGCTTTCTTCTTTCAGCATTCCTAACATATATATACATATAGATAGATATGTAGCTATATAATTGCATATTTCAGTTATGTCTGTGGATATTTCTCTATACACACATCTATCTAACTATATATATATATATATATATATATATATATATATATATATATATATAGATATATATATATATATATGAAAAAGCGATACCCACGTTGATTAAACTTTTGTCTTTTTTGCTATTACCAACGTGATTGTTTATTTGGACTTTTCTGCATTGGATTACCCAATTGGATTTTTGAATTATATCATCATACCTTCATCTGTGGGTATCGTTTTTTCATCTAAACAGCAGGACTGGTTTTGTGTTCTGGTATATATATATATATATATATATATATATATATATGAAAGTTACAGCTGTAGAAGACAACATACATTTGCTTTGCTAATAGCTGCATACACCCTCGCAGGCCCACTTGCATCTACTTATTCTGAGTTACATATGTTTACAGGCACGTCTTTAGGATTACATGTGCCTTATTCCTTATGACAGTACCACTTTGATGGAATCCGGTTAACGGACCCATGCGAACGCGGTCACCTTTACATGTATAACTGTTGGCTTTACGGCACAGAGGCATTCATTACACAATTAATATGTGCTATAGTCGTACTTGCACCGGGAATGCCTTTACGTTGGGTGGATGCTATAACCAGTACACTATTGGTGTTCTGGCTCATTTATATGTATACCCATGGTTCATAGCTACTCTGACATATGCCTCACCACTTCCCTTACACAGCAGTCATCCATTCTCCTGCTGGGAAAACCGCAGTACTACAATTAGGACATTCCCTGTTTCCTACTGCTCTGGACCCGTGCTGTGAATCTACTCTCTCCAAAGATATTCATAACCCATACGCTTATAGTCCTCGCACATACGCGTGTTTGATTGTCAGGGTTTTCATGTGCTGGTCCGGGTTTAGGCTCAGTTGAATGGTGACTAGTACTGCCCTGGTGGTGTTCAAAGATCAGATGTAGCACATGGACAGAGTTAGTCCAGAGTTTTACATTCTACCTGTGTTTACAGACGCAGGTGTTTGGGCACCTCTGACCACATTACTGGGTTGGCGCTACACAATTTAGAGCGAGGAGTGGTTCCACTACATAATGCAGGTTGGGGGGGTGGTTTCCCTTCCCATTTGACTATTTCATTCATTTATACATACAATGAATATTATTCTGGACATCTGTTATGAAGTCACCACAGGTATGCAATAGTCTAGTCAACAGCTGGGACAGTTGGTTGGTGTACTTCTGTGTATGGACCTCTCTGATACTCAGGGACTCATGTCTACAGTGACAGGGACAAGGCTAGGACAACTCAGGGACAATCACGGACACTTCTACCATATTAGTACTATTAACTTGGAACATGTTGACAGATTCGTAATATTACTAATTGTCTGTGGTTAAATGTGCCTAGTACTCTTCATTGTTGTGAGTAGTCATTCTCATTTAACACCTTTCCCACAAAGGGCACTGGCTTTGTGAGTTTTTAAGGGTCTGGCCAGTTATTGTGCGAATGCTCTGACCATTGGTATCGTTGACATTGTCATATGTATGGGTTGTGCTGTATTCCGGTTACTAGGGTTGGCACCTTTTCACATGGCCAAGATGGGACATTTTCAGAACACACCAGGTTTTACAAGCTGACACATACCCACGGTCAGTACAAAGGATAGAACTTTACTTATTTGCCTACATAAAAGCCTATTGTTGTAGCGGTTTATTTGCTTATTCTGTTTTTTGTAACATTTAGGTATTGTAGATACTGCAATAATTATTTTCTGCTACTATTACATAACATATGGGACATACTTATGTCCTACAATCCCAGGACATTTGCCATTTGAAATGTCTTTTGTCAGGACACAGCTGTCCAACGATGGACTATCACTCGCAAAGTGGGACAGATGACAACCCTACTGTGGACACCAGATTGTTTGGGCCAACACATAGCCACGGTCACTGCAGGTTTAGAACAGTCATTTGTTTCCTAGCTGTAAGCCTTATACCTTTGGCACTTTTGTTGTTTGCCTGTTTCTTGTACAAATTACATTTATTCTATCCTGACGTGACCGCTTTAGCCAACTGTTACATGCAGTATGGTGCATAGTTATTCCCTACGGTCACAAGACATTTGGCATTGTACCATTGTTGGTCAGGTCACACCTACACACACATTAATTGTCCCTCACACAGTGGATCAGGGGTATCCTGTTTATGTCAGTGCATTTATCACCCTTATACCATCCATGTGCCACTATGCTGCGAATGTGTGCAATATATTCTCCCACTTATTCGTTTCGGGATACGTGCATCACGGGCAGGTGTTTGATCCTGGGTAGTAGGGTATGCATGACCACTTAGGGCTGGACAGTGTCATGCACCTCTAATGCACATTCCAACTTGTGTCCAGATATCTACTGGACTGGACTTCGTGTCTTCCATTCTAATGTTTACACAGGTTATGTATCCCATTAGGGATATCCAAAAATTGGACTGATCCACAACAAGAGAAATAACGAACATCTTTTTGGCGTTACGAAAATGTGCTGGGGGGTTTACATGCAAGGGATACACAGTGTGCAATCCTGCAGCTGCCTAGGGTGACACTACCTACTACATATGCGTACTGGTCACTATGTGTAGCTGTGTCTGCACCAAACCAGTAGGCCAGGTATGGCTGGATTTGGTGGGCGTTCAGGTACGGGAGTGGATTGTGTGATGTGGTGGGGATGCTGGGTAGTCCATTATGCATCCAGGTGTGTTGCATTTGTTATGGCCAGTTCCATCAGGACCAATCTGTGGGTATGTGCCGGTGACATGTCTATACATTTGTCTCGCACATTTCAATATTCATATGTTTGTGGGATTGTGTTCTACAGTATGGCCAGTCTGCTTGTATTGCAGCTGTTTATGCATGTGTTTGTGTTTCTTTCAGCTTCCCCCGCTGCTCCCTCATACACCTCCAGTTCACCTATTCTGCATACGACACAGTATCGCCTTGGAGGATTGTACCATTACCCCCCCCACACACACACACACACACACACAGATTCCTCACACCCCATACATCACTGCTTTGGTTGTTGGCCCATGACACAGCCAGAGTAACACATTGAATACCCTACATGTGTCAGGTACCTGTATGGTTGTGTGGACTACCCTGCTGTGTTTGCTTTCCACATGCTATACCTCATGCACATAGGTATATGCCCATACTTAACTTTCATTACATGGTTGGTATACCCAGGTACTATCCATTCAACTGTGACACATCCTGACAAGTTTGGCTTGTACTGCTGATTTCCAGAATTTGGCAGCCTGTTCTACTCATTGGTAGGATGCCACCTTTTCCTATGCCAGGATGGGATATATTCCGTACACATATCTGACTGTACTGGACAACACGTCCCCACAGTCGATGGTACAGATAATACTGTTCCTTTCAGCCTACATGTTTCCTTATTGATGTAGCTGTTTATATGCCCCTTCTGTTTCGTTTACATGCTCATTCTATTTCCTATCACATTTGGTATGTGAAATATGGACATACCTTTTGTATGTGACTATTACATGCCTTGTGGGATATGATTTGGACATACGGACACTAGATATCTACATTTATCATGTATTTTGTTATGGACAGATCTGCCCAGCTGTGTACCCTCCCTCACATTATGGGTCAGCTGGTGACCCTCACCATTGGGCTGGATGTACCTACTGGTGGCTCGCTAACATATGATGCATTTCACTTCCACTTGGTATAGCTATCTACACTGCATTGGACTATGGCCACACGGTCTTCCATGTCATTTGTTCGCGGGATAGGGACCCATTATTCCCTACCATGCATTTGTGTTTGCTTCTTCACTTTGTGTTCACAGGAACGTTCTTGCATGCTTTGCATACGTTTCAGTATCCACGGACACTGACAGATGTGATTACTATCTTGCAACTTGTTATATGCAAGCATTTTAGGTTGTATGTCAACAGCTGCCATTTCCACACCTCCGTGCAGCACTTCGACATGCCCTATGCACTCACGCTCCTTTCCTATGCATGTGGCTGTGGCAGCAGCGTGCCTTCATTAATATGCATTTGGCGCTACTGCACCATCTTCATGCCGCACTGTCGGCACAAGCCTATCGCCGTCCTTGCACTGGGCTTCATCAATCCTGGGGATAATCTATGTATAGTTTATACACAATAACATGTTTGAAACTGTTCAAAGTTGATAAGTGTTCCAGACCAGTTCCCAAGTACTGAGGACAAGGTTAGCAAATGCAGGAGCCACCTTAAATCCCATTGCCAATCCCCTTATATGCTTATAGATTTTTTTCATTAAAAAAGAAAAAGTTGTTGTTAAGTACAATCTCCATAAGTGTGCACAAAATATTAACTTTAATGGTAGAAAAGCTGGTGTATTTGTTAAGAAATAACTTCAAATACATTAAACCTTCTTTATGGAGAATGTTTGTATACAATGTTTCCACATCCATAGTGACAAAAATACAATTAGATAACATTTCATTCTTCTTATATAACTCATCCAAGAAGGTCCAAAAATCTTTTAGATAAAAAGCTGTGGACTGTTCAAGTGGGTTGAACACTGCATCTAGATATTCTGCTATTTTTTCAGTTTTTGTCTTCTTATTAGAGATGATGTGTCTGAATAGAGGGTTACTTTGATCTTTATGAATTTTGGGAATTCCAAAACGTCTACCCAAGCTTGGTAAAGTAACAGACATAAATATTCATGCATAGAAATAGCATTATCAGCCTCTAACTGTTTGAGAGATTTATCAATAGCATTAAAATGCTTATTGACTGTATTAACATCAACTAGTTGGTAAAACATTATCTTCCAGTTTGTTTCCTATCTTATCTATGTACACATTTTGTTTCATTAACTGCAAACTAGTAGCCATAATCAAAACTCCTAACGATGTGGACATACTACAAAAGGGCCTCACTGAGACAGATGCCTGGTCTCAAAGCCATGGCCTGAAGCTCAATGCCAAAAACTGTATTGTCATCCCCTTTGTTAAAAACTCGGTACCCATGAACTACCACATACGTGGTAGTCAACTTAATGCTGAAAGTGTGATAAGAGACCTTGGGACACAGGTTGACAGTAGTCTCTCCTTTGATAATCACATCGACACAGTGGTCAGGAAATCCTTCTACATGGCTCACCTCATCACAAAATGTTTCTCATCCAGAAAAAAAGAGGTTATTGTTCCCCTCTACTCATCACTCATTAGACCCATTATAGAGTACAACACCCTTTTGGTATGTACCTCACAAGACATCTACAACAACTGGAAAGGCCACAGAAATACCTTACAAAGAGGATTGCTGGCCTCAAACAGATGCCCTACGCAGACCGTCTCAAAAAACTCCAGCTTTACTCCGTCGCATATCACCTACTCAGAGGCGATCTCTGCCTAACATACAAAGCTATGTCAAACCCAGAGCTGTTGGACATGCTCCACTTAAAGAAATCCCAATCCCTCCGAGCTACATGCTCCAGGGACCTAAACCTTGTCATCACAATAAACAGAACATGCTGGAGGGATGGATTCCTGTCCCAGAGACTTCCCATACTCTGGAACAGACTACCTATTTGTGTCAAACAGAGCTCCTCATTAGCACTCTTCAAGAAAAATCTTGATGACTGGATGGGAAATAGGAAATTCACCCCAGAGATCACTTCTGTGGCTCTGCTCGACAGGGACACAGGAAAATAATTTTCTTGGGTGGTGAAAGCCAGGGTACCTTTCTGGCTAGTCTTATATAGGCCCTAGGGCTATTAGCCTAGTACATACCTATGAACCTATGAACACTATACCTGTCCCCTTATCAGCATGCATTATACATAAGCTTTTGTCATGAGTTAAATCAGATAGTGCTTTTCTTTCAGGTATAGAACTATTATGCCATTTGTTACATGAATTGGAAAAACATAACTTTCTGAAATCCCTCTCACATACTTTCATGAACATTTGTATTGAGTTATCTAGTCTGGGTTTGTAAAGACTTTTTGGTCTAAGTGTTGGGACATGAGATGTAGAAATATCTGAATCATCAGAGTCATAAGAAACATCAGTGTTAGAAGTAGATTTTACATTATGTAAAAATTTCAGATTTAATTTCCTAGCATAAAGGCGTAGGTCTCGCAGTAGATTTGACAACTGTGTTCTTTGAGAAGGAATGAAATTCAGACCTTTATGTAAAACAGAATACTGATCTTTTGAAAATGTCCTATTAGTGAGGTTGAATACAGCAAAACACATTTGTTGTAACACCGAGTCAAAATCCTGTAAGTTACTATTAACTGCAGTAGGCATACTATCTTGTAAGCTGCTGTCATATCCCCTCAGAAATACTCGCAGAGAGCCTGACAACAGCATTCGTATCATGTAAAATGGTGTTAACTGCAGCAGGCATACTAACGCATATGCTACTATCACTTCCTTTCATAGAAATACTCTTAGGGAGCGTTACATTAGCGTTTAGATCATATACATTAGTATTAACAAAAGCATGCCTATCATCATGTAAATTAGCATCATTTATATTGTGCATCAAATTATCAGAGAACCTGACAACAGTGTCCAAAGTATGTCGGGAATCATGTTGTGCATTGCTATAATAAAAGAAAGATGTAGTTCCTAAATCCGATGAAAACTTCTGGTAACTATCCTTTCTCCAGGGTTCTGAAACTTCCGTGGACCTCCGTTTCTTGAAAGGCTCCTTCCTCTCCCTCTCACTTTCCCCTTGTACGAAACTTTCCATGGGGATTGAACTACATCTATAGGAATGGCGGCATTCGAATGAGCTGGAGACAAAAAAGTAGAATTATCACTGCTGCTGTTTACATTTAGTACATTCGCAATGATGGGGGAGTGTCCACTTCACTTCCTAAGGTAGTTGCTGGGTTGCTATGGTTACTAGATCCATCCAAACTGTCCATTAGAACTCATGGCATTGTTTATATTAGAACTAGTTGCACTGTTATGTGAAGGAAGTATATATATATATATATATATATATATATATATATACGCACACACAGATAAATAGTTATATATGTGTGTGTGTGTAGGTTTACTATCAAAATACCGAAGTAAAAAAAAAAAAACTACTGAACATCGAAAAGAAACTTCGAATGACTGCATAGTAATAGGCATAAACCTTGAATCTGTTGAATGAATTCAGCAGCTTCAACATTTATGTAGAATATCGAACATAACATCAGTGTACGTGCAAAGGTAAGTTAAACTCATACACTGGCATTCACGTTTTAGCAGGTGGGCTCCCCTTCACCACCCATATCTATATATCGATCTATTTATATATATATATATATATATACACTTACAGGTAGTTACGTCGGAATATCAAAGAGAAACTTCGAATGCCTGCACACACCCCCTGCAAACTATATATTGCAACTCCAAGATCACACGACAGTGAGGAAAGGGATACATTTCCCAATCCACACTGTACTATGATCTCTACGCATAACATCGAGTACATATCAGTGAATGCACAGTTGCATTCACTGATATGTACTCTCGCTCTCATAACATTCGGCAACACGGAAATCGGCCAACTGCCGTTCACTATTTCCATGTTCGCCAAACCTACCATCAACATTTTGATAGTAACCATGTGTGTATATGTATGTTTGTATATATACACACACACACACATACACACTATATCTGTATATATCAACTCCAAGATTTCTCAAACTCAGAGAAGAGAGAGAATGACAGGAGAAAGTAACTCTCACTTTGTCAATCTTCTATGAGTTTAGCTGCAAAGTCAAGTCTGTTAGATTCAGTGTTACATTTGTTATTTTCATTTCTCACGTTACATTTCTCAATCAGCTGTGCAGGTGCAAATCTGATTTATGCCAAAAAGTTTCAGTTAACAAGCCAAACAAACAAATTTAACTGTAAGCCTACTGAAAGGAAATTCATCTGCATGCTTGGATAATGACAAGTATGCAATTGCCTATTGCTTTAGAGAGCATAAATGAACTAGAACTGTGTTATTAAAATCAGGGACTTCTACATTTCAGAACAGACTTGGATGACAAAGCAGGATATCAAAGTATATTCAAAGTATAGGGATGACGCAGAGGTGCAGTGGTAGTATTGTTGCCTCACAGCAAGAGGTTTTCTAGTTTGATTCTTGGCTGCAGTGCCTTGTGTGTAGAGTCTGCATGTCTTCCTAGCATTTGTGTGGGTTTCCTCTGGGTCCAATGTTTCAAAGACATGTGTCTGGAGCATTTCTCCCCAGGCCTCCACTGAAAATTGGCTTTGCTCCAAGTCAGACTTTCCCAGTAAACAAGTAATAAACTCAACAGCCCATATGCACATGTTTGTGCACTATCATAGTTTGTTTGATACTAACATAGGGAATTACTTTTTGTGGAAACCATGTATGTTTTATGAATATGGTACTGATATTCTGTTCAGAATATTAAATCCACAAAAGCAATTCTAATTTCTCCTCACTGCAGTGTTATATAAAACATTTTTACTATTATAACAAAAATATTTTTGCTATAATAAACTGCATAAAATATGAGAGTTAACAGTATGCATCATTTTGTATTGTCTGTCAGGTAAATACATGGAAAATTACTACAGACATTAGAGACAGTGACATTTACCCTGAAGGCCTGCAGCAGGGTTTTAGGGGGAAGGTCATTTAGATTATGGAATTTCTGATGTTTTTCTTGTTTGAAGTGTATTTATAATATCATACACACTTTGGTTTTCTTGAGAAAGGGAAATGTTAGCCTCAGGCTTGCTAAAGAGGAACAACTTATGTAGATAGGGTGGTGTGAACAGTGTTGTATATTCATGACAGAGTAGGAATAGTTTATAGCTACATTACTCAAGGCAAAGGGTAAACTGTAGAGTGGTGATTCTCTGTATACTTAGAAAAATTACTGCCTGTGAAAAAGACATATAACCTGACAACAGAAGACAGAATGTTAGCACTTCCTAAACATCTGCTCTTGCAAGCAGTTGTCAGTTCTTAGTTTCAACATGTTGAATTTTATGATCTGAAAAATTCAAATGGTGGTGCTAAGTATTGAAGTTATTTAATCTGGAGAAAAGCAGAGGCAGGATTTCGATACAATTATCTTTTCACCTTATGTCTATTTCTAAATGACACAGAGATAATTTCACTTCTGCTAGAAGTTGGAGCTTTAAAGTCTCTGATTTTCAGCCCTCACTTGTTTATTCTGGATCCTTTAATGGGGTGAAGCCACATGCTGTGCATAGGCCAGTCATACTCTGTGTGGTACCCATTAGAATCATTACAGTCATTAATGATTTCCTTGTTTTGAGAAATTGACATTGTTATTGGTATTGTATCCTGGTCCTCCACAATCTCTCCGTGACATTTGGTCAGTGAATCATTGCATTCATCTAAACCATTTGGAGAACTACTGTGGCATTTCCAGAGTTCTGAAAGACGCGTTTACTTCTTATCTGTCTAAGTGCTCCCAGAGGATGGTGTTTGGTTTATTCATCTTCCTCCTACTTATGAATTGCCATTTTGGTTGGCTTTTTTTAGCAGCCATATTAGCACTGGGAGAAATTATGTGTTTGAGAGGATTGCAGTGTCATTGCTATACTGATAACGCTATACAATACCTGTCACTACTACAGGAAAGTGTTCTCTAATCCATTTTACTGCTGACTTGGAATGTGTCCATGACTGGATGAACAATAATCAGCTTAACCAAAACACCATTAGGATGACAGCAGTGAGTGCCTTTGACACACTTGGGGGATCTGCTCTGCAAGTCTTGTCTGCTGATATCTTGTCCAATAGAGCTAAGTATGCTTTGTGTCTAAGGATTGTGATTTAGGAGTGATCTTTGATGACAAGGTTATGTTAAAGGACCAAATTTTGGCCAGTGGCAAATCATTATTTAGTTATTTATATGGTTTTGTTCATGTTGCAGTTTATGTTTCTATCTCAGGAATATGGGGTCACATCTAAAAAAGGTCTCTGGACCATTTCACCTACCCAATTACCAGTCACTACATAAAGAAAAATAAAATGTCTTCCTGATCAAACCAATTACTCCACCTTTTGCCCTCCCATCGATGCTGCTTGCACTTGTCTCTTCCTGGCTGAATTATTACCATCTATCTGGGGCTCCCAGGCATAGAACTTGTTGGCTTATAACAACCACACAGCCTGCTTATGTACAAACTAGAGTCTCTAAACACCAACATATTACTCCATTAGTGTAGTGCCAGCACTAGCTGCTGAAAAAATACCTGTTGTGTTTATTTTTTGTGCTGGTTTACTTATTTATTTATTCAGCCCTATATGGCTTAGGCCCACCAATCTGTGAGACCTTTGAAATTGCTGAATGACGAAGCCCCTGCACTCAGTCTTCCAGGGACTACTAGCAGTGCACTGCAGCAACCTGATTCCACTGGAATCTGAGCCTTTCATTACCAGAGTCCCCATTTAACAAACACAATAACAGACAGAACTGGTAGTTCCTCACTTCCTCACCTTTGCCAGCTTTAAACTCTCTCTAAGACCCTAACTTTTGTGTGTATCCTCTGATAGACTACCACCATCTCTGATCGCTTCTATAAATTGTGCCCACTTTCTGCCAAGCTAGCTTCTAGTACCCCAGAAACTCTGAATTGGACTAAACAGGCAACTGGAGAATTAATGATCTGGTTTTATATGAAAGAACAGGCAACAATAACAAAATGTACATACATATGAAATCTCATCTGGGTGCATTAGACATTACCAGCTAAATATAATGCTTCTACCTGACCCTTATTTTTAATTTAATATATACAGTCAAAGTATACATTTTGCACAAAACCTTAGTCAGTGTGGTTAAACATATCATTAATATAGATATACCTCTTGATTTCCCCCAGTTTATAAGGCACATCATAAGAAGACAGTCAGTATAATGTTGTCTCCCTTTACCCAGTTCTGTCGTCCCTCATAGTTATCTTCAGTAGGAGTATGGATATTAAGTTACTGATATCTTATGGCCTGAAATGCTACAGTAAAATCCTAATATCCCAAATTATGATTGTTGTTTTATCTGTTTGTTCCCACTATCTGCCAGCCATCATCCCCTCCTGGTTAGTTAGCCCATGTGCCACAACAACACCTATGCCCTCCTGTTATCACTATCCCAGATATACCACTTTCATCAAGAATTATCCTCTTTCTTTCCACCTTTAGGTTTCCACCTCATTTTTTTGACTCATAATTGTTGTAACAGGACTTCCCTCCCAGACTAGAATATATAACACAGTGTGTTTCTTTCTCATTGATATAACTCTGGGGCAGAGTGTTTCATCCCATGGGAATGGTTTGTGAGGTAATTGCCAGCCTATTTCCATGATGACTATGTCACCTGTCTCCTCACTGTTAATCTCTTCATTGTTAACCCCTTTAATTGTCTCCTTTACCAAGCATTATCTTTCCCTTCTTCAACCATTCAGAATTAGACAATGTTTGGTTGTAATTCATCACCTACCCCCTAACCCTACCCTGATTGTTTAAACTGGATCAACCATCAGTTCCTTGACTGACTTACCTGCACATTCCTTTACCTCTCACTTTACTCCCTGCCACTTTCAGTGCCTACATTCACATCCTGATGTCTTGCTTCATACTCGGCCAGGATCCCAACTACTTCCAGTTCACATCCATTTGAATTTTAAACAGCATAACCATCAGCTTTGACTCCACCCCACTATCTACTATTATACCATGACCCCCCCCAAACGTGCACGCTGATTGGCCAGCGTGCCCGTTGTAAATCGAGTTATACTAATGGAAAAAGGTCCAGTCACCCGGACTTTTTTCCATTAGTATAACTCGTTTTTTTAAAACACTGTCTCGCTATGTTAAATGGGTTTAACATAGCGAGACAGCTTTAAAATAAGCAACGGAGATCTCCGTTGCTTATTTTAAAGCTGTCTCGCTATGTTAAACCCATTTAACATAGCGAGATTAGTTTTAAAAAGCAACGGAGAAAGCAAGATCTCCGTTGCTTTTTTATAGCTATGTTAAATGAGTTTAACATAGCGAGACAGCTTTAAAATAAGCAACGGAGATCTCCGTTGCTTATTTTAAAGCTGTCTCGCTATGTTAAACCCATTTAACATAGCGAGACAGTGTTTTAAAAAAAGCAACGGAGAAAGCAAGATCTCCGTTGCTTTTTTTTAATGTTTCGCTATGTTAAATGAGTTTAACATAGCGAGACAGTTTTAAAATAAGCAACGGACATCTCCGTTGCTTATTTTTAAACTGTCTCGCTATGTTAAACTCATTTAACATAGCGAAAGACTAAAAAAAAGCAACGGAGATCATGCTTTCTCCGTTGCTTTTGCCCACAGCTCTGATGTACTGCGCAGACGCGCAGTACATCAGAACTGCCACGGATGCCAGACATCTGTGGAAGGGCAGTAAACAGGCATTATACTATGCCATTATTTAAGAAAAGTAATAGTTTCTTTTCTTAAATAATGTCATGGTATAATAGCAATAACCCACTTCTGGGTGTGGGTAATGCTAAATTTACCCACGGTTGGCTTTGTTTGGTCCCGGGCTCCCGGGACCAAACCACGCCAACCGTGGGTAAATTTAGCATTACCCACACCCAGAAGTGGGTTATTGCTATAATAAACCCTTTCCTTCCCTGTCTGCTCTAGATGAATCTACCAACTGCCCCCTAAGGTCTGCCCATTTAATCCTTCCCATTCCTTTATTGTCTTGTCTCATAAGTTAGTAACTTGTTACAGCACCAGAATATATGAATATTACATGCCTCCTCTCCAAAGTATCTGTTGTGCTATCAGCATTTTGAGTTTGTCTACTGTGTCCTATCTGTTGTATTATTTACCTTAGGAATCCATGTCCCTCATATTTCCCATACTTGCACACATCTTCTTTGCAAAAATGACACAATTATGCTATCCCTCCCTGTCTCTCTCTCTCGCTCTCTCTCTCTGTCTCAGTTTACAATAAATATTAATTCCACTGATAAGTCACCCACACTTTCATACTTTTCCCACCATCCTCACATAGCATTTATACAGCCTTTTTTCTTATATACATTTGGCCATTTTCATTCTGTTTCTGCATTGTCTTGCTTTTATGACCATTGACTTGCCACAGCACTTCTTCCTTGATTCTATACTGTTTTCTTAACAAATAATTATGCATTTGTTTTATGTATGGCTTTGTGAATGGGTACACAGCATAATATATGTACTTTAATTATACAAACATTCATTGTATTTTTTTCTGATTTAAGGTAGTATAAATGTGTCATTCTCTATAATTTAGAAGTTTAGATAGCATACCTTTTGAAACTCAAGAATTGTAATTCCCCTATGTCAAGGCACAATGTTTTTGGACATTAGATAGGCAGACATATTTACATATCGGTTGTTCTGCAATTCAATGAAACACCCAATATTTGATGTTTACAAAGACGACATAAAACGCCAGTGTTGAAGACATCAAGACACTATGTTGCACGTGCCAAATGATAATTTTGACACATACAAAACTTAACCTAAACAAATAAAAAAAAACATTGTTTTTTGCAGGGGGCAAGCCCTAGAATCTGATGATGTCTGATACGTCTTGCATACAGACCAAAGTTTTTAATCTTAATAAAACATATTTTTTATTGTTATATCTTGGTGCAATTCATGTTGTGAATATTGTTGTTCTATTTGTGGACCCTCACTAAGGTGTTAAGATACTGAGTATTGTTGAGAGCACCAGCTCAATACAATGACAGTTCATAAACTGAAATATGCCATACAATGTGCTTAATATTGCTTCAAATATTAAAAGACATTTGACTTATTTCATCACTGAAAACTGAAAATGATACATGCCTATTTATGTTATAGGTTCAGTGTAATATATACAATGAAAGATAACCATATTACTGCATGGTATACTTCAGCGTACTATATTTGTTTGTGAAAACCATAGGGCTGTATCATATAGTACTGTTTTGGCAAATGTATATTACCTTTACAGTATTTGTTTGTGAAAACTATGGGGCTGTAATAGTACTGTTTTGGTAAATGTATATTACCTTTACAGTATTTGTTTGTGAAAACAATGGGGCTGTAGCATATAGGACTGTTTGGTAAATGTATATTACCTTAATAAGTATGACAGTACCAAGTTTTAGTGCCACATGATCTGATTTCCTACCTATTAGTGTGCAGTATGAATGCTAAAGATCCAGAGTTGCTGACACAGAGTTGCTTATCTATCTCTTATGTTCCTGCAAGAAACACACACATTGTGCAGTGCTGAATTGCTTGGATATACCTAACCTGATTTCTTGCACCTCCACTGATTTACCAACTCAATCTGGTCTTTATAAATATATGCTAACTAGCATTATAGTATAATCCACTACATCACATGGGTCTGTTCACAAGATTAGGCCTCAATGCATATTGTTTTCAAACCCTTTAAGGTATTTTTCCCATTCTGTATTTTATATAATGTTTGTAATACTGTTTCACAGTGTTTGATGAGCATTGTATTCCTATTCAGTTTTCACATCGTAAATCTTGGTTCCTACTACAGGATGGAGGTCTGTTTTGATTTCCTAAAGTACCATTATACATAGAATGATTTTGTGCAGTGTCATTATTTGTAGCTACTTTTAAGTGTCTAATAGCATTTTTCAGCATGATTTGTCCCAGGCCTCCCTTTTAAATGACTCACACTAACACCAAAAGACAGTTGACGACCTTTATTAATGCAACCAATTATTAACTTTATTTACATAAAATAACAATTAACTGAAGTCTTCATATTCTTGCCAGCAACATCAGGGCAGCGAACTCATTCACCCTATCCGAGACATCCATCAGGGCAGCATACCCACTCTCCCTGTCTAAATCATCCATCAGGGCAGCATACCAACTCACCCTGACTAAATCATCCATCAAGGCAGTATACCTACTCACCCTGACCAAGACCTTAAAAGGGCAGTGTACCTGCTTACCCTTTCTAAATAAGTAGCGTCCATATAAGCTCACTTATTATCAAGCAGCACCCATTAACTCACTAGATCCCTAAATTCAATGCCATGAACACCATCACTTAGAGGGAGAACAGAAGAGGACAATCCTGTCCCTCTTCTACCCCTAATAGCCCCTCCACTTAAATGTCAGTAAGTAAAGTAACACAAAAGGAAAAAAATGGGAGTGAGGGAGGGTCACCAACTCATGCCTAAATGTGACACCACTTTCCCTGATTAAATAATATACAAACTAAGCTCCTCCCCCAACCTACCTCACATTGCCTAACTCCACAAACCAATTAAGCCCTTAACATCCCAAACCCAGCTAACCTAACTAAACAGTATACACACACACCTCTACACATTCCCTGTATACAACTTCACCCCCCGAAAGACAGTCCTGGACAAATTGGTTTGTCCCAAAACTCATTTATTGCTTTGATTTCTGTGACTATCTGCCACTTTGTCTCCTCCCTGTATTCTGGACAAAGCTAAATGATCTATTTTACCTATTGATGGACTTACAGATGAGCAGCCTGTAGATGCATTTAGAAATTAATAACTTTTGCCATCTTTATTTTTAAAATTTTTGACATATTGTATAGCAGTAATTGTGTTACTTGTTTTGCAGCCATCTATTCTAATTTCCTGAAATTTTAAACCCAAAAGATGTTGCTTAAAACAATGAGAACAGCAGAATAAGGTAATCAAATAACAATAAGAAAACCAGAAAAATTACACATGAAATACTACTATGAAAATGCAGAAGTTAAAAGGATGTTTAGTCAGGACATAAAAATATTCCAGTATTTAATCTGTTTCCTGATATCTGTCACATTATTTGATTTTGGGTTTAATCAGTTATTGCTGTCTCTGCCCCAATAATACCTGTGATGATATTAGTCCACTGTGTTCTTTGAGATAGTGTCAGTTTATGTGAATGTAGTATGGCAACGCAATAGAGCTATATGAAATGCATCTTCTTCCACAGATCTATGAATTTTGTAGCCAGGACAATAACTAATGCTAAATCAGTTTCATTTATGTAAATGATGTGATAGAAGGCAAATTTTTATTTATACATCATGTATGCATAATCATGACCAAATCCCCACTGTAAGTATTTTGTCTAATATGTCTTTCCTCTTACTCTTTATCTCAAGCTAATTGTTAATAAATATTAACACAATTGTTTTAACTGAATAAATAACTTTCTTTATACTTTAGTAGCTTGAAATTATAGATATTGGTTAGACATTTATCATTAGTTCTCTCTTTTATTTGTTTAACTCTAACTGATCCCATCTGCAAATATTTCCAGCATAGGATACATTTTTTAAACACAGGAATTCCTTAAATTGTAACATGTTATGTGAGAGATAATATAGATTAACTGCAACAATTAAATCTTTGCTTATCCATTGTTTTCAGTGTAATGAATCACTTTCCTGAGATGAATCCCATTGCCAACTCCAAACAGAGGGTACAACACCCTTAATTCATTTTGGTCCCTAGCCCAGTAATATCTGTGCATTCTTCAAGATCTCCAGGGTCCCATACACCATGTGATTCAGAAATCTTATTATGACTCAGATTTTAAAAGATAACTTCAATTCTGGGGTACAGACAAATAGATATAGTGTGAAATGTAGCCACCTTAAGCTACTGCATAATAAAGAATATTGACTAGACCTAACCTCCTTTTTAAAGCTTCCTTCTACTTATTGTGGTATGCATTCAATCCCCGTGGAAAGTAGATATGACTTGCACAAACATTTTATGTAGTTTGGAAATGCTACATGCAGAAGGTATCTCAAACAGAGCAAAACTTTTAGAAGGAACTCATCTTAAATGGTTTTGTATCTTTCCTAAAAAAAGGTTTTCTACTGACCAAATATTAATTGCTTCTTTTAAAATGTCCTATACATTGAATTCTGTGACAATCCCTATTTTAATAGATAAGGTAATATCAGGAATATTCACTGAGTGCTAACAGTAAAATGTAGTTCTTTTCTTTATATAATTTTAAAAGCGTCAATGGAATGAAAATTATTGTTTTTAATTTTATTTAGATAAAACATAGTTTATTCAAATATTCACTCATCTTAATAAATTGGCAGATACCTAAGTATTGGGGAGAACCAAAGGGCACACCAATGTGCCTATGAAGTGGATAAAAATTGCTCTGAACTAGTTATGTATACAGTACAATGTGATAAATAAAAATTAATCTGAATTAGTCATGTATAAAATAAAACATAGTAAAACATAATTGACCTAAACTAGTAGATGATATAGTACAATGTGACAACAAATAATTGATCAGCACTAGTCATACGTATAGTACAATGGGATAAATAATAACTGATGTAAACTAGTCGTACATATATGTAGCACAATGTGGTAAATAATAATTGATCAAATCTAGTCTTGTATACAGTACAATGTGGTAAATAATTGCTCTCAAGTTGTGCAATGTGGTAACTAATAATTCATCGGAACTACTTGTGGATATAGTACAAGGTGATAAATAATAATTGATCTGAAATAGTCATGGATATAGTAGAATGTGGTAAATAATAATTGATCTGAACCAATCAATGATAAAATACAATGTGGTAAATAATAATTGATCTGAACTAGACATGCCATGTGGTAAACAATAATTAATCTGAACTAGTCATGGATATAGTACAATGTGGTAAATAATAATTCATCTGGAGTAGTTCTGGATATAGTACATTATGGTAAATAATTGATCTGAACTAGTCGTGTATATAGTATAAAAACTGATCTGAAGTAGTTGTGGATAAAGCACAATGTGGTAAATAATAATGGATCAGAAATAGGTGTGCCTATAGTACAATGGAGGTAAACAGTAGCTGATTTGAACTAGTTGTGGATATAGCACAATGTGGTAAATAATAATTGAGCTGAAAAAGTCATAGATATAGTACAGTGCTTAAATAACAATTGATCTGAACTAGTTGTGGATATAGTACAATGTAATAAATATTTGACCTGAACTAGTCATAGGTATAGTACAATGTGATAAATTATAATTGATCTAAACTAGTCATTCATACAGTACAATGTGGCAAATACTAATTGATCTGAACTAGTTGTGGACACATAATGTGGTGAATAATAATTGATCTGAACTAATCATAGATATGGTACAATGTGGTAAATAATAATTGATCTGAACTAGTCGTGCATACAGTATAATGCGGTAAATATTAAGTGACCTGAACTAGTCTTGTGTAGAGTACAATGTGGTTAATAATATTTGATCTAAACTAGTCCTGTATACCATACAATGAAGCAAATAATGATTCTTCTGAATTAGTTGTGGATACAGTACAATCTGGTAAATAATAATTGATCTGAACTAGTTATGTAATATAGTAGTAACAATTCATCTGAACTAGTAGTGGATATTAGACACTGTAGTAAATAATAATTGAACTGAACTAGTCCTGTATACCATACAATATGGTAAATAATAATTAATCTCAACTAGTCATGGAAATACAGCAATGTGGTAAATAATAATTGATCAGAACTAGTCGTAGATATTATACAGTGGGCAAATAATTGATCTGAACTAGTCATAGATATACTGTAATGTGATAAAAATAATTAATCTGAACTAGTTGTAAATTTAGCACAGTGTGGTAAATTATAATTGCTATGAACTAGTCATGGATGTAGTACAATGTAATAAATAATTGTTCTGAATTAGTCATGGATACAGTACAATGTAGTAAATAATAATTGATCTGAACTAGTTTTGTAATGTAGCATGTAATAATTAATCTGAACCAGTCATGGATATAGCATGTTGTGGCAAATAATAAGTGAACTGGACTAGTTGTGGATATAGCACAATGTGGTAAATCATAATTGATCTGAAATAGTTGTAAAATAGTACAGTGGGTAAATAATAATTGATTTGGATTAGATGTGGATATACTACAATGTAATAAAAAACAATTGATCTGAAATAGTTGTAGATATTGTACAATGTGGCAAATTATAATTGATCTGCGTTACATTAGTCATGCATATAGAACAATGTGGTAAATAATTGATCTGAACTAGTTGTGGATACACAATGTGGCAAATAATAATTGATCTGAACTAGTCATGGGTATAGTACAGTGTGGTAAATAAAATTGATCTGAACTAGTTGTGGATACACAATGTGGTAAATAATAATTGATTTGAACTAGTTGTGGATATAGTATAATGTAAGTAATTGATCTGAGCAAGTCAGGGATAAATTACAATAATGCAACAATAATTAATCTGAACTAGCCATGGATATAGTACAATGTGATCAAAAATAATTGATCTGAACTAATCATGGATATAGTACAATAATATGAATTATAATTGATCTGAACTAGTCGTGCATATAGCACAATGTGATAAATAATTGATCTGAAGTAATTGTGCAATGTGGTAAATAATAATTCATCATAACTAGTCACGGATATATTACAATGTGATAAATAATAATTGATCTGAACTAGTTGTGGATATAGTATAATATGGAAAATAATTGATCTGAAGTTATCGTGGATACAGCACAATATGGTAAATAATAATGAACTACTCACACCACAGTATCTTCAGGTAAATGAAAACTGCCCTGAAGAAGTTGTGCATATAATACTATGTGGCAAATAATAATTCATCTGAGATAGTCCTTGATACAGTACATTGTGGTAAATAATTATTGATCTGAACTAGTCGCGGATACAGTGTAATGTGATAAATAATAATTGATCTGAACTAGTTGTAGATATAGTACAGTGGATAAATAATTCATGTGAATTAGTTATGGATATACTACAATGTAATAAAAATTATTTGAACTGAACTAGTCATAGATCTAGTACAATGCGGTAAATTATAATTGGTCAAAACTAGTCATGCATACAGTACAATGTGGTAGATAATTGAGCTGAACTAGTTGTGGATATTGTACAATGTGGTAAATAATTGTTCTGTACTAGTCATGCATACAGCATAATGTGGTAAATAATAATTGATCTAAACTAGTCATGCATACAGTATAATGTGGCAAATAATAATTGAACTGAAATAGTGATGTATAGTGTACAATGTGGTCAATAATAATTCACCTGAACTAGTCATGAATATAGTGCAATGTGCTAAATAATAATTGATCACAACTAGTCATAGATATAGTACAGTGGTTAAATAATAATTGATGTTAACTAGTCATAGATATACTGCAATATAATAAAAATAATTCATCTGAACTTGATGTAAATTTACTGCAGTATGGTAAATTGTAATTGATCTGAACCAGTCATGGATATTGTACAATGTGGTAAACAATAATTGATCTGAACTAGTCATACATACAGTTTAATGTGGTAAATAATAATTGGCTTAGTAAGTCATGTATAGTGTACAATATGGTTAATAAAAATTCATCTGAACTAGTCATGGATTTAGTGCAATGCACTAAATAACAATTGATCACAACTAGTTATAGATATAGTACACTGGGTAAATAATAATTGATCTTAACTAGTTGTAGATATACTCTGATGTAATAAAAATAATTCATCTGAACTAGTTGTAAATTTTTTGCAATGTGGTAAATTATAGTTTATCTGAATTAGTCATGCATCTAATACAATTTGTTAAATAATTGACCTGAACTAGATGTGCAATGTGGTAAATAATAATTAATTTGAACTAATCATGGATGCATTACTATGTGAGAACTAATAATTGAGCTGAAGTATTCACGAATATTGTACAATGTGCTAAATAATACTGGCTCTGAACTAGGGTAGATATAGTACAGTGGGTAAATAATAGTTGATCTGAACTAGTTGTGGATATACTACAATGTGATTAATAATTGGTCTGAACTCTTCACAGATATAGTACAATATGTTAAATTATAATTTATCTGATGTAGTTGTAGCTATAATACAATATGGTAAATAATAATTGCTGGGAACTAGTCGTGGATAGAGTACAATGTGGAAATAATAATTGATCTGAACTAGTCATGGATATAGTAGAATATGGTAAATAATAATTGATCTGAAGTAGTTGTGGATACAGTTTAATGTCGTAAATAATTGATTTGAGCATGTCATAGATAAAGTACAATAATGCAACTAATAATTCATCCGAACTAGCCATGGATATAGTACAATTTGATAAAAAATTATTGACATGAACTAATCATGGATATAGTACAATCATGTAAATATTAACTGATCTGAACTAGTTGTGGATATATATAATGTGGAAAATAATTGATCTGAAGTTGTGGATATAGCACAATGTGATAAATAATTGATCAGAACTAATCACACCACAGTACAATTCAGTAAATGATAATTGCACTGAAGAAGTTGTGCATATAGTACAATTTGGTAAACAATAATTGATCTGAACTACTCCTGTATATAGTACAATGTGGCAAAAAAATCGTCTGAGATAGTCGTGGATATACTACATTGTGATAAATAATTATTGATCTGAACTAGTCGTGGGTACAGTATAATGTGGTAAATAATTGATCTGAAGTAGTTGCAGATATTGTACAGTAGATAAATAATATATGGGAACTAGTTGTGGATATACTACAATGTCATAAAAATGATTTGAACTGAACAAGTCATGCATACAGTACAATGTGATAAATTATAATTGATCGAAACTAGCTGAGGGCACACAATGTGGTAATAATAATTGATCTGAACTAGTTGTGGATATTATACAATGTGGCAAATATTAATTGATCTGAACTAGTCATGCATACAGTATAATGTGATAAATAATAATTGACCTGAACTAGTCATGTATAGTGTACAATATATTTAATAATAATTCATCTGAATTGGTCATGGATATAGTTCAATGTGCTAAATAATAACTGATCACAACTAGTCGTAGATATAGTACAGTGGGTAAACAATAATTGATCTTAACTAGTTGTAGATATACTCTGATGTAATAAAAATAATTCATCTGAACTAGTTGTAAATTTAGTGCAATGTGATAAATTATAATTGATCTGAATTAGTCATGCATATAGTACAATGTGTTAAATAACTGAAGTGAACTTGTTGTACAATGTGGTAAATAATAATTCATTTGAACTAGTCATGGATGTATTATGTGACAAGTAATAATTGATAATAATACTTGCTCTGAACTAGTCATAGATATTGTACAGTAGATAAATAATAGTTGATCTGAACCTGTCACGGATATACTACAATGTGATCAATAACAATCGGTCTGAACTCTTCTCAGATATAGTACAATGTGGCAAATTATAATAATTATATTTTATATAATTATATAATTATAATTTATCTGATGTAGTTGCAGATATAATACAAAACGGTAAATAATAATTGCTGTGAACTAGTCATGGATAGAGTACAATGTGGTAAATATTAATTTATCTGAACTAATCATGCAATACAGTAAACAATAAGTCATCAGACCTAGTCATAGATATAGGACAATATGGTAAATTATAATTGATATGAAATAGTCATGCAATGTGGTAAATATTAATTCATCTGAACTACTTGTGGATATAGTACAATATGATAAATAATCAGAAACAGCTATGCATAAATTATCTGAAATAGTCACAGATATAGTACAATGTGGGTAAATAATAATTAATCTGAACTAGTCATGGATATAGTACAATGAGGTAAATAATAATTGATCTGAACTAGTCGTGGATACAGTACAATGTCATAAATAATTGATCTGAGCAAGTCAGGATAAAGTACAATGATGCAGCTTATAATTCATATGAACTAGCCATAGATATAATGCAATGTGATGAAAAATAATTGATCTGAACTAGTCATGGATAAAGTACAATAATGTAAATCATAACTGATCTGAACTAGTTGTGCATATAGCACAATGTGATTAATAATTGATCTGAACTAGTTGAGCAATGTGGTAAATAATTCATCTGCACTAGTTATGGATATAGTACAATGTGGTAAATAATAACTGATCTGACCTAGTTGTGGATATAGTACAACATTGTAAGTAACAATTGATCTGAACCAGTCATGGATATAGCAGATTGCGGTAAATAGTAATTGATCTGAACTAGATGTAGATAATACAATGTAGCAAATAATAATTGATCTGAAGTAGTTGAGGATATAGTAGAATATGGTAAATAATAATTGATCTGAATTAGTCATGTATATAATAAAATGTGGTAAATACTAATTGATCAGAGCTAGTCATGGATATAGTAAAATGTGATAAATACTAATTCATCTGAATGAATCGCGTATGTAGTATGAAGTGATAAATAACATTTGATCTGAACTAGTCATCAATATAGTACAATGTAGGAAATAAGTGATCTGAACTAGTTATTGATATTGTACCATGTGGGTAAATAATAATTGATCTGAACCAGTCATGGACATAGGAAAATGTGGAAATCCATATTTCATCTGAACTTGCCCTTGATATAGTACATTGTGATAAATAATGTGGTAAATAATGCCTCATCTGAACTAGTCATGGATATAATACAATGTGGTAGATAATAATTGATCGGAACTAGTCGTGGAAGTAGTGCAATGTGCTAAGTAATAACTGATCTGAACTAGTCATGGATATAGTATGATGTGATTTATTTTCTCAAGAAACTGTGGATATTGTGCAATATGGTAAATAATTGATCTGAACTAGTTGTGGAAATAGTACAATGTCATAAACAATAATTGATCTGAACTAGTTGTGGATATAGTACAATGTGGCAAATGGATGATCTGAACTAGCTGTGGATATAGTACAATGTGTCCAGTAATAAACTTCTCATTGTTATTGCACAATGTGGTAAGTAATAATTGATCTGAACAAGTCATGGATATAGTACAATATGCTAAATTATAACTGATCTGAACCAGTCATGGAGTTATTAAAATTTGGTACATAATAACTGATCCAAACTAGTCTTGCAAAAAGTGTCACATGCTAAATAATGACTGATTGGAACAATTCCTAGATATAGTACAGTGTGATAAATTTTAATTAATCTGAACCTAATGATCCGAATGTTTGATAAGACCTTAGGGCCCAGGTGGATAGTAGTCTGTTTTTTGATAGTCACATCACCACAGTAGTCAGGAAGTTTTTCTTTGTGGCACACCTCATCATAAAAGGGTTCTCATCCAGGAAAAAAAGAGGTAATTGTTCCCCTCTACTCGACACTCATTAGACCCATTATAGAGTACAATGCCTCTTTTGGAATGTACCTCACAAGACATCTGCAGCAGCTGGAAAGGCCCACAAAAGTACCTCACAAAGAGGATTACTGGCCTCAAACAGATGCCCTACATTGACCATCTCAAAAAACTCCAGCTTTACTCCATAGCATATTGCCTACTCCGAGGTGATCTCTGCCTAACATATAAAGCTATGTAAAACCCAGAGCTGTTGGACATGCTACACCTAAATAAATCCCAATCCCTCTGAGCTACACGTTCTAGGGACCTAAACATTGTCACCACAATAAGGACATGCTGGAGGGATAGATTCCTGTCCCAGAGACTTCTCATACTCTGGAACAGGCTACCCATCAAGCAAAGTTCTTCATTAGCACTCTTCAAGAAAAATGTTGATAAGTGGATGGGAAATAGGAAATACACTACGGGGATCACTTCTGTGTCTCGGCTCGACAGTGGCACAGGAAAATAACTTCATGGGTGGTGTAAGCCAGGGAACCTTGTTGTCTAGGCTTACATAGGTGTTCAGGCCAATAGCCTAGTACCTAACTATGAACCTATGAACTAGTAATGGATGTAGTACAAATTGATAAATAATAATTGATCAGAACTAGTCATGGATACAGTACTATAAGGTTAATAATAATTGATCTGTACTAGTTGTGGATATACTACAATCTGGTAAATAATAATCAATTTGACCTATTAGGGGATATAGGAGAATGTGGTAAATAATAATTGATCTGAATTAGTTGTGGAAACAGTACAGTGTGGCAAGTAATTAATCTAAACTAGTCATGGAATTAGTATAATGTGATACATAATAATTGATCTCAACTAGTCTTAGGTATAATACAAAGTGACAAATAATTGATCTGAGCTATTTGAGGAGATAAAACAATGTGGTAAATAATTTGTTTTGAACTAGTCATGGATATAGTAAAAAGTCATAAAGAATAACTGAGCTGAAGTAGTTGTGGCTATAGTACAATGTGCTAAATAATTTATCTGAACTAGTCGTGGATATAGTACAATGTGGTAAATAATCATTTATCAGAAGTATTCATGGATATGTGCTTAATAATAATTGATATAAACTGATCATGGATTTAGTAAAATGTGAAAAATAATAATTAACCTGAACTAGGTATGGATATAGTAAAATGTGGTAGATAATTGATCTGAATTAGTTGTTGATATAGTACAGTGCGGTAAGTAATAACTGATCTGAACTAGTTATGGATATAGTACAATGTGGTAAATAATAATTGCTCTGAACTAATCATAGAGATAGTAGTGTGGGTAAATAATAATTTATCTGAAATAGTTGTGAATATACTACAAAGTGATAAATAATAACTGACCTGAACTAGTCATGGATATAGTACAATGTGGTAAATAATAATTGATCTAAACTAGATGTGGATACAGTACAATGTAGTAAATAATTGATCTGAGCAAATCATGGATAAAGTACATTAATGCAACTAATAATTCATCTGAACTAGCTATGGATATAGTACAATGATAAAAAATAATTGATCTAAACTAATCATGGATGTAGTACAATAATGCAAATAATTGATCTGAACTAGTTGTGCATATAGCACAATGTGATAAATAATAATTGATCTGAACTTGTCGTGCAATGTGGTAAATAATTCATCTCACCTAGTCATGGATATAGTACAATGTGATAAATAATAATTGCTCTGAAGTAGTTCTGGATATAATATAATGTTGAAAATAATAATTGATCTGAAGTTGTTGTGGATATAGCACAGTATGGTAAATAATACATCAGAATTAATCACACCACAGTATAATTGGGTAAATGATAATTGCACTAAAGAAGTTATGCATATAGTACAATGTGGTAAATAATAAATGATCTGAACTACTCATGTACATAATACAATGTGGCAAATAATTAATCTGAGATAGTCCTGGATATAGAACATTGTGGTAAATAATTATTGATCTGAACTAGCCGTAGATATAATGTGGTAAATAATAATTGATCTGAACTAGTCATAGATATAGTACAGTGGGTAAACAATTCATGTGAACTAGTTGTAGATATACTACAATGGAATAATAATTATTTGAACTGAACTAGTCATAGACATAGTACAATGTTGAAATTATAATTGAGCAAAACTAGTCATGCATACAGTACAATGTGGTAAATAATTGATCTAAGCTAGTTGTGGGCACACAATCTGGTAAATAAGTGATCTGAACTAGTCATGGATATTGTACAATGTGGTAAATAATAATTGATCTGAACTAGTCGTGCATACAGTATAATGTGGTAAATAATAATTGACCTGAACTACTCATGTATAGTGTACAATGTGTTTAATAATAATTCATCTGAACTAGTCATGGATATAGTGCAATGTGTTAAACAATAATTGATCACAACTAGTCATAGATATAGTACAGTGTGTAAATAATAATTGATCTTATCTAGTTGTAGATATACTCTGATGTAATAAAAATAATTAATCTGAACTAGTTGTAAATTTAGTACAATGTAATAAATTATAATTGATCTGAATTAGTCATGCATATAGTACAATGTGTTAAACAATTGACCTGAACTAGTTGTACAATGTGATAAACAATAATTCGTTTAAATTAGTCAGAGATGTACTACTATGTGACAAGTAATAATTGAGGTGAAGTATTCATGAATATTGTACAATGTGGCAATTAATACTTGCACTGAACTAGTTGTAGTTATAGTACAGTGTGTAAATAATAGTTGATCTTAACTAGTCGTGGATATACTACAATGTGATAAATAATAATTGGTTTGAACTCTTCACATATATAGTACAATTTGGTAAATTCTAATTAATCTGCTGTAGGTGTAGATATAATACAATGTGGTAAATAATAATTGCTGTGAACTAGTCGTGGGTAGAGTACAATGTGGTAAATAATAATTGATCTGAACTAATAGTGCAATACAGTAAACAATAATTCAACTGACCTAGTCATACATATAGTACAATGTGGTAAATAATAATTCAACTGAATTAATTGTGCAATGTGGTAAATAATAATTCATCTGAACTAGTTGTGGACATAGTACAATGTGGTGAAAAATAATTGATCTGAACTAGTCCTGTCTATAGTATAATGTTGAAAATAATAATTGATATGAAATTGTTGTGGATGTAGCACAGTGTGGTAAATAATAATTGATCAGAACTAATCACACTACAGTACAATTGGGTAAATGATAATTGCACTGATAAAGATGTGCATATAGTACAATGTGGTAAATAATAACTGATCTAGCCTACTCATGTATATAGTACAATGTGGCAAATAATAATTAATCTGAGATAGTCCTGGATTTAGAACATTGTGGTAAATAATTATTGATCTGAACTAGTCCTGGATACAATATTTTGTGGTTAATAATAATTGATCTGAACTAGTCATAGATATAGTACAGTGGGTAAATAATTATTGTGAACTAGTTGTGGATATACTACAATGGAATAAAAATTATTTGAACTGAACTAGTTATAGATATAGTACAATGTGGCAAATTATAAGTGATCGAAACTAGTCATGCATACAGTACAATGTGGCAAATAATAATTGATCTAAAATAGTTGTGGACACATTGTGGTAAATAATTAATCTGAACTAGTCGTGGATATTGTGCAATGTGGTAAATAATAATTGATTTGAACTAGTCTTGCATACAGTATAATGTGGTAAATAATAATTGACCTGAACTAGTCATGTATAGTGTACAATCTGGTTAATAATAATTCATCTGATCTAGTCATGGATATAGTGCAATGTGCTTAATGGTAATTGATCACAACTAGTCATAGATATAGTACACTGCATAAATAATAATTGATCTTAATTGTACATATACTCTGATCTAATAAAAATAATTCATCTGAACTAGTTGTAAATTTAGTACAATGTGGTAAATTATAACTGATCTGAATTAGTCATGCATATAGTACAATGTGTTAAATAATTGACCTGAACTAGTTGTACAGTGTGGTAAATAATAATTCATTTGAACTAGTCAGAGATATACTATATGACAAGAAATAATTGAGCTGAAGTATTGAAGAATATTGTACAATGTGGTAAATAATACTTGCTCTGAACTAGTTGCAGATATAGTACAGTGTGTATATAATAGTTGATCTGAACTAGTCATGGATATACTACAATGTGATAAATAATAATTGGTCTGAACTCTTCACAGATATAGTACAATTTGGTAAATTATAATTTATCTGCTGTAGTTGTAGATATAATATAATACGGTAAATAATTGGTGTGAACTAGTCGTGGATAGAGTATGCTGTGGTAAACAATAATTGATCTGAACTAATCGTGCAATATGGTAAACAGTAATTCATCTGACCTAGTCATAGATATAGTACAATATGGCAAATAATAATTGATCTGAACTAATCGTGCAATGTGGTAAATAATAATTGATCTGAACTAGTTGTGGACATAGTAAAATGTGACGAAAAATAATTGATCTGAACTAGTCCTGTCTATAGTATAATGTGGTAAATAATAATTGATATGAAGCAGTCATGCAATGTGGTAAATATTAATTCATCTGAACAAGTCATGGATATAGTACAATGTGATAAATAATAATTGATTTGAACTAGTCGCAGATATAGTACAGTGTATAAATAATAATTGATCTGAACTAATTATGAATATTATACAATGTGATAATTAATCTGAACTAGTTGTGGATACAGTATAATGTCGTAAATAATTGATCAGTGCAATCATGGATAAAGCACAATAATCCAACTCATAATTCATCTGAACTAGCCATGGATATAGTGCAGTCTGATAAAAAATAATTTATCTGAACTAGTCATGGATTCAGTATAACTGATCTGAACGAGTCGTGCATATAGCACAATGTGATAAATAATTTATCTAAACTAGTGGTGCAATGTGGTAAATAATAATTCATCTGCACTAAATGATATAGTACAATGTGGTGAATAATAATTCATCTAAACTAGTTGTGGATATAGTACAACATTCTAAGTAACAATTGATCTGAACCAGTCATGGATATAGCAGATTGCGGTAAATAGTAATTGATCTGAACTAGATGTAGATAATACAATTTAGCAAATAATAATTGATTTGAAGTAGTTGAGGATATAGTAGAATGTGGTAAATAATAATTGATCTGAACTAGTCATGTATATAATAAAATGTGGTGAATACTAACTGATCTGAGCTAGTCATGGATATAGTAAAATGTGATAACTATTAATTCATCTGAATGAATCGTGTATATAGTATGAATCGATAAATAACATTTGATCCGAACTAGTCATCAGTATAGTACAATGTAGGAAATAAGTGATCTGAACTAGTTATTGATATTGTACCATGTGGGTAAATAATTTATCTGAACCAGTCATGGACATAGGAAAATGTGGAAAACCATATTTCATCTGAAATTACCCTTGATATAGTACATTGTGATACATAATGTGGTAAATAATGACTCATCTGAACTAGTCATGGATATAATACAATGTGGTAGATAATACTTGATGTGAACTAGTTATGGATATAGTGCAATGTGATAAGTAACTGATCTGAACTAGTCATGGATATAGTATAATGTGATACATTTTCTCAAGTAGTTGCGGATATTGTGCAATATGGTAAATAATTGATCTGAACTAGTTGTGGAAAATAGTGCAATGTCATAAATAATTGATCTGAACTAGTTCTGGATATAGTACAATGTGGCAAATGGATGATCAGAACTAGTTGTGGATAAAGTACAATGTGGCCAGTAATAATTGATCTGAACTTTTCATTGGTATTGCACAATGTATAAGTAATAATTGATCTGAACGAGTTTTGGATATAGTACAATATGCTAAATTATAACTGATTTGAACCAGACATGGAGATTTTAAAATTTTTTACATAATAACTGATCCAAACTAGTCTTGGAAACAGTGCCACATGCTAGATAATGCCTGATTTGAACGATTCCTAGATATAGTACAATGTGGTAAATTATAATTCATCTGAACTAGTCATGGATGTAGTACTATGAGGTCAATAATAATTGATCTGAACTAGTCGTGGATATAGTACAATCTCGTAAATAATTGATTTGATCTATTAAGGGATATAGGAGAATGTGGTAAATAACAATCAATCTGAGTTAGTTGTGGAAACAGTACAGTGTTGTAAGTAATTGATCTAAACTAGTCATGGAATTAGTATAATGTGATACATAATTGATCTCAACTAGTCTTAGATATAATACAAAGTGACAAATAATTGATCTGAGCTATTGAGGATATAATACAATGTGGTAAATAATTTGTCTGAACTAGTCATGGACATAGTAAAATGTCATAAAAAATAACTGATCTGAAGTAGTTGTGGACATAGTACAATTTGGTAAATAATCATTTATCAGACGTATTCATGGATATGTGCTTAATAATAATTGATTTAAATTGGCCATGGATTTTGTAAAATGTGAAATTTACTAATTAACCTGAACTAGGCATGACTATAGTAAAATGTGGTAGATAATAATTGATCTGAACTAGTGGTTGATACAGTGCAATGTGCTAAGTAATAACTGATCTGAACTACTGATGAATATAGTACAATGTGGTAAACAATAATTGCTCTGAACTAGCCATAGATATAGTAGAATGGGTAAATAATAATTGATCTGAACTAGCTGTGAATATACTACAAAGTGATAAATAATAATTGAGCTGAGCTAGTCGTGCATATAGTACAAGGTGGTAAATAATAATTGATCTGAACTAGTTGTTGATACCTACAATGTAGTAAGTCATGGATAAAGTAAATTAATGCAACTAATAATTCATCTGAACTAGACATGGATATATTACAATGTGATAAAAATAATTGATCTAAACAAATCATGGATATAGTACAATAATGTAAATAATTGATCTGAACTAGTTGCACATATAGCACAATGTAATAAATAATAATTGATCTGAACTTGTCATGCAATGTGATAATTAATTCATCTCAACTAGTCAAGGATATATTACAATGAGATAAATAATTGATCTGAAGTAGTTGTGGAGATAATATAATGTTGAGAATAATAATTGATCTGAAGTTGTGGATATAGCACAGTGTGGTAAATAATAATTGATCAGAACTAATCACACCACAGTATAATTGGGTAAATGATAATTGCAATGAAGAAGTTGTGCATATAGTACAATGTGGTAAATAATTGATCTGAACTACTCATGTATATAGTACAATGTGGCAAATAATTCATCTGACATAGTCCTGGATACAGAACATTGTGGTAAATAATTATTGATCTGATCTAGTCGTGGATACAGTATAATGTGGTAAATTATAATTGTTCTGAACTAGTCATAGATATAGCACAGTGGGTAAATAATTAATGTGATCCAGTCATGGATATACTACACAGGAATAATAAGTATTTGAATTGAACTAGTCATAGATATAGTGCAATGTGGTAAATTTATAATTTATCAAAACTAGTCATGCATACAGTACAATGTGATAAATAATTGATCTAAGCTAGTTGTGAACACACAATCTGGTAAATAATAATTGATCTGTACTAGTCATGGATATTGTACAATGTGGTAAATAATAATTGATCTGAACTAGTCATGCATACAGTATAAAGTGGTAAATAATAATTGACCTGAACTATTCATGTATAGTATACAATGTGTTTAATAATAATTCATCTGAACTAGTCTTGGATATAGTGCAATGTACTAAATAGTAATTGATCACAACTAGTCATAGATATAGTACAGTGGGCAAATAATTATTGATCTTATCTAGTTGTAGATATACTCTGATGTAATAAAAATAATTAATCTGAACTAGTTGTAAATTTAGTACAGTGTGGTAAATTATAATTGATCTGAATTAGTCATGCATATAGTACAATAATTGACCTGAACTAGTTGCACAATGTGGTAAATAATAATTCATTTGAACTAGTCAGAGATGTACTACTATGTGACAAGTAATAATTGAGCTGAAGTATTCATGAATATTGTACAATGTGGTAAATAATACTTGCTCTGAACTAGTTGTAGTTATAGTACATTGAGTAATTAATAGTTGATCTTAACTAGTCGTGGATATACTACAATGTGATAAATAATAATTTGTCTGAACTCTTCACATATATAGTAACATTTGGAAAATTATAATTCATCTGCTGTAGTTGTAAATACAATATGGTAAATAATTGCTGAGAACTAGTTCTGGATAGAATATAATGTGGTAAATAATAGTTGATCTGAACTAATCGTGCAATATGGTAAACAATAATTCATCTGGCCTAGTCATAGATATAGTAGAATTTGATAAATGATTGATCTGAATTAATTGTGCAATGTGGTAAATAATAATTCATCTGAACTAGTTGTGGACATAGTATAATGTAGTGAAAAATAATTGATCTGAACTAGTCCTGTCTATAGTATAATGTTGAAAATAATAATTGATATGAAGTTGTTGTGGATATAGCACAGTGTGGTAAATAATAATTGATCAGAAATAATCACACTACAGCAGAATTTGGTAAATGATAATTTCACTGAAGACGTTGTGCATATAGTACAATGTGATAAATAATAATTGATCTAAACTACTCATGTATATAGTACAATGTGGCAAAAAATAATTAATCTGAGATAGTCCTGGATATAGAACAGTGTGGGAAATAATTATTGATCTAAACTAGTAGTGGATACAGTATAATGTGGTACATAATAATGGATATGAACGAGTCATAGATATAGTACATTGGGTAAATAATTCATGTGAACTAGTTGTGGATATACTACAAAGGACTAACATTTATTTGAAATGAACTAGTTATAGATATAGTACAATGTAGTGAATTATAAGTGATCAAAACTAGTCATACATACAGTACAATGTGGTAAATAATAATTGATCTAAAATAGGTATGGATACACATTGTAGTAAATAATAATTAATCTGAAGTAGTCGTGGATATTGTACAATGTGGTAAATAATTGATCTGAACTAGTCGTGCATACAGTATAATGTGGTAAATAATAATTGACCTAAACTAGTCATGTATCGTGTACAATCTGGTTAATAATAATTCATCTGATCTAGCCATGGATATAGTGCAAGGTGCTAAATGGTAATTGATCACAACTAGTCACAGATATAATACACGGGGTAAATAATAATTTATCTTAACTAGTTGTACATATATACTCCAATGTAATAAAAATAATTCATCTGAACTAGTTGCAAATTTAGTACAATGTGATACATTAAAATTGATCTGAATTAGTCATGCATATAGTACAATGTGTTCAATAATTGACCTGAACTAGTTGTACAGTGTGATAAATAATTCATTTGAACTAGTCAGAGATATACTACTATGTGACAAGTAATAATTGAGCTGAAGTATTTATGAATATTGTACAATGTGGTAAATAATACTTGCTCTGAATTAGTTGTAGATATAGTACAGTGGGTCAATAATAGTTGATCTGAACTAGCCATGGATATACTACAATGTGATAAATAATAATTGGTCTGAACTTTTCACAGATATAGTACAATTTGGTAAATTATAATTGTTCTGTTGTAGTTGTAGATATAATATAACATGGTAAATAATTGGTGTGAACTAGTCGTGGATAGAGTACACTGTGGTAAATAATAATTGATCTGAACTAATCGTGCAATATGGTAAACAATAATTCATCTGACCTGGTAATAGATGTAGTACAATATGGTAAATAAAAATTGATCTGAACTAATCGTGCAATGTGGTAAATAATAATTGATCTAAACTAGTTGTGGACATAGTAAGATGTGGTGAAAAATAATTGATCTGAACTAGTCCTGTCTATAGTACAATGTGGTAAATAATCATTAATATGAAGTAGTCATGCAATGTGGTAAATATTAATTCATCTAAACTACTCATGGATATGGTACAATGTTGTTGTTGTTTGTCTTTCGGCTTTTCCCGGTTAGTCGTCGCCACAGTGGAGCTCCGGTCCACTAATGATTGGCAGTAGATTTTTACAAATGCCGAGGTGCCAGCTCAACGTCCAACCTTCAACAAAGGCATGCCCATTTTGTGCATGTCTTTTGAATGCCCACCTAACCGCGGGGAGGACATGCAGACTCCACACAGAAGGCACTCCCTGCACTCCAGCCGAGAATCGAACGGGGGAACCTCTTGCTGTGAGGCAACAACGCTACCGCTCCACCACTCTGGATGGATATAGTACAGTGTGATAAATAATAACTGCTCAGAAACAGACATGCATAATTGATCTGAAATAGTCAAGGATATAGTGAAATATGATAAATAATTAATCTGAACTAGTTGTGGATATAGTACAATGTGGTAAATAATAATTGATTTGAATTAGTCACAGATATGGTACAGTGTGTAAATAATTGATCTGAACTAATCATGAATATTCTACAATGTGATACATAATAATTAATCTAAACTAGTTGTGGATATAGTACAATGTGGTTAATAATTGATCTGAACTAGTTGTGGATACAGTACAATGTCATAAATAATTGATCACAGCAATCATGGATAAAGTACAATAATGCAACTCATAATTCATCTGAACTAGCCATGGATATAGTGCAGTGTGATAAAAAATAATTGATCTGAACTAGTCATGGATACAGTACAATGATGTAAATCATAACTGATCTGAACTAGTTGTGCATATAGCACAATGTGATAAATAATTGATCTGAACTAGTCATGCAATGTGGTAAATAATACTTCATCTGGCTAGTTGTTGATATAGTATAATGTGGTGAATAATAATTGATCTGAACTAGTTGTGGATATAGTATAACTTTGTAAGTAATAATTGTTCTAAACCAGTCATGGATATAGCAGATTGTGGTATTTAGTAATTGGTCTGAACTAGACATGGCTATAGTACAATATGGTAAATAATAATTGATCTGAACTAGATGTAGATAATACAATGTAGTAAATAATTGATCTGAATTAGTTGAGGATATAGTAGAATGTGGTAAATAATAATTGATCTGAACTAGTCATGAATATAATAAAATGTGGTAAATACTAATTGATCTGTGCTTGTCATGGATATAGTAAAATATGATAAATATTAATTCATCTGAATGAGTCGTGTATATAGTATGAAGTGATAACAGTTGATCTGAACTAGTCATCAATATAGTACAATCTAGGAAATAATAATTGATCTGAACTAGTCATTGATATTGTACCATGTGGGTAAATAATTGATGTCAATCAGGCGTGGGCATAGGAAAACGTGGAAAATCATACTTCATCTGAACCTGCCCTTGATATAGTACATTATGATAAATAATGTGGTAAATAATGACTCATCTGAACTAGTCATGGATATAATACAATGTTGCAGATAATAATTGATCTGAACTTGTCGTGGATATAGTGCAATGTGGTAGGCAACTGATCTGAACTAGTCATGGATATAGTATAATGTGATAAATTTTCTCAAGTAGTTGTGGATATTGTGCAATATGGTAAATAATTGATCTGAACTAGTTGTGGAAATAGTACAATGTCATAAATAATTGATCCGAAATAGTTGTGGATATAGTACAATGTGGCAAATAGCTGATCTGAATTAGTTGTAGATACAGTACAGTTTGGTAAGTAATTAATCTGAACAAGTCATGGATGTAATATAATGTGGTACATAACAATTGATCTCAACTAGTCTTAGATATAATACAAAGTGACAAATAATTGATTTGAACTAGTTAAGAATATAGTACAAGGTGGTAAATAATTGATCTGAGCTAGTCATGGACAGAGTAAAATGTCATAAATAATTGATCTGAAGTAGTCATGGATATAGTACAATGTGCTAAATAATTTATCTGAACTAGTCATTGATATAGTACAATGTGATAAATACTAATTGATCTGAACTTGTCGTGGAGATAGTAAAATGGTAGATAATTGATCTGAACTAGTTGGTTATATAGTACAAGTTATAAATAATAACTGATCTGAACTAGTGGGGGATATAGTACAATGTGGTAAATAATAATTGATCTGAACTAGTCAACTAGAATAGCTGATCTGAATCGGATGTGGATATTATATAATATGGTAAATAATGTTGTAAATTATCTGAATTAGTCATGAATATAATACTATGGAGTACGTAAAAATTGATCTGAACTAGAGGTGAATATAGCAGAATGTGGTAAATAAAAAAATCATCTGAACTAGTTCACGATATAGTACAGTGTGTTAAATAATAATTGATTTGAACCAGTCATGGAGATAGGAAAATATGGAAAATCATATTTAGTCTGAACCTACCGTTGATATAGTACATGGTGATAAAAAGTGTGGTAAATAACTACTCATCTGAACTAGTCATGGATATAATAGAATATGTTAGATAATAATTGATCTGGACTAGTTGTTTATATATTACAATGTGGTAAGCAATAACTGATCTCAGCTAGTTGTTAATATAGTACAAGGTGGTAAATAATTGATCTGAACTAGTTCTGGATATAGTACAATGAGGTTAATAATAATTGATCTGAACTAGTCATGGATATAGTACAGTGTGCTAAATAATTGATCTGAACTATTAGGGAATATAAGACAATTTGTTAAATAATAATAGGTCTGCATTAGTTGAAAATACAATAGATTGTGGTAAGTAATAACTGATCTGAACTAGTCATGGATGTAGTACAATGTGGTACATAATTTCATCTCAACTAGTCTTAGATATAGTACAAAGTGACAATAATTGATCTGAACTAGTCGTGGATGTAGTACAATGTGGTAAAAAATAATTTATCTGAACTAGTCGTGGATAGTCGTGCATAGGAAGTTATTTGAATCATTTTAAAAGGAATACTTATAAGGGTGGTAGCAAGCAATTGTCACTGGAAGGTAAGCCAGTGATTGGGTGTTTCCCTTGTGGAAATTGCTCAGCATGCAAATTTGTGGTTAAAACCAAAGAATTTTCATCTGCTAACACCCCTTGTGTTTTTGATATACGGTGTTTTGCTAATTGTGTTTCAGAATTAGTAATATATTTGGTAGAATGTTCTTGTAAAGCATTTTATGTGGGACAAACTTCTAGACAATTTAAATCTCAGATATATAAACATTTGAGTGATGTGCGAAATAAACATACATCTAACGATTTATTTAAACATGTGATTGTACATTCCACAGCTAAATATAGATTTACAATAATTGACCCAATAAGTGTTAGTGGTTGTAATAAAATGGGGTGGCATAGTTTGTTAGATAAAAAAAGAAAGTAATTGGGAAATTAAACTTGGGAAATTGTTTTCTCCTGGCCTCAATGACATGTGCTAATCATTTTGTTGGAAGGGATTTATATATAGATGAAGGAATGTGTACATTTGTGAAACCAGCACTGGAGAAAGCTTTGCCAAAACCAGTATGCTGGATTTTTTGTTTGCCTTGCAACGTTCTCTTTAAATAAAAGGATTTTCACACTGCTGCTTGTGCTGGCCATTTTTTTTTCTTTTTGAGTAAATAATTAATCAGAACTAGTTGTGAAAATAGTCTTATGTAGTTAATAATAATTGCTCTGAACTAGTTGTGGATATAGTACAGTGTGGTAAGTAATTGATCTGAACTAGTTGTGGCTATAGCACAATGTAGTAAATAATTGATTTGAACTAGTTGCAGATATAGTACAATGTGGTAAATAATAATTGATCTGAACTAGTTATGGATATAGTACAATGTGGGAAATAATAATTCATATGAACTAGCCGTGCCTATAGCACAATGTGGTAAATAGTAGTTGAACTGATCTAGTCATGGATACAGTACAATGTTGTAAATAAAAATTAATCTGAACTAGTTGTGAATATAGTACAATGTGGTGAATAATAACTGGTCTGAACTAGTTGTGGATATAGTACAATGTGTTGAATAAATGGTCTCAACTTGTCATGCATATAGTACAATGTGGTAAGTAATTTATCTGAACTAGTCATGTATAAAGTACAATGTGATCAATAAAAATTGATTTGAACAAGTTATTGATATAGTACAATTTGGTTAATGAGAACAAAAAGCACAACTGTTCTGCAATCACTGCAAACCACACTACATTTATTAAGAACAAGCAGATATGTGTTTTTTTCTGTAACTCTTAGACTTTTTCAGATAATAGAAAGGAAGTAATAACACTGCTATTTAAATATTTTGAAATCACATGACACTTTTGCATGAACAATTTTAAAACAACAATTTAACTAAAGGCAATAATGGCATTAATATTAAAAATAAAAATGTATATTAAAAAACTCAGCAATTGTATACCAATACCAAACATTAAAATCATTTTGAAAATATTGCAGATAAATATATAATAATTTATTTAAAAAAATATTTTAAAAACATCTAATGTTGGTAAGCTTTTAATTTTAGTAAGCAAATGATCGGTGGAGTCTCATTAAGTCTAGGGGGTTATGTGCATTAAGATGCAAATGCCATAACAACTCTTTTTCTCTAAAACTAACTCCCAGGACTCCCTCCCCTTTGGTTAACTTCAAGCTGATCTAAAAACACAAATTTAAAACAATGTTCCAGGCATTCACGTAAATGCTTTAACAGGGCATTATTGTCATTTTTTGTTCTGATGGCATGCAAATGCTTGCACATTCTTTCTATCAACATGCATTCAGGCTTTCCTACATAGAAGAATGAAAATTTCTGACATAGGGCAACATAAACAGCCCTTTTAGAAAGACAGTTGTGTCTACCATTAATATACTATGTTTCAATTTTTATTGCAGGTTACACACACAAGTTGTCTTTACAAAACTTGCATGAACCACACTTAAACATACCTTTCTTCATACCATCCTTGTATCTTTTAAATGATGATTCAAGCATATTTCTCATATTAATGCTCTTCCTATAGATGACCAACAGCCACTTAGAAAAGTTATTCCTTAAGTCTGTGTTGTCATATACTAATGCCTAATTTTTTATTCAAGTCCATCAATTATTCTAGTATTATGTTTTAACAAGAGTTTTATCAATTAACAACTGTGCTTATAAAACAACTGCAATAAGTCATTGTGTAGGGGGAATTGGTTACTAAACCAGTCAGGTATTTCCAAACCCTAAGTCCTTTAGGGACCCTGTTAACCTTCATGTATCCTATAAGGTAGGCATTCTCAAGGTGCAGCTTAGGAATGTTTAATAATTTATATTCAAACTCATCAAAGCATTCATGTACCATGTAAGACATTGCAAGTGCAGTATTATTAGAAAAAAATCTTAATTTTTTTGTAACCATTGATTGAGTTTAGGAACAGTTTGGTTATTTGATTCATAAATTACAAAGTGCTACCGTTATTGTTGGCAGAACTCACATTCTACACTGGCTCTTGAATGGTCCTTGGTCTTCAAGAAATAAAAACAGGGGACACTTCCAACAGTGCTCTCCTGAGAGTTAAATGAACTTACCAACAGTTGTAATAAATCCACCTTCTGTGATAGTTGTTGAAAAAGTAGAGTCAAGTTGCTCACTGACTAGTGCATTTCCGTCAAATCAAAGTCAGGATATAGTACAACGTGGCAAATAATAATTGATCTGAACTAGCCATGGCTAAAGTATAAAACAGTAATTGAGCTGCACCAGTCCTGAATATAGTGCTATGTGGTAAATAATAATTGATCTGAACCAGTCGTTATTGTACAATGTGGGAAATAATAATTGATCTGAAGCAGCCATTGATATAGTACAATGTGGTAAATAATTGATCTGAACTAGTTGTGGATATAATACTGTGTGGGAAATAGTTGATTTGAACTAGTCATGAATATAGTACTATGTGGTAAATAATAATTGATCTGAATTAGTTGTGGATATCCTGCAATATGGTAAATAATTGATCTGATCTAGTTGTGTAAATAGTACAATGTCATAAATAATTTATCTGAACTAGTCATGGATATGGTACAATGTGGTAGACAACTGATATGAACTAGTTGTGGGTATAGTACAATGCGACAAGTAACAATTGATCTGAACTACTAATTGATATTGAACAATGTGGTAATTAATAATTCATGTGAACTAGTTGTGGATATATTACATCATGATAAATTATAACTGATCTGACCAGTTGTGGAGATAGTTCAATGTGATAAAAAAATTGATCCATCTAATCATGAAAATAGTACAATGTGGTAAATATCTGATCCAAACTAGTAGTGGATATAGCACAATGTGGCAAATAATAATTGATCTAAATTAGTTGTAGATACAGTACATTGTGGTAAGTAATTGATCTGAACTAGTCATTGATGTAATACAATGTGGTACATAATTGATATCAACTAGTCTAAGATATAGTGCAACATGACAATTGATCTGAACTAGTTGTGGCTATAGTACAATGTGGTAAGTAATAACTGATTTTAACTAATTGTGGATATAATGCAATGTGGTAAACAATAATTGATCTGAACTAGTTGTAGATATAGTGCAATGCGTTAAATAATATTGCATTTGAACTAGTTGTGGATATAATACAATACAGTAAATAATAATTGATCTGTACCAGTTGTTGATATAATACAATGTAGTAAATAAGAATTGATCTGAACCAGCCATTGATATAGTACAATGTGGTAAATAACAATTGATCTGAATTAGTTGTCGATATAGTACTATGTGGTAAATAATAATTGATGTAAATTAGTTGTGGATATACTACCATGTGGTAAATAATTGACCTGAACTAGTCATGGATATAGTACAGTGTGATAAAAATTAAGTGATCTGAACCAGTCGTGGATATAGTACAATGTAGTAGATAATAATTGATCTGAACTAGTTGTGAATATAGTACAATGAAGTAAATACTAATTGATCTGACCTAGTAGTGTATCTACTACAATGTGGTAAATAACATTTGATCTGAACTAGTTGTGGATATAATACTATGTAGAAAATAATAATTGATCTGAAATAGTCATAGATATAATATACTGTGGTAAGTAATAATTGATCATAACTAGTGGATATAGTAAATGTGGTAAATAATGATTGATCTGAACAAGTCATGGATATAGTACAATCTGGTAAATACTAGTTGATTTGATTTAGTTGTGGATCTAGTTCAATGTGGTAAATAATTTATCTGAACTAGTTGTGGATATATTACAATGTGGTAAATTATCCGAACTAGTTGTGGATATAGTACAATGTGGTAAATAATAACTGACCTTAATGAGTTGCACATATAGTACAATGTGGTAAATAAGAATTGATCTGAAAGAATTGTGGATAAAGTGGAATGTGGTAAATAAGAATTGATATAGCACAATGTGGTAAATAATAATTGATCTCAACTAGTTGTGGATATAGGACAATGTAGTAAATAATAATTTATTTAAACCAGCTGTGGATATAGTACAAAATGGCAAACAATAATTGACCTAAGCTAGTTGTTGATTCAGTCAATGTGATAAATAATAATTGGCCTGAAATAGTCATGGATATAGTAGAGGGTGCTAAATAATAATTGATCTCAACTAGTTGTGAATATATTATAATGTGATAATAATTGATCTCAACTAGTCACAGATCTAGTACTATGTTGTTCATAGGTTCATAGGTTCATATGAGGCTATCTGCCCTAGGGCATTTATAAGCATAGCCAGAGTGTGTTTGGCTTTTGCCACCCATTTTAAATTAATTTTGCTATGCCCTTTTTCGAGGTTAGTATACTGTGCCTCTGTCTAACAGTGACACAGAAGTGATACTCGGGGTAAACCTATGATCTCCCATCCACTCATCAAGATTCCTCTTGAAGAGAGTCAATGAGGGACTCTGCCTAACCTGGACTGGGATTTTATTCCAGAGTGAAGGGAGCCTCTGGGTTATGAATCTGTCCCTCCAGCATGTCTTATTTATTTCAGTGCTGATGTTCAAGTCTCTCGAGTGCGTAGCTTGATAGGATTTGGATTTTCTGAGGTGCAGCATGTCCATTAATTCCGGGTTGGACATGGCTTTATACGTCAGGCACAGATCGCCTCTGAGCAGGCGGTATGCCACTGAGTAGAGCTGGAGTTTCTTTAACCGGGCAGCATATGGCATCTGTTTGAGCCCTTTGATCCTCTTGGTGAGGTACTTTTGGGGTCTTTCCAGTTGCTGCAGGTGTCTGGTAAGGTACATCCCAAAAGGGGCATTGTACTCAATTATGGGCCTGATGAGGGATGAGTAAAGAGGCACGATGACTTCCCTGATCTAGATGTGAATCCCTTTATGATTAGGTGGGCTATATAAAATGTTTTTCTAACCACTTTGGCCACGTGGTTGTCAAATGAGAGATTGCTATCATCTTGGGTCCCCAGGTCCCTAATTACTTCTTCTGTACTTAATGGATTACCACCTATGTGGTAATTTGTGGGCACTTTGTTTTTGCCAAAGGGGATGACTATACACTTTTTGGTGTTTAGCTTGAGGCCATGGCTCTGGCACCAGTTGTCTGTTTCTATGAGGCCCTTTTGGAGGATGCTTGTGTCAGCTGGAGAGTCGATTATGGCGCCCAGTTTGCAGTCATCTGTGAACTTGGTCAGTCACAGTCCTTCCGTGTTGGCCTGTATCTCCAAGAAATATATACTGAACAAGAGAGGTCCCAGGACTGAGCCTTGTGGGATGCCACTTGTAACTGGTTTGGAGTCTGACATGGCTACAGCAATTCTAACCATGTGGGTTCTGTCCTTGAGCCAGTTTGCAACCCATCTAGTGACATAGGGGTTTATATTTAAGCTAGTGAGCTTATCTATAATGCCCGAGTTGGGTATTGTATCAAAGGCTTTTGCAAGGTCCAGGTAGGCTGTGTGGACCACCTTCCCCTTGTCAATGGCTTTGGTGACTGTTTCAAAGAAATCAACCAGGTTTAATAGGCAGGATCTACCCTTAACAAAGCCGAACTGGGTAGGATACAGTGTCTGTAGGTCCCCAATATCTTTATTTATGAGGTCCATGATGATCCTTTCCATAGCTTTGCAGACCAAGCTAGTCAGGCTTATGGGGCGATAGTTTCCAGGATCCATTGAGGCACCACCTTTGTGGAGAGGGACCACTGTTGCTGTACGCCACTCTTTGGGTACATATCCTGTAGTAAGGCTGAGATTGAAAAGTAGTTTTATGTTTGCGTTTAGCTCTTCTTGGAGTTCATGTAGGACACAGCCCGGGGCACCGTCTGGTCCCATTGATGCTGTGTTTTTTTGCTTTGGAGAAGGCGGCTCTTACCTGAGCATCTGAGATGTCAGGGGGGCAGCACTCTGCTGGGATAGTTATTTGCCCTTTTGCTGGGGGGGAGATGTTTGCACTGAACCTGTCAGCTAGGATGTTGGCAATGTCTGTGGGTTTGGTGTATTTTTTGTCATTTTGGACTAATTCTGAGCATATTTGGGAATTCCCACCCAGGTTCCTAACATAACTAAAGAAAGCCTTGTGATTATCCTTAGTGTCCTGTGCAATTTTTCTCTCGAAGCTGGCCTTAGACGATTTTATGAGTGCCCGTAGTTTTTTGCTAATACTGATCAGAGATGCCTTCCCTTTTTGGGATTTTGCTCTGTCATGTAGTAGCTTCCTCCTTCTATTGTATAGTTTGTTTATGGCTGGGGTCCACCAGACAGGATGTCTGCCTTTAGAGGATTGGGTCTTGGTTTTATTTGGGATTGCATGATCCATGCATTCCTGAAGGTGTTCATAGAATGCGTTTATAAAGGATTCTGCGGTCTGGGCCGTATTTTCCACAGGCCCGGGGGCTTTGAAGGATTCCACCTTGGTTTTGAGGACTGTGAAATTTGCTTTAGAGGTTTTTCACTGTGGTTTTCTGGACAGGGGGTGGGGTCGGGATGTGACTATCCAGTGAGATTAGTTTATGGTCTGATATTTCCAGTGAGGGATACACTTCTCATCTGGAGCATGGAGTCCCCATGTTGGTGATGATCAGGTCCAGTATGTTTTCCCCTCTTGTGGGAGTGGTAACAATTTGTTCCATAGCATTTGAGTTTATAAATTCTAGGAACCTTTGGGCTAGGGTGTTGGAGCTAGAGTAATGCTCCCAGTCTATGTTTGGGTAGTTGAAGTCGCCCAATATAATGGTGTTTGGAGAGACCTTCATATTTTCCAGTGCTCTCAGGAAGGCCGAGTTATTGTAAATAACTGATCTGAAGTGGTTGTGGATATAGTACAATGTGGTAAATAATTGATCTGAACTAGTTGCGGAAATGTAAAATGTGGTAGATTATATCTGATTTGAACTAGTTGTGGATACTGCACAATGCTGCAAATAATCATTGATTTGAACTTGTTGTGGATATAGTATAATGTGGTAAATAATTGATCTGAACTAGTCATGGATATAATACAATGTGGTAAATAATTGATCTTAACTAGTCATGGATATAGTAGAATATGGTAAATAATATTGATCTGATTCATGGATATAGCACAATGTGGTAAATAATTGATCTGAACTAGTCATGTATATAGTACAGTGTGGTATATAATAACTGATCTGAACTAGTCATGTATATAATACAATCTGGTAAATAATAATTGATCTGAACTAGTGTATACAATACAACATGGTAAACTGGATTTCAATTTGACTACGAAAGACATGTACAATAACTCTGAAAACAAAGGACAAAGGACATGCCTACCCCATTTCTTTAGTAAATGTAATGGGTAGACATAGAATTCCACTAATGTTAAATTCGGATATGAGTGAATTATAGATAATTTTACATTTCTAGGCAAATTTTTGGAGAACATACAATGCTTCCGTAATAACCCACATATATTCCCATACTACTGAATTGAAAGATTTATGAAACCTGGTTAAAACAGTCATTGTGTTAGCAGAGCTCAATTGTTTCATCTTCTATATGTTCAACCATAGTCTCCAAATCACTCCCCCTACAATATTTTTACAAAGCTCTGCTGTTTTCTTGTTATAACATTTGGTAATCTGTTTACCAAATGGTTTGATGATTTCTTAACCAGTGTTTTGAATTTTTATTCAAATAATGAAATTGGCTAGGTACTATGTGATAATACTCTGTTTTTGTTAGACACAGAAAACACCAGACATTTTCCAAGACAGAATTTTTTTGAGAAACTGGTCCATATGTTTGACTTCCTGATAAAATCCTTACTAGTGTTAGCTAAAATATGTATTGTATTATTTATAAAAGCTGGAAGTAGTGCCATTTATTTTTGATTAATTTCCTTGAGATGTTTTTATAAATTTCTATGACAGCAGTTGGTTGACCCAATATATATTTATCATGTTGTGTATGTTTCTTTAGATATATAAAATTGCTGCTAGATTCTTCCACAATTATTCTTTTAGCATCCGTTGGGGTCTCTTATTAAGGTTCCATAGCTATCCTGAATGCTTACAATGGATGTTTCCATTAGCTTTTCTTGTAACCTTTTACCAACATATGTGTATAAGGTCATATCCTTATTTCAGCAAAAGGTTTTTAATCTTTTCCATTTTACATTTTTGTGAGGGACACAATATGCATTCTATAGCAATACAGTTTTTTTACATAATGTTGTGTCATTATAGTTTCCTTTCTTGTACTTCTTCTCAATGTCAGACATTATAATAACTATTTTTGTATATTTTTATGTAACTGATATTCATTTCCACCATTAATTTTAGGGGAGATTTCACTGCTTCCCTGTTTGTAATTTTAAAGTAACTCCAATAAACTAGCATACTCTTTCCAGTATTCTTGTATTAATTGTCTGATTTATTGATAAGCCTAATTTTTTGTGATTAACAAGCGATTACATTTTCCACTCTATGTCTTATAAAGTGAGTTAATTGTTTCATTGTCAAGCTCCAGTTGTAGTGATTATACAGATGGAACAATTGAGATGTCTTGCCTGTTTTATTTCTCCAAGTCATTTGGGTTTCTAAGATCATTACTGGAATTGACCCCATTTCTAAGTCAAAGTATAATTACAGTTTGTGAAATCAATATTTGATGTTAGTCAAAGGTGCTCTTTTCAGTAAACACAATGTGCCCATAATTGACTCCTGCAATTCATATGGAGTTACATGTATTGTTAACATATGTAAATAAGACTATAAATTATTTTTTATGAGGCCCTTTGCTCCCACTAATATTGAAACTGTCTGATTATCTTTCTTCCACATTGCCCTCATTTCTGCCTGCAAATCTTGGTATTTTTTGACTTTGTGTTTCTCTCTGTATGTAGGATACTGTAACAAGAGGGTGTAGCAATTTTAATGATCAACACTACTTTTGTCTTTTTTTTATGGATTACTGTATTTGTTTATCTCACATATGCTTTAAGCTTAAGCTTCATCATTTTCTATAATGCTTTGTGGCTCATGTTTCTAATGTTTCTCATCTACTTCAATATTGTAGTGTTTGCACAACCCCCAATGCAACAGTCTTGCCATTATTATGCCTTTCATTATACAGGCCTTCTACCATTAGTGTATCACACCCAGCAACAAGATATGTGACTGTTTCCAGTTTTGTTTTACAGAATCTGCATTTGTCTGTTTCTCTCACATATTCAATGGACTTTGTAAACCAATTTGTATGTAGTCCACTATCCTGGGAGGCTAATATTAACCTTTCATCTTTTTGTTACAGTTCACCTCTTCTTAACCATTCCTGCATCTGATCCCGATTAACATGAGGTTGTTCCTGGAGTTTTCTGTACTCGCAACTATATTTATGCCATTTCTACACTTCTTCCCTTCTCATCTGATCCTTCTCCTTATATATTTTCTTTTGTTATTTGGAACATTTAATGGCTGCCAACTTTTGTCTGCTTCCCACTTGACAATGATATGCTTCTACTAAGCTAAGTAGGAAAGTCATCTTAGACTTTTTCTCTTCATGTTTCAAAACTTTCACTATGTTTGGATTTGGTGATGTCAGCAGATATGTATACAGTCCTATGATTGTAAATATATATATATATATACATATAATCAGTTTTGAAGAGGCCCATACCTTCTTCAGAATGAGGAATATACAACATCGGTATGCACACTGATTTTTATGTCATTTGACAGATGTGAAGCATTTTTCTTGTTTTTTTGTCCAAATGATCCAATACCTTTTGGGACCAGTCAATCACCACAAAACTGTGAACAGGAAGACCAAATTGATTTATATCCTGGACTTTATTCCTAAATGTCAGGGTTGTTTTCATTATTAATTTTAGTTGCCTAAAATATTCCTTATTGAGTTTTCTTTGTATTTGTTCATGTTTTATTGTCAGTCCTTCATCAATTCCCAAATGTTTATAGACTTCCTCCTGCTCATGTTCGTCTATATCACATTTGCTCTACATGACTATTATTTTCTTTGTGCTGCAGCTTTCCTGCTTTAAATGTCAGTTTTGCACATTTGTCAAGAGCCAATGACATTATTATATCATCTAAGAAAGTTTTGACCATTTTCAGTTGTGTTTTCAGCACCTCATCTGATGAACTATGCAGTTTTAAATCATCCACAAAAAGAAAATAAGAGTTCTTTACACTTTGCTGTTTTCAGGGAGCCAAATTGTAACCATGACCTAATATTTTAAGTAGACAGCTTAATGGGTTAAGGGCAAGACAAAAGAGCAACAGTGATAAAAAGCCACCTTGGAATCCCCCTTTGAATTTTTATCCCTAGGATAATAATTTCTCCTTTATCATGGCTTAGCTACAAAGTGATTTGTCACTGTTTTGTGGTCACTGTAATATAATTGATCAGTGTAGGGTATATTTTATACATCTGTAAGCAGTCCTTTATCCATGAATGTAGGATGCTGTCAAATGCATTTTTGTAATCTGTCCATGCCATACATAGATTCTTCCCCTTTTTGCAATGTAGTATAATGGCTTTATGTAACAACATATGATCTTTTGTTCCATATGACTTTCTTTTATTACCCTTTTTTAATCTTTTGTTACCCCTTAGTTCTATTACCATGACTGAGTCTCTTCTAAATGACTATAAACTCTGTTAGCATCAATTACAGTGTATAGTTTATACATCATCAGAAGGCAAGCTATTTGGGTATAGTTTTAGGATACCTTTCAGGTAAACCTTAAGGAGGAGTGTTGTTTTTCCTGCTGTTAACCAGGTTGGTGACGGTTTGGAGCATACATATAAGTACTCAGGGCTAAATATTCATGTAAACCTATTAATACTTTTGGCCAGAAGATAGTTACTGTATCTGGGGCTGGGATTTTTTGGTTAGGAGCTTCTCTTAATTTTGTTTCAATTTCTCTGGCCGTTACTTCTTCCCATGCTATATCCCTAACATTTGAACTTCTCTTTGTTTTTTTATTTTACTTCTTCTATCCATCCATTCAGCATCTTTATTATGTTCCATAGGAGCTTCAAAAATATTTCTCCAAAATGTGTCTATTTCTTTTTTTTTTGGTGGTGTTTCTGTTCCTTTTACTTTGTTTCCCAATTCTTTATAAAACTTTTTGGGTCATCAGTGAATTGCTTATTGTGCATTTTCCCTACATTTATCTGCATATCTTCTAAATTGTTCTGTTTGTGCTGATATCATTAGTTTATTATTCACAATAGTGTATAACAGATCCTGGTCTGTCTAATACTGCACATTGTTTTCATCACAATAATGTTTCTAAGTAGTTTTGTTGATCTGTTTCCTCTTCTTATACTCTTCTAATAGTGACACTTCTTGTCTTAATTGCTTTATTGCTTTATATTTTACTCAAGTTGATACTTCCATGGTAGCATTTGATGTCTTCACTTCCTTTCCCTTACTGCCTTGTATTTTTGTTGTAAGACTTTAACTGTTATTAATTTAGAAGCCTAGTAATATATCCTATTACATTATATACACCAAAACTGTTTAAACAAGGACCCCAGTGACTGCCAAAACAAAATAAATGAAGTAAAATCACTGTATTGCAGCCAGGACTCACCACAACTCTTCACAAGTTACAACTGTTTTATGTTCTAATAAAACAGTTGTTACTTGTAGAGAGTTGTGGTGAGTCCTGGCTGCAATACAGTGATTTTACTTCATTTATTTTACTTCTGTTATATGACATTAATTTCTGTTAACAGTCTCAGTTACTTAGTTCATTTGTTTTAGCAGACTTCTAACATGTTGGGTCTCATTGACTTTCTGTGATCTATTTCTTTCATCAATCTTAATATGTCTATCCAACTCTATTAAATCAAGCAACCCTTCATTCAGATTATTTTCTTCTAAACTGAGGGCACATTCTCTGTTGTCTGTTTCCTGTAGGCATTTAACAGAGTAAAGTCTCAGAACATCTTCCAGTAGAATATTGTCTTCAGCTGCATCATCAATTGATCTTTCTTATGGGAACTCACTGGCCTACCACTCTACAATACTAACTGCATCAGAGTTGCCACCATTTGCTGTTTCTTTTCTTGCTGTACAACCCCATATGACATTTTGTACTGGTTTCCTACTGAAGGATCAAGAGTATCTTCATCTGGCAACTGACCACATGCTCCCCATTCCACCTGTTTCTCCTTAATTTGGGGACTCACTGTTCCTTCTTGCTGTGACATTACCACAGTTGGATTTTCTACAATAAATCCTTCACTTTGCAAGTAATCTTTATCTTCAGTTTCTATTTCTTTAACTTCTCCATTATTAATTCTGTTTTGAACTTCCCCCCTTTGTTTTCTAATATTTTGTATTGTAAATTGTTCCTTATCCAGATGCCTTTGCCTGTATTTCTTTTCATTTTTTTTGGTACTGCCTTTTTTGTGTTGATTAGTTTTGCCTTCACCTTTACATAAATATTACACCATATTGACTCTCTTTTTTTTTTCTTTCCCATGTTCATATTTCTCCTTCAGATGTCTCCCTCTACACCTGATTCTCTTGCTCTGTGGACTCATTGTTTCATCATGTTGTGATATACCTTATGTTAGCCTTCTACACTAAATCCTTCACTTTGCACGTATTCCACAACTCCAGCTTCTATTTATTTAAATTCCACTTTACTAATCATGTGCTCTACATTCCCCTTTGTGATCTTATTTTTGTATTGTGAAATGTTCCATATATGAGTGCTTTTGCCCGCATTTCTCTTCAAATATCTTTAAATATTACACCATGTCAGATATCTATTTCTTTATCATGTCCATTTTTCTTTTTATACCTTTCAAAAATCTTTAGGTTATGTTGTTTATATTTTTGCAGTTCCTCTGTCACTTCTTTTTTCCAATGTCTCAAGGTTTCTTGGTCTATGTAATGTTTTCGTGAGTCTATTGTATTAATAAACACGACTTTGCATTTGAAGCTTTTGACAATTTTTCTTCTGTAAGTATTTTTCTTTTCTCTAGTTTCTCTTTTAATCTTTTTCAATATCATCTATCCAGAAATTGTGGGCTTCTTGCGTAATAATAATAACAATACATAGTTTCTTACTTATCCTCATTAGTCTACTCTATCATCTTTATGGATCTTTTTGGCCTCTCAGTTTTTTGTTTTTGTGGACTACTACTTCCTTTTATAATGAGGGGCCATCACTCTAAGCCTGGCTTAATCCAATTGTAAGAATATTTCCATGTCTTGAGGATTCTATACTGTCTTCTTTTTCCAGTCCTGCTATCAGTGCACCTTTCAAGATTAGTTTATCGAGGGACTTCTGCATCCAGCTGTCTTTTTTTAGCCTACTTCTGTCCATCTTATAAGCTATAAAAATACAGTTTATATATCAGTCTCATCTTAGTGAGCGTTTGTAAAAAGAGGGTCCAGCTTGTGAAGGTGCTCACCAAAACAACAATGTTATTCTCATTTGCTTGCTGTTTTTTATCATCTCTCCATCCAGACCCCAGATGTCTTCAGTATAAAGAACCATTTATTTATTTATTTTATTTATTTGACATTTGTTAACCGGGTTGGTCCAACTAAGCCAGTAGCCCATTTTCAGTGGAGACCCAAAGAAAAAAACTCCAGAGATTTTACAGACACAAAGAACAAATTTTAACATAGTTAACAATTAATCAAAACACAATTGAAATAGCAGTAGTAATGTAATTACAGGTAATTGAAATGTACAGAGTGAACACGATAAAAATACAAATCATAGAAAGATAATGGTTCTAATATAAGCAATGTGATTTTTCTTCTAGCAGACAGGTGAAAATGGAAATGAAACATACCTCAAAAACAAAAATGTTAACATAGAGCTAGGTATGAGATACGTCTATGTCATTGTAATTACCTAGCTAAGTGGAGTTTATTCCTGGCTGGGGGGGGGGGGGATAAAGAGGTGTAATGGGTTAGGTAGGGTCATAACAAGGCTAGAATTAAACAAGATCTGTGCAGTCAGTGATACTTCTATCATATATGTATTTTTGATTAACTTGGCAAACTGCATTGTTTCTTTGTAGACTTAGAGAAAGCATATGACAGGGTGCCTAGAGAGGAGTTGGGCTATTGTATGAGCAAGTCAGAGTGTCAGAGAAGTATGTAAGAGTGGCACAGGATATGCACGAGGGTAGTGTGACAATTGTGAGGTCTGCGGTGGGAGTGATGGATGCGTTTAAGGTGGAGGTGGGATTATATCAAGGATCAGCTCTGAGCCCTTTCTTATTTGCAATGGTGATGGACAGGTTGACATACGAGATCAGACAGGAGTCCTCGTGGACTATAATGTTTGCAGATGACAATGTGATCTGCAGTGAGAGTAGGGAACAGGTGGAGGAGACCCTGGAGAGGTGGAGATATGTTCTAGAGAGAAGAGAAATGAAGGTCAGCAGGACTAAGACAAAATATATGTGTGTGAATGAGAGGGGAGATAGAGGAATGGTGAGGATGCAGGGAGTAGAGGTGGCAAAGGTAGATGAGTTTAAATACTTGGGATCAACAGTTCAGAGTAATGGTGAGTGTGGAACAGAGATGAAGAAGAGAGTATAGGCAGGATGGAGTGGGTGGAGAAGAGTGTCAGGAGTGATTTGTGACAAACGAGTACCAGTAAGAGTGAAAAGGAAGATCTACAAGAGGGTAGTGAGACCAGCTATGTTATATGGGTTGGAGACAGTGGCACTGACAAAAAGGCAGGAGTCAAAGCTGGACGTGTCAGAGTTAAAGATGTTAAGATTTGCACTGGGTGTGACAAGGGTGGACAGGATTAGGAATAAGTATATTAGAGGGTCAGCCCAGGTTGGAAGGTTTGGGGACAAAGCCAGAGAGGCAATATTACGTTGGTTTGGACATGTGCTGATGAGGGATGCAGAGAATATTGGGAAAAAGATGCTAAGGATGAAGCTGCCAGGTAACAGGAAAAGAGGAAGGCCTAAGATAAGGTTATGGATGTGGTGAGAGAGGACATGCAGGTGGTTGGTGTGACAGAGCAAGATGCAGAGGACAGGAAGAAATGGAAACAGATGATCTGCTGCTGTGACCCCTAACGGGAGCAGCTGAAGGAAGAAGAAGAAGATTAACTCGGCAAACTCCTGTAGTTTCTTGTATTCCTGCTTCTATTAAGTTTGAGACTTAAAGCATTCTATTTTCTTCCATAGGTCACCTATCCATATAATATCCTATCCATATAATGTTCTACTATGGTATTGAAATGCCCCTTACGTACATACCTACATGCATACATACATACAGATAAATATTAGAGGCGTGGGCAATAGCCTGTCAATATACCAAAACAATCATTCCCATAATAAGCATCCAAGTTGTTCTTAAAAATATCTAAACTAGTGCTGGCTTTAATACAATTTGATAGTCTCTTCCATGCATCATCTACTCTCTCAGGGAACCCATTAGTACATCTCTCATTCCAGAATAATCTCCTACATGGGCTGTTTGATGATTCTTTACTACTCTTTGATAAACTCTAACATTCGCAGAGGTAGTTGCCTCTAAATGCCCCACATACCTACAGTGTTCTCCTAAATAATTGTTATATTATTATAATATTTCAAATTTACTCATTCTCATTTTCTTATGAAGTTTCCATCTTATTATTCCATTAGCTAATTTGGGTCAGATGGAACTTACAATCAATGATTTCATCATTTCTGATCTTCTAGACTTTGTAAATCTTTTCATACAGCCTATAGTTTTATAACTATCATTAACCAATTATTTGATATGATCAGAGCTGGATCTAATCGTACACCCAGATCCTTAAATGAATCTGCAGTTTCAATCTCTGCATACTGTATTAAATATGCACCCTGCAGTTTCTATCCCAAATTTCATCCACTTAACTTTTGATGTATTTACCAGCCTAGTTATTCTCCTGTGCTCATATGGTCAATTTAGTCAAGTTCTTTTGCAGACTTGCACTCATTTTCAAATCATCAATATAAAGACTATGGAACACCTCAAATGAAAAAGGTAGATACTAAAGATAAAGCCTAAACAAGTATGGGTCTAGGACAAAGCTCTGCAGGACACCCTAACTTTAACCTAGAATTTCATTGGTCCAATTATTATGTGATACTTGGGGTATATGTCAGATGACTGACTTTTTGGAAACTCAAAAAAATATTGAAGCGATCATAAGATCAAGTTTCTGAAACTCAAACATCAAAGAAAAAAAAAAAACAACCCCGACAAAAAAATCTACCTTTTTTATATTTTTGCAGGGGGAGCAAGACCCCTGCACCCCCTATGTGGGGGTCATCACCTGAAAATTATATATACCAACTCCAAGACTGCACTACAGTGAGGAAAGGGTAAATTTCCCAATCCTCACTATACTGAGATCTGCATTCAAAAGCTTCAAGTTTTCAAAAACTCGATGATATGGTCTTGACCATATGGAGTTGGAGTTTCTGAAAACAGCTAGACATCTTATCAAGATTACATTAATGCTTAGTTGTCCTAATTTATTGATCAGTGTTTTGTGTGTATGGCTCTGTGTTTGTCCTTTTCCCTATTCATTTAAAGATGGGTTTAACAAATATTTATCTCCAATCTATTCAAAATAAATTCATATTTACATTAGTAGCATTCATTCAGTTTGATGCTTTAAACTTGATTTTATAAGCCAAAATAAAGGCAATAAGTAGTAATTGTGTAATGTATAAACAGCTTATGATATCTCGGTAACCATTCACTCAAGACACGTACTACTAACAGGATTTTCTTCATACAGCTGTTAGCTTTTATGTGAGGCTATGCAGTTCTCTCTGTGTTACCTAAATGTTGAGATAGTTAGAGAAATATGAAAATCATTATAATACAAATAAACAGGGTGCAAATAATATTCAATATCTCTTTAGCTACATTATTATTATTATCCAGTTTAAAGCATCAAACTGAATGAATGCCACGAATGTAAATATTAATTTATTATGAGTTGCTTGTCATTTATAGTTTTCTAACATTTGTGGTTCCTGAGATATGAATATTTGTTTCAACTGTAAGGTGATAACTTTATTTTTTTTAAAGGCTCAAGCCACACCCGCTGGGGGGTAGAACGTACGCACTCAAAAGATACATACTGGACTGAATGAGTTAATATGGGAAAACAATCTAACTATGGTGCTTATTATAGACCATTTAAGAATCTTTAACTATTTACATTTGGAACAACCAGTCTTTTCTCAAGCCATTCATACAAAAGCATTTTAAATAGTGCCAGTCTTTCTACAGCAAAGTTTTCCACAATTTACTGTCGCTATAATGGAAAAAAAAGTATTCTAAAAGAATGCTATAAATAAGGATGCTGTTGTTCTTTGTAGCAAAATAATGCTGTATAGCTTCTGCTGCTAAGGTTGAAGCCAAGATATTTTTGTCATTTAAAAATCAAAATTGGTTCAACACTGACTTGTCTGTAACTCATAGAGAAACAATGACAGCTGTTTAAGTCTATTCTTATACTTAAGATGTCTAAATGTTAAGACCTGTTTAAAACACTTTCTGGATACTTTCTAACTTTTAAAACCTGTTTGATAAATATTCTCTATCCTTTCTAACTTCATTATCTCTGTGGAGAAATTATGCAAACAGAATAAAGTACAACATTTTATGTTTGGTCTGACAACTGGGTTGTACAGTGGAATGAAAACTCTTTCAGCCTTACTAGATATACATCACAGAATATCCCTCATAAAATAAAAAGAGTTATCTACAAAGGTAATGACATACATTTTTTGATATTACATGTTATTTCTTCAAACACTGACCACTCATGTAATCTATCCAGAAACTTATATAGTTCTATGTGCTTGCAGGTTTTAGTTCCTTTTGTTCCTGTTTTGGTGTCATTGGAAAATTTGCCAGCCCAGATACTTTGCCGAATAGCAAGCTCAGAAATTAATAAGCCAAATCGTTAAGGACCTAGCAGCAATCACTAGAGAATACCCACATCACTTCTTTCACAATAGGGAGGAAGTTTCTTGTTCTTAATTTACTACTTATGCCATCTAACTAATTAGCAACACATCTTGCTATATAGTTATTAATGTTCAAAGGGGACATTTTTATTAACTCTTCATATGACTCTCAAAATGCCTTTGCAAAGTCTAAATAAATAAAGTATACAACTAAACCACATTCTACTGCATTCATGATATTCAAGTTAAAGCTAATTAAGTTGGTTGAACATGACAACCTCCTGTGAATCCATGTTAAATAAAGAATACTCCAGTGAAATGATCCTGCCTTACAATGCCTTCCATACCTTCAGATCACAAAATGAACATGTGCGAACCAAAGGAGGTGGTGTTTCTATCTATATTAGAGATAAATTTACCTCCCAGCTAGTCAGACTGGACAATTCCATGGAGTTACTCCCTGATCAGATTACTGTGGTAAGACCCCCAGTCAAGTCATAGCTAATTATAGATCCCCCTCCATGGATCATGATGTGTATGAGGCCTACTTGACCAAACTGGAGTTAATCCAAATATTGCCAAACATTCTGGTCATGGGCAATTTCAATTACCCCACCATCAACTTGGAAACCTACTCTAGGCCTAGCTCACTAGTGCAAAAGTTCCTTGACTTTGTTAACTCAAATGCCTGGAATAAATTGTTCAAATCACAACAAGAGGAACAAATATTCTAAATCTGTCCTCACTAACATTACAAACAGATGCACCTCTGCAACTGTCAGACCCTCATTAGTTAAATCTGAACACAAATCAGTCACCTTTGAACTGGCAGTAACACCAGAACTCACAAAGGGCCAAGTCAGACTAAAATCTTCACCAAAACAAATTATACCCTCCTAGTGGATGGTATAAATGCATTCCAAGCCCTACCCCCAGCTGGAAGTGGTACCTACACCAAAGCTTACACTAAAGCCCTGCACAATCACTTGTATAAGTTTATAGACTTGGCTGTTCCAGATAGAATCAACACCAGAACCCCAAGTAAAAAAAGAGTCACCCTGCGGACATCCAGCATCAACAAACTTTGCAACAAATGTAAAATGTTGCTGTCTAAGAAAACTAAGGTGAGGCCTCAGTAATGGAAAAGCACCTTCCTCATCCTCAACAGGCAAATAAGACTACATGTCAAATCATCTAAGGATAACTTTGAGAAAAACTTAGCAATCATAGCCAAGGATAATCATAAGACCTTTTACAGTTATGCACATTGCTTAAAGGTAGAACCCATACATGTGCTGAACTAGTGACTAATGGTATCACACATACTGATCCCTCAAAGATAGCAAACCTGCTAATGGATGAATTCAGCAAACATTTTACTCCCTTATCCCTTCTGAACATCACAAACCTTGCCCCAATCTCCCCCTCACCCTAAATATTCAAAGAGCAGGTCATTAAGCCTTGTCTAAGGCAAAGGACATAGCCTTTGTGGGACCAGACAGCATCCCAGTCTGTCTTCTAAACAAAGTAATACATGAACTAGCATCATCATTAAGTACCCCATTCAATCACAGCCTAATCACTAGCTTTGCTCTCATGGAATGGAGAACAGCAGCAGTTATTCCCACTTCACAAAGGTGGCTTAGCAACAGACCAGGGAATTATGAATGCATAAGTCTGACCAGCCTCATCTGTAAACTAATGGAATGTATCATCATGGACCTCATAAATAAAGGGATAGGTGTCCTCAAAACCCTGGATCTGGCCCAGCTTAGTCAAAGGCATATCCTGCCCATTAAACTTGGTGGATTTCTTTTAAAATGTGACCAAGACCATTTACGAGGGCAAATCTGTGCACACAGCATACCTCAACTTAGCAAAATCTTTGACACAATCACACATTCAGGCAATACTCATAAACTTAGCAAACTGAATGTAAACACCTTTGTTGTAAGGTGGGTTGCCAACTGGCTCACAAACCAGTAACACATTATCAAAATGTATGACTCCACATTAACCAGCAGACCTGCCACTAGCAGGGTTCCACAAGGGTCAGTGCTGGGCCCCCCTACTGTTTGGTGTATACTTCTCAATAGTTCAGGCCAAAACTAAGAGGCTCTGGGTAACGAAGTTTGCAGACATATGTAAACTGGGTGCAATTACTGAATCTCAAAATGATGTCAGTATACTTCAGGAGGGTCTTACACAGACCAATGCCTGGTGTCTAAGTTCATAGGTTCATAGGTTCATAGGTTCATACTAGGCTATCTGCCCTAGGGCATTTATAAGCCTAGCCAGAATGTGTTTGGCTTTCGCCACCCATTTTAAATTAATTTTGCTATGCCCTTTTTTGAGGTTAGTATACTGTGCCTCTGTCTAACAGTGACACAGAAGTGATACATGGGTTAAACCTACGATCTCCCATCCACTCATCAAGATTCCTCTTGAAGAGAGTCAACGAGGGACTCTGCCTAACCTGGACTGGGATTTTATTCCAGAGTGAAGGGAGCCTCTGGGTTATGAATCTGTCCCTCCAGCATGTCCTATTTATTTCAGTGCTGAGGTTCAAGTCTCTCGAGCGCGTAGCTCGATGGGATTTGGATTTTCTGAGGTGCAGCATGTCCATTAATTCCGGGTTGGACATGGCTTTATACGTCAGGCACAGATCGCCCCTGGACAGGCGGTATGCCACTGAGTAGAGCTGGAGTTTCTTTAACCGGGCAGCATATGGCATCTGTTTGAGCCCTTTGATCTTCTTGGTGAGGTACTTTTGGGGTCTTTCCAGTTGCTGCAGGTGTCTGGTAAGGTACATCCCAAAAGGGGCATTGTACTCAATTATGGGCCTGATGAGGGATGAGTAAAGAGGCACGATGACCTCCCCTGATCTAGATGTGAATCCCTTCATGATTAGGTGGGCTATATAAAATGTTTTTCTAATCACTTTGGCCACGTGGTTGTCAAATGAAAGACTGCCATCAACTTGGGTCCCCAGGTCCCTAATTACTTCTTCTGTACTTAATGGATTACCACCTATGTGGTAATTTGTGGGCAGTTTGTTTTTGCCAAAGGGGATGACTATACACTTTTGGGCATTTAGCTTGAGGCCATGGCTCTGGCACCAGTTGTCTGTTTATATGAGGCCCTTTTGGAGGATGCTTGTGTCGGCTGGAGAGTCAATTATGGTACCCAGTTTGCAGTCATCTGCGAACTTGATCATCACAGTCCTTCCATGTTGGCCTGTACCTCCGAGAAATATATACCGAACAAGAGAGGTCCCAGGACTGAGCCTTGTGGGATGCCACTTGTAACTGGTTTGGAGTCTGACATGGCTCCAGCAATTCTAACCATGTGGGTTCTGTCCTTGAGCCAGTTTGCAACCCATCTAGTGACATAGGGGTTTATATTTAAGCCCGGTGAGCTTATCTATAATGCCCAAGTGGAGTATTGTATCGAAGGCTTTTGCGAGGTCCAGGTAGGCTGTGTGGACCACCTTCCCCTCATCAATGGCCTTGGTGACTGTTTCAAAGAAATCAACCAGGTTTAAGAGGCAGGATCTGCCCTTAACAAAGTCGAACTGGGTAGGATCCAGTGACCGTAGGTCCCCAATATCTTTATTTATGAGGTCCATGATGATCCTTTCCATAGCTTTACAGACCAAGCTAGCCAGGCTTATGGTGCGATAGTTTCCAGGATCCGTTGAGGCACCACCTTTGTGGAGAGGGACCACTGTCGCTGTATGCCACTCTTTGGGTACATATCCTGTAGTAAGGCTGAGATTGAACAGTAGTTTTATGTTTGGGTTTAGCTCTTCTTTGAGTTCATGTAGGACACAGCCCAGGATACCCTCTGGTCCCATTGATGCTGTGTTTTTTGCTTTGGAGAGGGCGGCTCTTACCTGAGCATCTGAGATGTCAGGGGGGCAGCAATCTGCTGGGATAGGTATTTGCCCTTTTGGTGGGGGGGGGGGGAGAAGTTTGCGCTGAACCTGTCAGCTAGGATGTTGGCAATGTCTGTGGGTTCGGTGTATTTTTTGTCATTTTGGATTAATTCTGAGCATATCTGGGAATTCCCACCCAGGTTCCTAACATAACTAAAGAAAGCCTTGTGATTATCCTTAGTGTCCTGTGCAATTTTTCTCTCGAAGCTGGCCTTAGACAATTTTATGAGTGCCCGTATTTTTTTGCTAATACTGATCAGAGATGCCTTCCCTTTTTGGGATTTTGCTCTATCATTTAGTAGCTTCCTCCTTCTATTGTATAGCTTGTTTATGGCTGGGGTCCACCAGACAGGATGTCTGCCTTTGGAGGATTGGGTCTTGGTTTTATTTGGGATTGCATGATCCATGCATTCCTGAAGGTGTTCATAGAATGCATTTATAAAGGATTCTGCGGTCTGGGCCGTATTTTCCACAGGCCCAGGGGCTTTGAAGGATTCCACCTCAGTTTTGAGGAGTATGAAATTTGCTTTAGAGAAGTTTTTCACTGTGGTTTTCTGGGCAGGAGGTGGGGTCGGGATGTGAATATCCAGTGAGATTAATTTATGGTCTGATCTTACCAGTGAGGGATACACTTCTGGCCTGGAGCATAGAGTCCCCATGTTGGTGATGATCAGGTCCAGTATTTTTTCCCCTCTTGTGGGAGTGGTAACAAGTTGTTCCATAGCATTTGAATTTATAAATTCTAGGAACCTTTGGGCTAGGCTGTTGGAGCTAGAGTAATGCTCCCAGTCTATGTTTGGGTAGTTGAAGTCGCCCAGTATAATGGTGTTTGGAGAGACCTTCATATATTCCAGTGTTCTCAGGAAGGCCGAGTGGGGTTCCTGGGTTTAGGAGGGTGGTCTGTAACAGGCTATAAACTGGAAGGCAGTTTTACCCACTGTTAGTTGCACATGGATCGTCTCTGATGCTTCGTGCTGTGCCACCAACCTGGAGGTGTGGGTATCTTTGACGAATATTGATACTCCCCCTCCTTTTGTGGTTCAGTCCAAGTTTTGGGGCCGAAAAGCATGGTATGTGGTATAACCTGGTAGTGCTGGGGTGCTCTTGGGAGCCTTGAGCTAGGTTTCTGTTACTGCACAGATATCGATGTTCTCCATGCTAAGGGGAGTTTCGAGTGCGTGCATCTTGAGGTTTAGACTTCTGGCGTTGAGTAGCATTACTCTTAGTTTCTTATCCCTTGTGATACCTATGGAGGTGGGTTTGTCTTTTGAGCCTTGCCTAAAAAAGGTCATAGTCTCAAACTGAATGCAAAGAAATGCATCATCATTCCCTTCAGTAAAAACAATGTCCCTTCACCCTATCATATTAACAGTAATACCCTATGTACCTACAAAGTGGTAAGAGATCTGAAATCACAAGTAGACTGCAACCTTAACTTTGACTACCATGTGTCTACTGTAGTAACAAAGGCTTTCTATGTAGCACACTTGATTTTCAAAGGCATCACCTCTAGAACAAAGGAGATTATAATCTCTCTATATTCATCAGTAATCAGGCCTATAATGGAGTATAACACATGGGCATGTACCATACAAAATAGTTGCAGCAATTGGAGAGACCTCAGAGGTGTTTAACTAATAAGATCAAGGCACTCCAGCATGTGCCTTACACAGACCAACTAAAGTCCCTTTCACTATAATCAGTATTGTATAGACTTCTTAAGGGGAGTTATGTCTGGCTTACAAAGTAATTTCTGTCCCAAACCTAATGAATTTGCTGCACCTCGGTAAATCAAACAGGACTAGAGTTCCCCATTCCAGAGACCTAAATATGGCCTACAACTTGAATAAGACATGCTGGGGGGACAGATTTGTCTCCCTGTGACTGCTGTGTTTTTGTAATAGGCTGACAATCCATGTGAAGCAGAGCACCTCTATGACACTGTTCAAAAGGAACCTGGACGAGTGGATGGGGCACCTTAAATTCTTATGGGGGATAGCACTCACAACCCTCCTAGACCTGGGCAGTCATTACTAAATACAATACTGCGTATTGGCTAGACTATCTGTGGTATTACATTGGAATGAAACAGCTAGGCTTGAAATGACCGCAAGGTCGATAGCTTAGTAACCTTCTGTGATCCTATGAAAATCACAAAATTGCATAGCTCTCTAACAAACCTTGAATCTGAGACCACAGCTTATGCTTCTGAATTTTACACTATCATCAATACATGTATTGAGGCTCTTGTTTCCATCTGGTGTAAGCATAAACACATATCATGCAACTTCCACATTGATCAGCTCTCTTAAAAAAAGCTCTTGGTCATCTAGAAAAGGTGTCCATATTAGCATTATAAAAAGGGATTTAAAATTGGTAGGTTAGTCCCTCAGTTTATGCTTAGGAAAAGGAAAACTAGCTGTGAACTTATGGTTGCAGCCAACTATAAGGCCTTTTTCAGCCATTGTAGGAATCTTAGAAGTAACCAAGAGTGCTATACTGAAACAATGACTAATGGTACCTCTTTCATTGACCCACCCCAAAGTGCATTCTTACTTTTTTTGCTGGCAAACAGAATTCCAACTTTACCAATTACATCCTCATCTCTGCCTTCAAATTCCTCCTTATACTTCTCAGAAATAATTATTTAACAATTATTTTTTTTATTTTGATACTCTTCAAAATTAAAGATGACAATTACATGAGTTCTGATAATATCCCTGGATGTCTGCCTGAAACACTAAGGCCACCCAGCAAAGCCTCTCTATTAACTCGTCATCCTAAGTATCTCCACTGGTTACATCCTGAGAATTACAAACCTAATAGTTTCATTAGTATTGTTTGCAAGGCTATGGAAAATATTATAGTTGAACTAATAAATAACAATAAATGATCTTGTATATCCCAGGATATACAAAGATAAAGAAGTGAGTCACAAGACACTGATCATAAAAGATGCCAGTAATAATCTCTCACCACACCAGAGGCTATCAAGTGCAGATGAAAGCAGTACTCCAAGAAGCTTATGAATGCAAAAAGACTCACAGACACTATACCGTCCATTGTTCAGCATACGATGAAAGAGAAAGCAGAATCCTCCCTTGAATAAGTAAAAACAGCACTGAGGAAAATGAAGTCATGGGAAAGCTGCAGGCTCAGTATGAAGTCACGGCAGATATGGTCAAGATGTTGTGTGTCATTATGGTACAAATGGCTCCTGAAGGCACTCATGGTGATTGGGAGAGAAAGGCATATCCTGGATACTGTAGAGTATCCGGTGAAGAGGAAAAATACAGACATTCTCAGACTCCTGTCGCTCTACAAGAAAGTACTGGAGGTGGTGACTGATAAATGAATACTCATTTTAGTAGGCGAAAGTAAGATGGGAAATGAGAATTTCAGGTTCAGACCAAGTTGCAATACAAATGACTGAATGTTTGCAGTGGGACAGATAGTGCAGTAGAAGTTAAAAACGAGGAAAGAGCCCAACATGGTATCCCTAAACTTAGAGAAAAATGTATCAAGTTCCAAAGAAAGCTGATTTGTGGAGTCCCATGTAGGTTTAAAGTCTTGGAACAGTAGAATTATTGGAGGCTATGCTCAAGGACCTAATGACAGAATATGTGCAGTGTTTGGCATCACAGTGGGATTCCCAGGGAGAGTTCATGTGCATCATTGTTTAGTTCTGAGCCTACTCCTGTTCATACTGGTGATGGGGTATATTAGTAGACAGTTCAGAGGTGACAGATCAATAAAGCTACTCTATGCAGATAACATGTCACTATAAGTAGGTTCTGAACAGGAACTACTACAAATGATAATGGGGGATTGGAATGCAAAACTGAAGGGCATGTGATGAAGCTAAGTCCAGTCAGGATAGTCTTCATGACAGGAAATGTGGGAAATAAGAAGAAGCTGAAAATTGGAACAGAAGGAAAAAATAGTGGAAGGGGTTAACAACTTCAAGTAACTAGGATGTTTGTGTGAGGAGAAGGGTGGTTTGAATGAGGAATTACAAAAGGCAAAATAACCTGCATATTTAAATAGTATTAAGTATCACATATATAGAGGAAACAGCTATATACAATATTTATAGGTATAATCAGAAAATGGAACAGCAATTATATTTGAACAAGCTTTGAAGCAATAAGCATATTCATTAAAAAAAAAATCGAAATACAGGTTTAGATCACAACCATGTCTCTCAAGTTTACACAAGGTTTGCTAGGGATGATGTTCCACAAAGCCATCTACTGGGTGATGCAGGTTATGCACTGGAACCTTGGATATGATGGTATGTGTTGTGAAGTATGTATGTACCATACCCCAACCTGAATTACGCAGCTCATGAAAGTCTATCCATTTTAACTATATTTACAAACAGTAATACTGATTCTTACATGGGAATGGAGTTCCCAGGACTTCTTAAAGTCACACACATGCAGGCCTATCTGAAATGCATCTTTATTTATACTGGATGCATTATACCTGTAATGAAAATGGCTGAAAAGTAGTTCTCCAGTAGCAATGAAAAATATTCACTTGGCTTGAAATGCATGCATTCCTTATTCCACAGGTTTGATTTCCACCTTGTACAGCTAACGTTACACTGTGTTCAAGTCCCAGCTAATTATGTCCCAGGTCATTATATTTAACCTTTTAAATACCAATGCTTAGAAGCCAAGGCATTAAGCATGTCAATGTTGACCACTGGAAAAATATGAATAGGGTGAGCATCACACATGGCAAGTCTAAATGCCATATTTCACACCCTTATTGCTGTTTGTTAAAATCCCTGACTTATTGTCTGGCAATGGATCTCTTCGTTTTTCATCGTTCAAATGCAGTTGGCATGGTTGTGCATCTTAGCGCACTGGCTGTTAAGTGCAAGATTGGAGTTTGGCTCAAAGGTGGGGTGTTAAGGAGTCCAAAATTTTTGTGGCACTTCTGGTGAAGTGCTACAGCCATAGGCTACTGCATGGGCATTATACTGGGTCTCAGTATAAGATAAAGGCTTGGAACAGCATAGCCAAAGTTGCTCCAGTAGAGCTGGCATCTCACACTGGGGAGAATTGTCATTACCACTATAGTGATCTGAAATGGCACAAGAATGACATCCTAAGCTGATGGCAGCATGAGTTCAAAACTGCTGACACCCCACAGTTGTGTAAGTATACTGACCTATTATCATCCAGTTATATGCAATGCAGTACACAGCCAAGGCTGTTATTCATTATGCATTCACATATGGGAAGTCTCTAGGACAGGAATCTATCCCTCCAGCATATCTTGTTTATTGTGGTGACAAGGTTTAGGTCCCTAGAGCGTGTAGCTCGGAGGGATTGGGATTTCTTTAGATGTAGCATGTCCAACAGCTCTGGGTTTAACATAGCTTTATGTGTAAGGCAGAGATCACCTCTGAGTAAGTGATATGCTATGGATTAAAGCTGGAGTTTTTTGAGACAGTCAGTGTAGGGCATTTGTTTGAGGCCAGTAATCCTCTTTATGAGGTACTTCTGTGGCCTTTCCCAGTTGCTGAAGATGTCTTGTGAGGTACATTCCAAAAGGGGCATTATACTCTATAATGGGTCTAATGAGTGCTGAGTAGAGTGGAACAATGACCTGTTTTTTCCTGGATGAGAACCCTTTTATGATGAGATGTGCCATGTAGAAGGACTTCCTGACTACTGTGGCAATGTGACTATCAAAGGAGAGACTAATGTCCACCTGGGTCCCAAGGTCTCTTATCACACATTTGGTGTTAAGTAGATTTCTGCCTATGTGGTAGGTCATGGGTACAGAGTTTTTACCAAAGGGGACAACACTGCACTTTTTGGCATTGAGCTTGAGGCCATGGTTCTGACACCAGACATCTGTCTCAGCGAGGCCTTTCTGTACGATGTCCACATCATTTGGGGACTTGACTATGGCTCCTAGTTTGCAGTCATCTGTGAACTTCATTAGCCAGAGGCCTTCTGTGTTAGCCTGTACTATAGAGAAGTAGATACCAAACAGGAGAGGTCCTAGGACTGAACCCTGTGGTACTCCACTTGTCACTGGTTTGAGGTCAGATTTGGAGTCTGCAACTTTTACAGTGTGGGCTCTGTCAGTGAGCCAGTTGGCAACCCATCTTGTGACGTAGGGATTTATACCAACTTTAGTGAGTTTTGCTATAATTCCAGAATGGGGGATGATGTTGAAAGACTTAGCGAGGTCAAGATAGGCTGTGTGAACCACCTTACCCTCACCCACAGCTTTGGTGACTGCCACAAAGAAGTTGATCAGGTTCAGGAGGAATGATCTGCCTTTCACAAACCAAACTGGGTGGGATCCAGAGTTTGAAGTTTACCAATGTCTTTGTTTATGAGTTCCATGATGATACATTCCATGGCCTTGTAGACCAGGCTCATCAGGCTAATAGGGTGATAGATCCGGGATCAGTGGTGGCTCCCCCTTTGTACAGTGGGATAACTGTTGCTGTGCATCATTCAGTGGCACAAAGCCTGATGCGAGGCTATTATTGAACATGGTGCTTAGGTGGGGAGCCAGTTTGTTCTGAAGTTCATGTAAAATGCATCCTGGGATGTTGTCCGGCCCCATGGATACTGTGTTTTTGGCTTTAGAGAGTGCAGCTTTTACCTGCATAGTTGTGATTACAGGGACTCTGCATTATTCCTGTATAGATATGGGCCCTTTAGGGGGTGAGAGGGGTGTAAAGTTAACACTGAACCTATCTGCCAGGATGTTGGCAATATCATTCGGTTCAGTAATTTTAGTTATCATTTATTATATTACAAGTGCTTCGTTGATGATATTTTTATTTTATGGAATGGGGCTAGTGAATCTTTGAAAAAACTGTCAACTTTTTAGAGAGTCATAGTACATATTTTAAGTTTTCTTTATGTTTTTCTGATCAAACATTAGACTTTCTTGATGTTAATCTAATTATTAGGAATGGCTCTATTGAAACACCACTTTATAGAAAGGATAGCAGGAGGAACAGTCTCTTGCACAATTGAAGTATGCACCCTAATTACGTATACAAGAATATACTTAAAAGCCAATTCTTTTTTTCCAAGTAACGTTTTATTGTTTTTACATATATATGCTAGCAATTAACAGGTCATAGAGTAGTTGGTATAGTTTATAAACATTTTAAAACCAATTGCTAATATTAGAATATTTATACAATTCCAAAGGTTATACAATTGGACTGATTCCATATGGAAACTTTCTTAAATCTAGTATTCTAAGCTATAAACAGCAAACATGTTATATACTCGTGAATTTGTATTCATGGATTATGACCCACAAAAAAAAAAAAAAAAAAAAAAAAAACTCTGCACAACTAAATCCTCTAAACTAACCTAGTATAATATACTATATAAAAGTGATGTCACCAGGGATCAATGTATAAGTATCACCTTTTCCTCCTCTTTTTTTTTTTTTTTTTTTTTTTTTTGTGAAGTGCTCACATAAGTAGAGTCAGTGGCCTTGCTTAATTGTTTATTTTACTTTACCTTTTATGATAGGGTGTCAATTAGAATTTTTACAGTAATTCCGATAGTAAGGTAGTCTCTTTTGACTTTTTGTATAGATTTTTTTAGCTAATATATGTTTCTTGGCTAGCTTTTTAAATTAATCCCATGTAATTTTGGATCTATCTAGCCACTTTTTTGCTATGTAAAATTTCAGTAGTGCACAAAGTGTTATTATATTATGTTTTTCAAGTTGATTACTGTTGTCAGTGATAATATGAAGTACAACTATTTCCCATGACAGTGTTGTCTTTGAATAACCTATTTTTTCTAATAAGTATCTTAGAGAGCACCACAATTTATAGACCTTTTTACAGCTCCAGAAGATATGTTGGGTATCAGCCACTATGGTGGGACAGAAGGGGCAATTTGAAGAATTTGATGGGTTGATTTTGTTTCACAGAGCAGGTGTATGATAAGCATTGTTACAGATCATTATTTGAGTGTATATTAGTTAATTTCATGGTGTTTCCTATAGCTGTTGTTTTTTGATTTGGTGTTATATTATTGTTCTTTTTGTCCCAGAATTTGGAGAATAGAAATGTGTTTTGGAATTTAATTGTGTTATTAATTTGTACACGTTGGATAGCATTTTTTTCTTATAAATTAACATTTTTGAATCTGTTGTAATGGTTTTAAACCTTGCTCATTTGTTTTAAGTTTTGTGGTTAGAAAATTTACCAAGTATAGAATTTGCTTAATTATTATGTTGTATTTTTTGTTCACCTTTAACATGTTCCTGAAGCTATCCATCGAGAGATCTTTTAGTTGGTAAAAGTCCCACACTGTGCACTTTTATTTTAGGATAGTTTTCTAAATTTATCATGGAGTTAGCTAGTTTTATGTTGGGATTACAATGTATTGGCTGTAAGAGTGTGATTGTATCTTTGAGTTGTAGTTCTATTAGTAACTTCCTAAAAATTCCACTCTTATCAATAATAATTGGGTGGATTTTAAGTAACTTGAGAGTTTTCTAGTCTAAGAAGGATATGTTTTTGGGATTTACTTTAGTCATGCTTGTGTTTCAATACAATAGTTTTATCCACAGTGGCTGCCACTCCTTTTCCATTGGGTCATAATTTACGATTTGAATAATATGGCTAGCACTAATGATTTCATAGTATAGTTGAAGTCAGGGAGGCCCAATGCCTCTTTTTCTTTAGGAAGCATTAGTTTGTGTTAACTAATTCTAATGCTTTTTGGACACTATATGAATTTTGCAAGGCGTATTTTAATCCGTTGAAAAAACTTAATGGAATTTTAGTAAATGTAGCATTCAGTTGATATAAGATTTTTGGGAGTATATTCATTTTTCAATTGCAGCTTTGGAAAGGGGAGAGAGCTTAAGTTTCACCCATCTTTCTATATCATATGTTATATTAGATCATGTTTTATGTAGGTTGTTGTTAATCATGTCTGACTGTAAGTGGCTGAAATGAATTCCTAAATACTTTAAGGTGTATTCTACTTTAATTATAGTCTCCAGAAAGTAGAACTCTTTGTCACCTAAGGGATTGAGTGGGTAAATGATTGACTTATTTGGGTTTATTGCATTCTTAGATATTTTGGAAAATGTTTCCACTGAGTCTTGGATTTTTGCCAGATCATTGTTGGGAAATTCAAATTAATATTTAGGTTGTCAGCAAATGCCATATATTTTAGTTGGGTTTTTGATACTTGGATAAAGTGATGATATGTTCTTTGACTGATTAGTAATAGGAGTGCTTCAATTTATATATTAAACAGGTATGGAGAGAGTGGACAGCCTTGTCTTGTTCCGTTTACAATTTGGATTGGTTTTGATAATTTTTTGTTAATATAAAGTGTTGTGGTTGCATTATTATATAGAGTTTTAATAATTTTTTATGTATTCCTGTGGTATTTTAAATTGAAGAAGTAATTGGAAAGAAAGTTTAAATTAAGTCTATCAAAGGTTTTTGCTGCATCTACCGATATGGCATATTTAGGAGATTTATCTTTAGCACATAGGTTGGTTAGGGAATCAATTGTAAGCGTGTTATCCCAAACCTGCCTCTGGCTCATAAAATCTAGTTGCTATGGTGATATTATGTATGGTAGAATTTTTTTTAATTCTAGTGGCTAAAATTATTGAAAGAATTTTGATATCAAGGTCTATAATTGTTTGGGTTGGTGTTATCAGTGTTTAGTTTCAGAATTAATATGGTGTTAGAGTTATTTATATAAAGGTCAGTTATCCAAAATTCAAATATATAATTATAAATTTTTAGAAGTATAGGCAAAATTTGTTTTTTGAAGTTCCTATAGAATTCTGCCACATATCCATCAGGCCCAGGAGCATTGCCAGTTTTGTTTTAACTACTCAATAGCTACTTTAATTTCTTCTTCTGTTAGTGGGGCCTTGAGATTGCTGGATTGTATGTCATTAATAAGTGGGAATTTTAGATCACCAACACATTCATGAAACAGACATTCTTGAATTTGATCATGTGTGCTGTATATGGTCTAGAATAATTATTCAAAGCCTTAAATGATTCCATTATTAGAGTCTAGAATTTTATCATTATACTTTATTACCTTTATGTTTCTTGGGATGTTTTTAACATTTATGATTCTCACTAACATTTTAAAAGGAGTTTGAGCCCACTCTTCATATCTATATACTAGTTTTAGTTCCATGATCGTATTATGTTGTGACTAAGTTTCGTATAGTTGTTTTTGCAGATTTGGCATTTGTTTCTCAAGATCAGGAGAGTGTTTTTTTTGTAGTTTTAGCTCAGTTACTATTAGTTTGTCATCTAGGTTATTTATTTTTTCTTTGTTGAATTTTTTATACAATGACACTTTTTGAATTAAAATATCTGTAATAGTAGCTTTATAGGCAGCCCATTGAATGTCTAAGGGGATATTTATAGTAAAAAAGTTCCTATTTAGCTGAGAGAGGGGAATTAGAGATTTCTAGTTGTACTTCTTTGTCTGTAATTAGGTTTGGGTTAAGGGTCTAGTTTCTCATATTTGGTTGAAATTTTTAGATTTTCCTTGCATTATTTTTATGGTGATTTTTGAATGATCTGATATTGATCTAGGTTCCGAGTTATAATAGACTTCATTAAAAGTTATGGTACAAGAGATTAAGAATAGGTCTATTCTGGAACATGACTTATGATATGGAGAGTAATATGTAAATGTGCTTCCTGAGTTGTCAGGATTGCTTAGTTCATAGGGATCTACCAGGTTAAAATCTTCTATTAATTCAGATAACAGGGTAGTGACTTCAGGTGATTGTCTGTTGTTAATATTTGTTCTGTCTCTTGTGGGATTTATTATCATATTCCAGTCCCCTCTGATTATATATAAATGGTCCCGGTACTTCAAAAGTAAGTTATATACCTCAATCAGAAAGTTGTGCTGATAATTGCAAGGGCCATATATATTACAAAATAATAGCGGTTTCTTGTATGGTGAATAATTACATAAAAAGAGACACCGTCTGCCATTAGAGTCTGTGTTATAATTTAGTATATTCCCTTTAAACAATTTTTTTAAATTATTATGGCAGTCCCTTGAGATGCTGTGCTCCCCCCTGCTGCTATAATTTGGAGTATCCATATTTTTATTTTTATCTTTATCATTATCCCATTGTTCTTTAATCATGTGCATTCCTGGAGAAATGCTACTTCTGACTTTGACTTATAGATTAGGTGAATAATTAGATTGTTCTTTCCTGTGTTTTGCAGGCCATTTATATTCCATGAGTCTACACTAAGCATGTTTATATATTAACTTGGTGAATATGCTGTATGTGTAAGTTACTTTTGTGTGCCATAATAGGTTGTTTGGTATTTCATACTGGCTATAATACAGTATCTGATGTGTTAAGGTGACATCATGCTCTACCAGAAATCCCACTGTGCCTAACCACTTATTATGCCCCTCTGAAAGAGACACAAAGAGCAATAAAGCATTTAACATAGTTATGTCGATGATGCTAGTGGGTTTAAAAACTCCACAAACACAACTATATTACAACTATTTTTTTTAAATTCCAAGAATCATCCTAAAGGCAAGAGTACACTCTACCTGGTCAACTACCTTTAGTTTGGGTAAAAAGGGAATAATTCAAACCAATTAGGTCATGAGATAGGATATTTCTACATTATTTTATGTGGCTGAGTGAAGTATTCTAAGAGTGGTAAAATCCTAAGGGAGCTTGATGGGTCCAAAAACTCCCAAAATTGTTAGATTATTTCAGAAGTTGTCTAGAGATCCAAGATGGTCACCAGCTAGAGAGCACATCCCCCAGTCAGCTCCTGACAAAATCTATAATCTTAAACAGAGGGTCAACACTCCATCAAAACCATCAAATAACTAAAATCTAATTCAGTAAACAACTACTAAACTTTTCTAGAAGTATATATATTAAAAAAAAGATTGATTACTTAGTTCTTCAACCGGTGTGCTGATTTGTGGTTCAGACAGAAGCTGCAGGGATTGCCAGGGAGTACACAGAAAACTACAAAGGCAATTAAGAATTTTCGGTCCCCAGGATTCATGGAGCTCGGCGCAAGGACGGTGTTAGTCTTGCACCAAGCATGTGGCATAGAGATGGTGCAGCAGCACCATATGCATATTAATGAAGGTGCACTTCCGCACCGTCCACATGCACAGGAAACATGCCCAGGTGCAGGGGGCATGTTTAAGTGCTGCACGGAGGTGTGAACATGTCTGCTACAGTTGTGCAACCTAATATGCTGACTAGTACAGCCTGCATCTAATAGTAATCACTCCTGTCAGTGTCCGTGGATACTGAAATGTATGCAAAGCATACAAGAGAGTTCCGCGAACACCAAAATAAAATCACAGGAGTAAACACACAAGCACATAGCTGAGTTTTGTGCCCCCATCCCTAGAAGTATTACATTTAAAACCCCATGTCCGTATTTCATTGTAGTGTTGATTTTTATACCAAGTGGAAGCGAAACGCAGCGCATTTGCGCGCCACTGCCCTTTGCTAAACCTAGCCCAATGGTTAGAGCATTTGCTTAATATCTGCCCATTTGCGGTCTGAGTCATCTTTGTCTGGATGGCCCAAAAATGAACGGGTATAAGATTGGTCAACCTACCATGTCAGGAAAAATAAGTATTTGCGTGTACCTATGTGCGTGAAGTACAGCATGTGGAAGACCAAACATGCTAGGGTTGGCCTCAAAACCATAATGGTACCAGAGATATGTAGAGTAGGCAATGTGTACTGCTGTCTGTGCCATGAGAATCCAAAAGGAAACTAAAGAACATACATTCACATCCCCAATACACCCTGTCAGGTCATATTGCAGAACACAATCCCACAAACATATGAACATTAAAATGTAAGATACACATGTACAGACACGGTACCAGCTCACACCACATAATGGTTTGGCCTGAAATGAGCCATCCAACCCATACACACCTGGATACATAATTGAATACCCATCATCCCCTCCACAGCACACCCCCCCTTCTTGCTGAATGTCCACCAAAACCACCCATACTCAGGCTGCTAGCTTGGGCCAGCCATATCTGTGTATAGTGTCCCCTACTCACATCTAGTAGGCAGTCTTACCCTAAGCAGTCTCAGGCCTGCAAACTAGGTATCCCAGGCATGTATAACCCTCCCTCATTTTCATATAGCCAAACAAATGGGGTTCATCAGCATCCACAATTTTTGGACATCTCTCATGGGATGTGTCTGTTCTCAAGATTAGACTTGGTGGCACAACATGATTTCCACCCCCGTTGACATCCGGGCACAAGTCGGATTAGCAGTACTTGTCCACAACCCTGCTCAGCCTCCACCTGGTCCTGCAGAACCTACAAACCAGGATTAAACACCTGACTGTGATGCACGTCTCCCCATGTGCATTATCAGGAATATATTCCTTTCACATGTTCCCAAGAAGCTTCCCCATAGCCATCTTCCAAATAGTACACGTCCACAAATTGCATACCCTGTCCAGGTTCCACATCGTAATGATGCATACAACCCCTGTATACAAATGGTAAAGGTCCCTCCCAGATGCGGGTGTTCATATACATGGCCATGTATAATCCCAGATATGTAGTCATATATCTATAAATGTACATACTTATATTCGCATAGCTACACATCACACATACATGCATATAAGTAGTTGTCAAGTATATGTCCTATTCATAAATATGTATACTTGCCAATGTATAGATATGTCTCTCACAAACATATGAACATTAACATGTACTATACATATGTACACCAACCGACTGTCACATTTGTTGCCAGTAGTGTGGAATGCCTGTAGTAAATTCATATATCCTAACTACCATCCATGCACACTGTATCACGGATGGTTAAGTGGTCAAACCAGTGACTGTGGTGTTTCTGTTCCTGGGTCCAAACCATGCAAGGGCTGCTAATTTTATATGATGCCCAGAATAATGGCTGTCGGATATAGGGTGATTAAGGCACTTTCAAGCAGATGTAAGTGGGTATGTGTGGCGGTAAGTGGTGGTCATTCAACAGTATGGGAAATGTAAATAAGCATGTAGGTACAGATGCATGTGTATGTACAGACATATATATATATATATATATATATATATATATATATATATATATATATATATATTTATATTATATCCATGAAAAATGAACATGGTCACAATAAAGCATCCATAACAAATGAGAAGGAAAACAGCAGTGGAGCCCCCATATTATTTAGGGCTGTCATATCAAGCAGGCCAAAGTTGAGCAAACCTCCTGCGTCTCCAACCACAGGTAGGATGCTAACAGTGGGACTATCTTTGCCCACGTGCTAAGTCTGACTTTCAAACAGGTACAGGACAGTCCCAGTCTCCTGTCAGACTATTTGAACACCCTGACCATTATATAAATGTATGTTCCAGGACTATAAACGTGGGACATCTGAATATACTTGGAGTGATCCAGCATACTGGATGTGTCTAGAGCAGTAGGGTGTGGTGCATGTGTAGTGGTTTGGTGTTTTTCCAGCTGGAGAATGGATGACTGCTGTGTTAGTGAAGTGTTGCAGCGTTTGTTCGGGTAACTATGAATGATGGGTATAGATGCAAATTAAGCAGCACAGCAATAATGTAGTGGTTAGAGCATCCACCTAGTGAGCAGACATTGCCGGTTTGACTGCATATATATGAAGAATGAACGTCATAACAATAAAGCATAGAAAAGGAATGAGAAGGGAATCAACAGCAGCTATAGTATTATTTAGTGCTGTCAGTGTATGTCATATCCAGCTGGCCAGGAGTAAGCAAAGCATTTCTACTTACGCCACAGGCAGGGTTTTACCAGTGGGAGTAACATTGTTGATCTGCTAAGTCTACTTTACAAACAATCAGAGGGTAGTCCCCAGTGGGACTACCAAAAATTGACAGCATATTTGGATCTCCATCCATTACACAAGCAAGGGCAGGTATGTTCAAGGACTAAATGGTGGGAGAGCATGGTGTAAGGCCCCTAATGCTGGGGGGAGGTCCATCTGTGGAGGTGTGTCATGGCCATGAAAGAAACTGGATAATGGCTGGATTGCGTGTATGTTAAACTTGGGTGGGGTCGAGGAACCATGGGTATGGGATTATGGATCCAAGCGTGTCATGGTTGGATGGCCTAGTTCTAATTGGACCGCCTCGTGGAGGCAAACAAGTTAGTTATAAGTATGTATGCATACACACATGCATACATCTATATGTAACATATCCATTCCATTTGCAGACATAAACACATGAATGTGCCCTTACAAACCTCAACAGCAGATAGAATAATAGGTAGTGCATAAGAGGGAAGGGGTCGAAATTGCTAAAACTCAGAAGTGTGTACAATGTCCGAAGTCAGTGCTGTGCTGAATAAATGAAATATGAGGACTGTCTCACACAGGGAATTTTCACTGTGATCTGCCTGCAATGGCAACGCCAAATACTAAACCGGTCTATTTGTAAAAGATTCACTCCGAACACGTACATAATTAGTTCTCATGTGCAATGTGTACATTACCATATAGTCAGATTAATTAATTCATTGTAGTATCATGTTAACAAGAGTAAGTATGTAAGGAAGTAAGAGTCTAATCTTGACATAAAGACAAGTGTGTCCCATGTGGGATAATGCAAAAATTGCGATTAGTGTCCTATTGGTCACTCATGTCACCAATGTTTGTGGACTAAACGTTAGGGATTCCTGAGGATGCGTGTAGTGAGTCAACCGATGGGATGGATCTACAGGGTTAGGAAGTGGCCAATGTGTACTGGTGAGGATACACCATGAATCCAACTGGAGAATGGATGACTGCAGTGTTAGTGAAGTGTTGGGGTGGGTGTTTGGGGAACTAGGAGACATGGGTATATGGGTATATATGCAACTGAAGCAGCACAGCAATAGTGTATTGGTCAGAGCATTTGCCTAACAAACTGGCATTCACAGTCCGAATCCCACACTAGCCAATATCATTTTCCATGTGGAATGTGTATATAAACATATTTATATATCGTATTGCTGTACAACCTACATAAGAACATGTACATGTAAACTGGAGTACTGCATGAAATGCTTAATTAATGTCATTCAATCTCAGTGTTAGTGACATAATGAATAAGTTACTATTAAGCAGGTGTAAGCACAAATATGCAGTAGTAAACATATCTAAACACCAGTAAGCATGTTTAAGTGCGTTTGCATCTTCCATTAATGGGGCAACACTTTTAATGCAGTTGCTGATCTCCAAATCCAGTGTCAACTGTGTATTTGTGTTAGTCTTAACATGTATGTGTAGAATGTAGAAGTTACAGTTGTTCTCATTTTGTTTTTACATTTTATCCATTTAACTGATTTACACACAACTGTTAACATTAACATCCAAACAACATGGCTTGAGGTTGGAGTCAGAGCTGAGCACCCGCATTAAAGTGTTTGCCCGAAAGCAAAATAGTGCAAAAACAAAGACAAAGGCCTACTATTACAGCAGTCTATCCATTATAGGGAAAGCAGGCATTGTAGAAAATGTTTTCATTGTCAAATACCCGTCCTCAGCATCTCTAATTATACTAACTCGCCATCTTTAAGCTGCGAGGATGCGATTACAATCAGTAAACAGTGATCGTTTGTTTGTTAAGAGTGTCAGGCATGGATTTAGGAAGGCATCACTGAGCCCAGAAATAACTGTGTTTACGATGTATACATCTGTTGCTATTCATAGGTTCATAGGTTTATACTAGGCTATCTGCCCTAAGGCATTTATAAGCCTAGCCAAGAGTTTTTGTGGCTTACGCCACCCCTTATGTTAAAAAATACTGTGCCCATTAGTTTGTTGTGCCTATGTCCAGCAGTGACACAGAGATGATTCCCGGGGTAAACCTACGATCTCCCATCCACCGGTCAAGATTTCTCTTGAACAGAGCCAGCGAGGTGCTCTGCCTCACATCCCTCCAGCATGTCCTATTTATATCCGTGCTAAGGTGTAAGTCGCTTGCTCTAGTGGATCTGGTAGATTTGGATTTTTTGAGGTGGAGCATGTCCATTAATTCCAGGTTGGACATGGCCTTGTATGTCAGGCACAGGTCACCTCTGAGCAGATGGTATGTGACTGAATAGAGCTGGAGTTTCTTCAGTCTGGCAGCATATGACAGATTTTGGAGTCCCTTTATCCTTTTGGTGAGGAACGTTTGGGGTCTCTCCAATTGCTGCAGGTGTCGGGTGAGATACATCCCGAATGGGGCATTGTACTCGATCATTGGTCTGATAAGTGAAGAGTACAGGGGAACAATGACCTCACTTGATCTGGATGTGAATCCCTTCATGATCAGGTGGGCAATGTAGAAGGTTTTTCTAACCACTTTAGCAATGTGAGTGTCAACAGACAGCCCACTGTCAACCTGGGTCCCCAGGTCCCTGATAACCTCTTCTGTGCTTAGTGGATTGCCACCTATATGGTAGCTTGGGGTTACCTTGTTTTCCCGAAGGGTATGACTATACATTTTTGGCATTTAACTTCAGGCCATGGCTCTGGCACCAGCTATCAGTTTCCGTGAGACCCCTCTGAAGGATATCTGTGTCCGATGTACTTTCCACTATGGCTCCCAGTTTGCAGTCATCTGCAAACTTTTTCAGCCATAGTCCTCCTATGTTAGCCTGTACTTCTGAGAAGTAGATGCCGAACAACAGGGGGCCAAGGACTGAGCCCTGTGAGACACCACTTGTGACCGGCTTGGAGTCTGACATGGCGCCAGCTACTCTAACCCTGTGGGTTCTGTCCTTTAGCCAGCTTGCAACCCATCTTGTGACATATGGGTTTACATTTAAGCTGGTAAGTTTCTCTATAATACCCGAGTGGGGTATTGTGTAAAGCTTTGCAAGGTCAAGGTAGGCTGTATGGACTGCCTTTCCCTCATCAATGGCCTTGGTGACTGTTTTGAAGAAGTCGACCAAGTTCAAAAGGCGTGATCTGCCCTTGACAAAGCCAAACTGGGTCGGGTCCAATGTCTGTAAGTCCCCTATGTCTTTGTTTATGAGTTCCATTATGATCCTCTCCATAGCTTTGCAGACCAGGCTTGTTAAGCTTATGGGGCGGCAATTACCAGGGTCCATAGAGGCACCACCTTTGTGGAGTGGGACCACAGTTGCCGTACGCCACTCCTTGGGCACGTATCCTGTGGTAAGGCTAAGATTAAACAGCTGCCTTATGTGCGGGTTTAGTTCGAGTTGAGGTTGAGTTCGTGTAGCACACAGCCTGGGACACCATCCAGTCCCATTGATGCTGTGTTTTTAGCTTTAGAGAGAGCAGCTTTCCCCTGCACATTGGAGATGTCTGGGAGGCTGCACTCCGCTGGGATAGTTATCTCTCCTTTTGGGGGGGAGGGGGTGAAGTTTGCACTGAACCTGTCTGCCAGTATGTTGGCAATGTCTGTGGGTGTAGTGATTTTTGCATCATTTTGGACCAATTCTGAGCATATCTGGGAGTTTCCACCCAGGTTTCTAACATAGCTGAAGAAGGCCTTATGATTGTCTTTTGAATCTATGGCAATGTTTCTCTCAAAGTTGGCCTTTGATGATTTTATGAGTGCTCATATTTTTTTACTAATAATGATCAAAGGTGTCTTCTCTTTTATGGATTTTGCTCTATCATGTAACAGCTTTCTCCTCTTATTGTAAAGTTTGTTTATGGCTGGGGTCCACCAGACTGGACGTTTGCCCTTCGTGGAAAGAGTCTTGGTTTTATTAGGGATTGCCTGATCCATGCAGTCCTGGAGGTGTTCGTAGAAGGCATTTGTAAGGGCTTCCACAGCTTGGGTTGTGGTTTCCACTGGCTCGGGGGCCTTGAAGGATACCACACCAGTCTTGAGTAGTGTGAAGTTTGCTTTAGAGAAATTCTTCACTGTGGTCTTTTTTGTTTGGGATGGGGGCAGGATGTGGATATCCATTGAGATTAGTTTATGATCTGATCTCACCAATGAGGAATATACTTCCGGTGTGGAGCATTTTGTCCCCATGTTTGTGATGATGAGATCTAGTATATTTTCTCCTCTTGTGGGAACGGTGACTAGTTGTTCCATGGCATTTGAATTTATGAACTCCAGGAACGTTTGGGCTAGAAAGTTTGGGCTTGAGTAATGTTCCCAGTCTATATTCGGGTAGTTGAAGTCACCCAATATAATGGTGTTTGGAGATACTTTTATACCCTCCAGTGTCTTCAGGAAGGCTGTGTGGGGTTCCTGAGTTTGAGAGGGTGGCCTGTAGCATGCTACAAATTGTAGAGCAGTTTTGCCTATGGTTAATTGCACCTGGATGGTTTCCGATGCTTCGTGCGTTGCCACCAACCTGGAGGTGTGGGTATCCTTGATGAATATGGATACACCCCCTCCTTTTGTGGTGTGGTCCAGGTTTCGGGGCCGGAACGCATGATATAAGGTAAAACCTGATAGTGCCGGGGTGCTCTCAGGAGCCTTGAACCAGATTTCAGTCACAGCACAGACATCAATGTTCTCCATACTGAAAAGGGCCTCGAGTGCGTGCATTTTGAGATTTAGACTTCTGGCATTGAGCAGCATTACCCTTAGTTTCTTCCCATTTTTGTTTTCTAGGGTGGTAGGTTTAGAATTTGAGCCTTGCCTGAAAAAGGCGCTATGGCAAAGAGGCGATGCATAGCATATGCACTGACACAGTAGGGACCCAAGGAATGACACCCTCTCTGACTCGCACAGACAGTAAAAGGGATGCCAGACATGACACTATCTGTGCTCAATCATGTATAGGGAGTGTACTATGTGCACTATTGTACAAGGCTTTTACATAATTATTCCAAGTTGAAGCCTAATCCGAACAACTTGTGTCTTGTAAGCCGTTCATGGCAAAAATATACATAGCAATTTCACTGTCTTTTAATCATCATTTCACATGCCTCACAGGGGACTGAAAACTGTGTGATTACAAATGGTCAGCATGACTACATCTTTGTAAACTGTAAGCACAGGCAGTTACTTCATGTTAGGCTTACATATCACCATGTCATGGCTAATTAACAGAAGAAAGGAATGTCATGTTGTTTGCAAGTACTTCCTTATTACTGATTTCCTGTCTGTGTGACTTACCGGGAGAACACTTTAAAGCGATCGCTCCCCTGTAATGCAGTACCTTAACACGTCTGTCAGGCAGACGTGTGTAAAATTAGACTAGTTACTTGGTTAAACATTTAATTATTAACACAAGCATTTTATACCGACATGTGCTCAACAGGCATGTTAATGAGCTGCATTACACCTGAATTATTGCATTCATAGTGTTGCCCTGATAACGGAAATGTACCCATTCAACATTATAGCACATGTATTCAATTACGTAGATGTATGTGTGTTAATCTCCATATATGTATCTACATTCCTACACAGGAGCGGGGGGGGGGCACAACTGACTGTTGCTATAAGTGTACATTGGATGGGGGGGGCACACCTGACACCTGTGCACATTTGCTAGGACTGTACTGGTATGTCAGGTATTCCATTTCAGTGTGTAGTCTTACCTACTGAGCTGGCTAAAGGCATACCAGTGTACTACAGATCTTAGCTTTAATTACCAACATATTAGTTCTGACTTCCTAGCCTTCACAACATACATCCAACTGCATGCCCTGCTGTAGTCTGTCTGTGTGGGTCTGGGGGAGGGTAACCCATAGGGCACAGTCAGAGGCCATAGTACAGTATTTGTTTGTGTCTGTCTACACCTGTCCTGCTGGCTGAGACTTGTGTGGGTCTTAAGGGCACACGTCGCTCAGCCCATTACCTGTACTGAATTTTGTCACCCTGTGTTGTACTGACTACAATGGTGACTCCAGTATGTGTTACAGATGTCATGGTGCCACTATGGGTGTCTACTGTTTGCTGCCTTAACATTCGGCCACCCAATTCCCTTGCATGCTCACATCCATACCATAGCTACAGGTAACATCACATTCTACTCCATTTGGCAATTGGTAGGTTGACTGACTTACCTTGAGGGTGTGCCAGACTTGAGGATGGTGCTGGAGGGCTGCCTATGTTGGATGCACATAGTACACTCCCTATACATGGTTGAGCACAGATAGTGTCATGTCTGGCATCCCTTTTCCTGTCTGTGCGAGTCAGAGAGGGTGTCATTCCCTGGGTCCTTACTGTGTCAGTGCATATGCTATGCGCCGCCTCTTTGCCAAGGCCAGGTCATACTGGGCATGCCCTCTTCTGCCTACTGGGTCAGGCTCAGGCTGTTCCCCATCTGAGTCACTCTGTGCCTGTACAGGCCTTGGCATTGGTGGGGGGCTGTGTGGCCCTGCCCCATGCTGTTCCTGCTTCAGCTGTTTCCACAGGATCATATTGTGTAGCATAGCACATACCATAACAATTTGAGTGCATGTAGCTGGTGAATACTGCAAGACTCCATCGGATGTGTCCAGACACCAGAACTGTGTCCTGAGCATCCCAAACACACACTCTATTATATGTCTGGCCTGTGCGTGTGCCTCATTAAGGTGTTATCTTAGTTTACAGTAGTGTTCTGGGCTGGGCTGCTCTGCTGCCTCTGTAATTGGCTGATCCTGATACATTTCACCTGTCAGCTCAGCTAGTTCTCCTTGATTACTTTCCTACTGCTGTTTACCCTTGCAATTGCCCTAGGCAGGTTTAGACACACCCCTAGCTTAGCCGTGCTAAGCTGGGACCAATCCCAAGCCACAGGGCTCCAATCCACTTACAGTAAGCCTGACACACACCCCATGATGTCACCTATATCCATGTCTTGCACCCGGCTATCTATGCTCTTACACTCTTGGGACCTGCCTCATACCCTAGGGAAAACTGGGATTCACTATCCTTCACCTCTTTTGCATAGGATTGCCTGCTAATGCATAGTTACATGTTCCATACTGAGCCTCCCCTAAACTAACCACTGCTTACCGTCGTGCAAATCTGCACACACCCGCTCACAACTGCTTAAAATTGCCTTACTCACTCCGTATCCAACGGCCCTTGTTCTGCCCAGCAACAAGATAACTGGCCTTTGCAAGGCTTGAAACCAGGACCTTGCACACAACAGCCAATGTGCTTTACCACTAAGCCATGGCAGATATAGAGACATTGGATGCTACCATGAACATATCATCCAGCACAGTCATTCAACAGTATAATACATGTATTCCATTACATAGATGTATGTGTGTTAATGCCTCTCTCTCTCTATATATATATATATACACATATATATATATATATATATATATATATATATATATATATATATATATATATATATATATATATATATATATATAGATATACATATATATATATATATATATATATATATATATATATATATATATATATATAGATATATATATATATATATATATATATATATACAGATACATACATACATAGACATAGATTATATATCCCAAGAACAAACCTCGTGACACCAAAGCATTAGAAAAGAATGAAAAGGAAAACACCTGCAACTCCTGTATTATTTATTGGTGTAAATCCCAAGGCAAGTGTGTTTCTGTCCAACACATGGGCTCAGACTGTATTCTGGGTAATATTAGGGTTGCTGACTTTACTCACCAGGCTTATTGCCAAATGTATGGGTATGTCTTGCCAACCGAGTTTCTTGGCTGATTGTGACATATATGGCCACTATGTAGAGACACTATAAAACATGCTCCTCAACACATCCAGTGGTTAGACACTCACAGCCTCCAACACATAGAGTATGACTGACAAACACACACCTACTATGCCTTGGAATAGAACACCTACCTGATTACTTTAACACACTACAGCTTTACGCAGTTACAGAATGCACTACTGAGATTACTGGGTCACAGCAATCCCAGAGGTATACTCCTAGATGGGTGACATTATCAGCCTTACCAAAGTTGAGTATAGGTATTGTATGGAGTGTGAGTACTCTAAAAAGAATTGTTCTGTCCTCAGGCAGATGGACACACATACACTTCGCATGTCTGGGATTAGAACACTAATCTAACTACTTTATCACACTACAGCATTACGCAGTTACAGAATGCACTGCTGAAATTCCTGGGTCAGAGCAATCCCAGAGGTGTATTCCTAGGTTGGTGAAATCATCAGACTTGCCAATGTTGAGCATTGGAATTGTACGGAGTGTGAGTACTCTAAAAAGCAATGTTCTGCCCTTAGGCAGATGGACACACACTTGGCATGTCTGGGATTATAACACTGATCTAACTACTTTATCACACTACAGCATTACGCAGTTACAGAACACGCTACTGAGATTACTAGGTCACAGCACTCCCAGAGGTGTATTCTTAGGTGGGTAAATGCATCAGCCTTGCCAAAGTTGAGTACAGGAATTGTATGGGGTGTGAGTACTCTAAAAAAGCATTGTTTTGTTCTCAGGCAGATGGACACACACACACTTGCTATGTCTGGGATGAGAACACTGACCTAACTACTTTAACACACTACAGCATTACACAGTTACAGAATGTTCTATCAAGATTACTGGGTCATAGCAATCCCAGAGGTGTATTCTTAAGTTAGTGACATCATCAGCATTGCCAAAGTTGAGTACAGGAATTGTCCTCAGGCAGATGGACACACACACACACACACACACACACACACAAACACACACACACACTTGGCATGTCTAGGATTAGAACACCGATCTAACTACTTTATTATACTACAGTATTATGCAGTTACAGAATGCACTACTGAGATTACTAGATCACAGCACTCCCAGAGGTGTACTCCTAGATGGGTGACATCATCAGCCTTGCCAAATTTGAGTATAGGAATTGTACGGGGTGTGAGTACTCTAAAAAGCATTGCTCTGTCCTCAGGCAGATAGATACACACACACTTGGCATGTCTGGGATTAGAACACCAACCTAACTACATTATCATATTACAGCATTACGCAGTTACAGAATGTGCTACCGAGATTACTGGGTTACAGCAATTCCAGAGGTGTATTCCCAGGTTAGTGACATCATCGGTTTTGCCAAAAATACTCTAAAAAGCATTGTTCTGTCCTCAGGCAGATGGACACACACACAATTGGCATGTCTGGGATTAGAATACCTACCTAACTACTTTATCACACTACCGCATTATGCAGTTACAGAATGCATTACTGAGATTACTAGGTCATAGCAATCCCAGAGGTGTATTCCTATGTGGGTGACATCATCAGCCTTGCCAAAGTTAAGTATAGGAATTGTATGGGGTGTGAGTACTCTCAAGAGCATTGTTCTGTTCTCAGGCAGATGTACACACACTTGGCATGTCTGGGATTAGAACACCGACCTAACTACTTTATTACACTACAGCATTACACAGTTACAGAACACACTACCGAGATTACTAGATCATCGTATTCCCAGAGATGTATTCCTAGGCGAGCGACATCATCAGCCTTGCCAAAGTTGAGTATATGAATTGTACGGGGTGTGAGTACTCTAAAAAGCATTGCTTTGTCCTCAGGCAGATGGACACACACGCCAGTGGTGAAATTCGAACACCTGCCTATCTGCAGAGCACTATCATAATATTACACAGTTACAAATTGCGCCACAGAGATTACACATTCCCAGGCAGTCATCATGACTTTCTAGGATTGCGGACATCAACAGGGATGCTGCCAGTTCAGATGTACATAGCTGTGAACCTGTGTGTTTAACGTAGGAGTCCAACCTGAACAGGAGTATGCCCATCTGTGGAATGGATGACTACTATCACTATACAGGGTTACAATAGCCATGGTCATACACATAGAAGCACATAACTTACACAAGGTGTCAGTGGGCATGCTCACACAGTAGCACAGGGCTGTTTGGAATGCACTATGATTCCGACTACACAAGGTTATACTGGGCATGCTCATACACTTAGTAGCACAGGGCTGTTTGGGATGCACTCTGATTCTAAACAAGGAAGGCCACAGTGGCCATGCTCATACAGTTAGACGTACACGACATGTTGTAATGGATTCCGGTGTTAGTAGTTGTCATTGTTAGCAGGAACGCTGCACTAGATATATCTGACATTGGTCATTTACACAACATCTGCTGCTGTCTGTCACCTTAGATGTATCAGTCTATACCAAGCACAATACTACCACTCGCAGTGATGTCATGCTAGGAATGACAGCTGCTTGACCAACACAATAAGCCAATGTCCTGCTGTAATTATGAGGTTGTCCAGTGTCTGTCATTCTGGGATGACAGGACTGACAGAATACAAGCCTTTGTCACAGATCACATGCATCCATGATTCAAGGGAGTGGTGATAATACCTAGGTTGCATTCGCCCATATAGTGCCATTCCAAGGCAAATGTCCTAAACACAGTATGACACCCTGATACCTAGAAGATAATTGCATTGTATGCTTATGCTAACCAGTGCTAGATGTGTTGCTGTCATAATCACAGCTGCTCACTGTTGAACCTACAATGGGGAATACTGACATCTGTGCAGTGAGAAACACCTGGCTGAAGGCTCTGTAATGCACAATAGCACTACCACCATATAACTCTGAACCAGACGTGGGCCATAACAATGGTACTGACCTTTCTTGGTGGTGGTGTCCAACATTCATAATGGCTACTCACATGTACAGACTAGTACTTCAATATAAGTCATCACAGATGAGCCAGGTGCAGGTCACAGTGTCAAAATCTTCATTCTAAGATGTAATCCTCAGACACCACCATGCCCTCAGACCACCAACACACATCCATACATATGGTATGACATGTAATGGTACAACACCAAGTAACCTTTGACTGGTGGACTGTACCTAGCCCTACAACAACTGTGCAGAGTACCCATGTACTGACACAGTTGCATTATGTGTTATGCAATGCAATGATACCACTGTTTGTAACCAGGTCAGCTGTACACATACCAGGGTCCCTTGTATATTGACAGCATTAACAGATGACTGATGCTGTTCACCATTCAGTGTGCAGACAACCTGACATGAAGCTATGATTGTGCAAGATGTTTATGTGGGGAGAAGATTGTTTTGACATTTGTGTAGGATACAACCTGGGATGTGGACAGGTCCCATGCAACCTGTATGTATGGCATTAGAGAGTGCAGCTTCTATCTGCATAGTTGTTATTACAGGGGCTCTGTAGTGTACATAGATATATGAATGTGTACCTGTTGGGGGAACAGTGTGTTTATGGTATCCAAGACCCTATCTGATTGAACAGGTGCTATTTCCGTAGGTGTAGTACTTCTCATGCCATAGTGCTATGAAGCACAGCAGGTCTTGTTGTTGCCATTATGTTTCATGACACAGCTATGGAAACCTCTGTGTTTGGCCTCACAATATGTGGATGATTAGTTTCACAGTAGCTTTGCGTGGCATTATATGGTGTATCTGCATCTTACTGAGGCTGACCATGGATCAACTTCCACTCATGTGTGTTGACTCTTGCAACAGTTACTACCTTCTGTGGTACAGTTTGAGGCAGGGTACCACCGGTTTGCCTTCATGTTTGTGTTTTTTTTTTATCCTGTTTCTGTTTTAATGGCATGATCACTGCACATATGTGAGTGCCTAAAGTGCATTTGTGTAGGACCCTGCATTTGCACATGCATTGTACATCTGCATGGGTGCCATGACAGTCACCACTTTGCTCTTAAGGATTATAACATTGGCTTTGAAGACTCAGCATTTGTGGTATACTGTTAGACCTGTTGGTGTGACTATGGTGATCCAGGTCATTGGTGTTGATGAAATCCAACATGCATTGAGCACATGTGTTGGTACATGATGAGTCTTCCCAGTTCATAATAGGATAGATAAGTGGCCATGATTATGGTTTCTTGTCTCAAAACTGGTATTCCCCATTACAGCACAATGACAGTTGGGAATTCTGAGGCATGGTGGATGATCTGTCACAAGGTGCAATTTGGATTACACATTGGCACAAAGGTAGTTGCTCAGCATAACGCATCATACGTTGTGCAAGTGCAACTTGCGTGGGGTTGTACATATCCCTCAGAAAGTTGGACACACCTGTGGCCAATGTGTTCCAATAAAGGATGTTGGCCAAGAGGTGAGTTATGGGTTATAACATGGTCATGCAGGGATGCTCTCCAAAGTGTTGAACCATATCTCAATCACTGCACAGATATGTTCTCCATGTTTCAGATAGCCATGAGTGAGTCCATATTGAGTACCTGATTTGTATCATTGAGTAGCAAGACCCACAGTTTATTACTTGGCTGTCCCTGTTGCACCAGTGGACTTTCACTTGAACCTGGCATTATGAGGGCACTATAGGAGAAGCATGGGCCATTGCTAGTATCCAGATTCTCATGGGTGACAGATGCAGGCCCTGTCTGGCAAAGCATCATGGTCTGTCAACCATGTTATCCCAGGCAGAGAGATGCTGGATACTCTTTGAATTACACCAGTACATTTCACGATTGTGTAATACAATCCGTGTCCCTGTACTGCTGCATCATTCTGGCCAATGGCAGAATGCTACCCAGGACTTGGGACATACCTGCATGGGCTACAAGACCTGACAGTTCCTACATGTGTTTCCATGCAGTCCAGGCTACTGCATCACAGGTCCTGCACAACAACATAGAATATGCCAGAGATATGTGTATAGTTCTAAAGGTGGTCTGAGTGTATGGGTATGTGGCTAATCATGGCAGACAGCCAGTTGTCAGTATGTTTGCCCTCATATTGCTTGGTGTGTAACATAGTGCTAGGGTTTGCATTTACAAATGAGTACTGTTGGTCATGTTTCCAGCCACATGTTCTGAGGTGTGACACAATTATGCAAACTATGTTGTACAGTCTTTGCATTCTGTTGTCTGTCTATTCCAACTTGGGAGGCCTCTTGCTTGGCCAGCTACTTAGAGGCCTCTGTGTGTCATATCTAGTGGAATGTGTGTGTGTGTGTGTGTGTGTGTGTGTGTGTGTGTGTGTGTGTGTGTGTGTGTGTGTGTGTGTGTCCTTACTGCATTCTGGTAAGAGTATGTGTTGGTTGTGGTGATGAGATGCATGTGTTAACCTACACCTCTTGACTGTCTAGTCCAGTCATGGGTGTAGAATGGACTGCCTCCAAGCTCACCCCTGTAGCTGCATCTCAGACAATGTGTGGGGTGTGGTGTTAGGCAGGTTTGGCAGTATACATGGCATAGAGATTGCATTCCCCCAGGATGGCCACATACACAAAGCTGACATTAGTAAACAACAGTAGCTGATTAGTGGGAATGACTGTATGAGCATTCAGTACTACAAGTACCATGTACTGTAGTTAGTATATGTACTGCTTATGAAGATGTTTTAGACAATGATGCTCACATGTAAATATTTGTATTATGGGCATGGCAACACTAGCTATTACAGGAACATGGTAGCCACCTTTAGTAGCAATCCCCCTCTGAGGGCCACATCACATCCTGATAGTTGATTACAGATGATGCAAGTGTGAACAGGGTTGTATCCTTGTCTGGGTATATGCTCACATACCCAGCAGAAACATGAGCTCTGTTGGGCACAGACATCCACTACCCACACAAAGTCAAATATCAATAGACTCTGCTGCCACTATCAACATGATCAGGATATAATCAGATAGTGTACGCCATCACCTATGAAGCAGCTATTACACATGGGCGGTGGTTTCCTACATCTTACACTCCTACTGCAGATGTCACACTGGAGTTAAAGATGATAGGCACCCTGTTTCATTACCAGTACTGTCAACATATTTCCAAGCAGCTGTTAGTCTGGCAATGAGAGGTGAGGATACACAAATCTAAATGTTCAATCAGGGTGTCTCTACTGTCAATATCTACTCTATGTAGGTGTGCACATAGCCATTTGGCACAACCCTGTAACAAGGGTCAGTACACATTTGCAGAACATGTACACATGCATAGCTGTCATTACTTGCAAACAATAGTAGAGAGGTGGATATTAGGCAAGGTGGACTTTTAGGCAGGGCTCATAAGACAAACCCACCACCGTAAATAGCACAAGTAACCAGAAACTGAGGGTATTGCTACTCAATGCCAGAAGTCTAAACCTCAAAATGCACATACTCGAGGCACTCCTCAGTATGGAGAACATTGATATCTGTGCAGTAACAGACACATGGTTTAAGGCTTCAGAGAGCACCCCAGCACTACCAGGCTATAACTCATACCACACCTTTCAGCCACAGAACCCAGACCGGAACACAAAAGGCAGGGGTGTAGCCATATTCATCAAGGATACTCACACTTTCAGGTTAGTGGTGTAGCACGATGCATCAGAGATCATCCAAGTTCAACTGACATTGGGCAAAACTGCAATCCAAATTGTAGCTTGCTACATATCACCCACCATGACCTAGGACCGACATTCTGCATTTCTGGAGACAATGAAAAATATGCAGGTCCTACCAAACACACTAATATTGGGTGATTTCAACTACCCAAACATTAATTGGGAGAACTACTCAAGTACTAACTCCCTTGCCCAGCGCTTCCTAGAATTTCTAAACTCGAATACCCTGGAACAACTGGTCTATACCCCCACCAGAGGGAGCAACATATTGGACCTGGTCATCAACAACATGGGCGACCAGAGTTCCACACTCGATGTCAACCCCTCGCTTGTTAGACCAGACCATAGACTAATCACTCTGGATATTCACATTCCGCCCACAACCCCAAACAAGGAAACCACTGTGAAAATCTTTTCCAAAGCAGACTTCACATTGCTTATGCCCGAGGTGGAAAGATTCACAGCCCCCATGCCAATGGACAATGCTGTCCAAGATGCTGAAACCCATACAAAGGCAATCTATGATTATCTGCAGGAGTGCATGGATCGTGCTATCCCAAGTCAAACCTAGACTCACTCCTCCAAGAAAAGGAAACCGGTCTGGTGGACCCCTGCCATAAACAGGCTCTACAATAGAAGGAGAAAACTAGTACAAATAAGAGTGAAATCCCTAGAAGGACAGACATCCCTGATCAGTATCAGCAAGAAACCACGATCCCCCATGAAATCATCCAAGGCTAGCTTCAAAAGACAATTTCCCAAGGACCCTACAGATAACCACAAAGCATTCCATAGCTATGTCAAGAACCTAAGTGGGAACTCTCAGATCTGCTCTGAGATGGTGCAGACTGGCACAAAATACACTGAACCAACTGATATTGCCAACATTTTGGCAGACAGGTTCAGTGCAAACTTCACACCCCTCTCAACCCCTAAATAGCCCATAACCGTACCAGAAGAATGTACAGCTCCGGCAATCACCGACACACAGGTTAAAGCAGCCCTATCCAAAACCACAAACACAGCCTCAATGGGATCAGACAGTGTCCCAGGCTGGGTCTTACAAGAGCTCCAAATGAACTAACCCCTCACCTAAACACACTGTTCAAACCCAGCATCTCTACAGGCTACATACCCACAGAGTGGCACACAGCAACAGTTATCCCACTCCACAAAGGTGGCGCCACAACAGACTCCAGGTACTATTGCCCTATAAGCCTGACTAGCCTGGTCTGCAAGACTATGGAGCGCATCATCATGGAACTCATTAACAGAGACATTGGGAACCTCCAGACACTAGACCCAATCCAGGTCAGTTTGACTGAGTGCAGATCATGCCTACTGAACCTGTTTGACGTCTTACAGTCACCTAGACATTAGGTGTGGGGTGTGGTAGTTCACACATACTACCTGGACTTCGCCAAGGATTAGGACACCATTCCCCACTCAGGTAATATTTATAAACTCACCAGCCAGTACATACACCCATACATCACAGGTTGGGTTGCCAACAGGCTTACACACAGAACCCACATGGTAAGCCTAGCAGCCTCCAGGTCCAACTCTAAACCAGTCACAACTGGTGTCCCACAGGACTCAGTCTTGGGACCCCTACTGTTTGCCATATACTTCTCAGAGGTACAGGTAAACACAGGTGAACTACAGCAGACCGTGTTTGGTGATTACTACAAACTGGGAGCCATAATTGACAGTCCAGCTGTCACAGACATCCTTCAAGGGGCCTCACATAGACCAACACAGGGTGTCAAAGTCATGACCTCCAGCTAAAGGCCACAAACTGCATGGTCATTCCATGTTGGGAAAACTAAACACCCACATATTAACACATGAGTGGCAGCCACTTTAATACAGACAAGGTAATGGGTATGTGGGGACTACATTAGATAGTGAGCTCTCCTTTGACAATCATATCTCCAAAGTAATTATGACATCCTTCTATGTAGGCCATCTGATTACTTAAGGGTTCGCATCTAGACAAACTGAAGTTATTGTACCCCTTTACTCATCACTCATCAATCCCATCATCGAGTATGATAACCCATTTGGGATGTACCTCAGAAGACACATCCAACAGCTGGAGGGTCTGCGAACATACCTCGCCAGGAGGATTACTGGCCTCAGACATGTGTCCTATGCTGCCAGACTGAATGAACTCTTGCATTACTCAGTGGCATCTTGTTTACTCAGAGATGATCTTTGCTGGCCAACAAAGTCATGTCCAAGTCAGGCTTAATGGATATGCTCCACCTATGGGAATCCATGTCACAGTGAGCCACACACTGTAATGAGCTACACCTTGCCACAACCATAACTGGAAGATGCTGGAGTGACAGATTCCAGTCACAGGTACTCCCCATGCTTTGGAACTACATCCCTGATTACATTATACAGAACCCCTCACTAACACTCCAGGGAAACCTTGCAGAGTGGATGGAGAACAGTGGATACACCCCAGGGATCCCACAACTGGCTCTGTTCAACAGAGGGACAATTAGTTAATCAATGTGGTGGCGAGAGCTGACACATTTTGGCTAGGCTTATGAATGGCCTTGGGCAGTTAGCAAAGTACCTACCTATGTACCTATGAACCTATACATACAGTATCAGCACACGCTGATAGCTTAATTTACTGTTCAGGTGTTGACTTACCTTGTGCCAATAGCGGTTGTGTGTGCAATAGTTGAGGGCTGCCTATGTAGGATGCACACAGTAGACCGCCTTTACATGACAATTTACAGGTGGTCTTGTGTGTGTGCCATCCATGTTTACTGTGTGTGCAGGTGGAGAAGGGTGTCAGTCCATAGGTGCCTACACTGTCAGTGTGTGTGCTATACGTTCCCTCTTTGCCAAGGCATGGACATACTGGGCATGCCTCTGTCTGCCTACTGGGGCTGGCTCAGGGTGTTCATGGTCCCTCTGTGCCTGTGGGACCCTTGACAATGGTGGTGGGCTGTGACGGCTTTACCATTCTGTTCCTGCTGCAGCTATTTCCGCAGGATCATATTGTGTAGCATGGCACATGCTATGAAGATGTGGGCACACGTGCCTGGAGAGTACGGCAAGACTCCAGCAGATATGTCCAAGCAATGGAACCATGATTTCAGCATCCCAAACACATGCAATATGATGATGCTGGTTTGTGCGTGTGCCTCATTATGGCGGTCTTGCATGGGTGTGTGTGCATTTCTGATGGGAGTCATCATCCACGGTTCCAGTGTATAGCCAGAATCCCCCACCAGGTGGCCATATGGGATGTCCCCCTTGGCAAATACCTGATACAGTTGTGAGGCATGCCAGATGTGGGAGTCGTGATACCTTCCAGGGTTGCCAGCACACACATCCATGATATTGCCCTGGGCATTGCACATGACGTGGTAGTTGATGGAGGGGTATCCCTTGCGGTTTATGTATTGCCAACCCTGCTCACCGGGTGGTGACTTGATGTGTATGTGAGTGCAGTCTATTGCACCCAGTACCTCTGTGTATTCTGCCACATGGTGGAAGAGATGCATATTACTGGCCAACTCCTCCTGCGTTCCTGGGAAGTATATGTGCTCATTGACATGTGGTAACATGGCATCCAGGAACTGGTGGAGTACCTTGGATGCTGATACCTGTGAAACCCCCCAGGATATCCCCAGTTGGCCTTTGAAAGGTACCTGCGGCTAGTATTCTCAAGCTTACACCTATCTTCATGTCCACTGGGATGGGTTCCCCTCTGCTATTTCTGGCTCTGAGGCATGGCCAGTACAACTCAACAAGTTGTTGTATGGTATCCCTGTCCACCCTGTAATGCTCTACTATCTCCAGATCATTTAGCCCCTGGTAGGTTACCCTGGGTCTGAACACTCTTCTCCTCCTCCCGGTGCCTGAGGTGGTTGTTAGCATCATCCTCCACACCACCTTCAGTCTCCAACACATGCTGGTGAATCAAAGCTATGGCAGCCCCTAACATGTACATATTAAAAGTTCCCTGTCTGTATACATTGATGGTGCAGAGTGTATGGGAATACAAAAGTGTGTGTGAGGTGCTTTCACACTTTATACTATTGTGCTATGGATGCTGCTGATGTCATTGGGTGTGTATGTGCAATTCCAGCTGCAGGGTATCTTAACTATGGGTTTTACAGTGAGTATTGCAATTGTGGGGCCCTTGGTGTTGAATTATGCTTGCCTGCCATGATTTATCTGTTGCCCTTTAATTCACTTTTCAACCCGAATCCCCTCCCATTGACAGGCATGCATCCAGCTGCTGGCTTTTTTGTTTTGTACTTTCCCTACCCAGGAATGTGTTGCGAAATGTGTTATGTAGCTGATCTACTGCAATTTTGCTTTGTGCTGCTGTGACAGTGCTGTTTACTTTGCAGTACAGCACCTCCCCTTTCCTGTTCTGCAGGTAGTTGCTAGCAGCCTTGTTAGCTGTTGTCAATGGCCCACTGTGGGTTCCTAGGTGTTAATTATTCATTTGTACTCCAATTTCCATGCTGCAGTGTTTGCTTATCTTTTTCCCGTATCCTTTCTTTTTCCGCTCTGGTGTGTACTGTGCACAGACATTTACCGGGTTTACAGTGCATTTTCATCCACGTTCAAATGCACATTAGATTACCTTGTGTGCTTTCAGCTAAGCAAAGCTATGGCTACTTCAACACACCCCTATCCTGCAGCTTTGCTTAGCAACAGGCAAACCGGGTTAGCAATGCTCCAATGTGCTTACAGCAAAGGTGGCACACCCCTCTCTTGATGTCATCTTTATCTCCGGGGCACCTCGGTGTTGTAACGCTATGCTGTGAAGCACATCCTTACACCGGCGGGGAATTTGTGATTGACTGTTACTCCTCTCATTTGCATGGCATTGCCTACTAATTGCTAGTTACTGTGCAGAACATTGTCACAGCCCTTTAGCAACCCTTGCGCCATGTTGTGGTGTAGCATGCGTGCCACTGACTATTATGGGGAAATCATGAAAAGTGTTGCATTGTAGTTTTATTCCATATAATTTTATTTGCATTGTGATCCCCTTTTTGCACCAATGCCCTGCGCTTTAACTTCGCGTTAGTGTGGGCATAATATTAAATTTTCTTTTTCATATTTTGTGCATGTTGTTTTATGCCATAGGTATATATTTAGCCATTGGCATATATTAACAGTATAATACATGTGTTTGGTCCACTGTCATGGATTCGATTTTATGTTTGCAAAATGTAAACCATCTTTTTCGGTTTACATTTCTGCATGCTTACACTACGCCTGCACCACTTCCTGAATCACTGTATACCTTCATTTGCATGTTACACTGCTGCACATGGGGTGATTAGCATACAGATGCCGGGAGCTGTGCGGGCGTAGCGTATGCAGGTATTGCACGTGGAAACAGCTCGTACCTGAATCGCTCAGTGGCCATATTTGTGTTAGATCGCCGACTCTTTTTCTGCACCTGGTGCAAGCTTCATGAATTTCCAACAAATGGTTCAAATGGAAGCTCAAACGACAAAAAGCAAGACTTTCTCAAGTAACTACACTGGAGAAATAAGTCTACACTAAAAGACAGAAAACTTTAAAACAGCAAGCAGACCCACAAAAACAAACCTTGAAACCGAAAGTGAAACAACCCCTCCTTATGGAAGAACTCAAGGCAGCCTTATCCCCCCTGCAAGCTGAGATTCAGACTTTATCTTCAAAACTAATGACCTTTGGCAACAATCTTGAGCAAATATTAACCAGACTGGAAAGAAATGAAGGTGAGGCTGAGGGAAACAAATTCAAAATAGAAGAGATCCAGAAAAAAGCTACCTGTGCAGAAAAAACAATGATCGAAATCCAATAGAAACTGATTGACTTAGAATCAAGATCCAGAAGAAATAATGTACTAATTAGAGGTATTCCAGAAAGATATGATCAAGCACAACTAAGCACTATAATCAAGGAAATATTTGAAATACTCCTAGACAACAATGCTCTGGCCCAACCTATCACAATTGAAAGGTTCCATCAAGCATTAAGAAAATCCTAAATCCTAGATGCTGCAAGACAGGTTTATGTAAGAGTTACAAATGCCTCACATGCTAACTCAATCCTGCAAGCTGCAAAAAAACAAGAAACAAATAACATGGAAAGGAAATAAAATAACAATAGCACAAGACCTGCCCCTCCCTATCAGACAATCCCCCTTTTATGCATACCTAATCAAATAAAAATCAAGTTCCAACAGAAATATCCTGCTTCTCTAAACGTCCAATGCAAGGGGGTTACATATTATGCGTCTAGTGTGGAAGAAGCTAAATCTGTTTTTTGGAAGGCATTCAATGAGATTCCAGCAAAAGAAACCAAAAAATAAACTAAAGTAAGTACATACAAGTCGCCATTCAGTAATCCCTTCCAAATATGCAATATTTTATTTAAAATCTACTAAATTAGCAAAATGAAGCTATAATAACTAGTATTTACCTTTGAGAGGGCCTCCACACAGACCCCACTGCATTATAATGTTCTAAGCCACTCGAACCAGGAAATTGTGCTTTGACCCAAGAACTTTAACATATAACCTTGCATCACTGTCTTGATCTTCTGTAACACGTGATTTAAGCTCAACTGGAGTGGATACGGCAACCTGAATGATTCAACATTAAAGAAAACAGGAATAGACAGTGAAAAATGGATCCAGTAACGCCGAAGAGAAGACTACACCAGATGAAATAGCTATGAACTATGATGAGAGGAAGTTACAGCTTAGGTGATCGAGACGACCAAAAACTAGGAACCTACTTTTTTAAGGTACTGTATGCCTGAGGATCTTCTTTTTGTTTTGTTTTTCAGATATTGTAAGCCTAATACAAAGTCAGTATGCAATGATTAAAGCAAGAAAGAGAAAGGAATACAGACATTGTAATTTAAACAATTCACAACCAAGGAATAGCAATGATAACCAGTTAAGGTAATTAATGTTAAGCAGGTCTTATTATCTAAGGTGGAAATTTCATAGCAAAGTCTACTTTTGACTCTTTAAATAAATACTGATAGATTTTACTCCATCTGTCAGTGTTTAGTTTTCCTAAGTCTCTCGGTGAGAATATTTTTGTTTAATAAGGAAAAGGACACAGTGTACTTTGAAAAGTAAAGGTAATGCTGACCTCCAATTGTAATAAAAGGTATGGTACCTGGTTTATGCTGAAAGGTAGGTATGACTGTAATGGATATTTTTAATTTGAAAACAAACTTGCTGAATTTAAACCTGTCACATAAGCTATATCAGTGTAACTTCCACCTGTACTGGATGCTAAGCGTTTCCTGGGATTGTTAGTCAATGTGATGATACAGCCGACAACTCTGTGAATCAGAATGTGCCACATCCACCTTAGCTAGTAGATGTTAACATTTATACTATAAGAAAGAATGTCAAGAGCTGTAATGTCAGGTATATAGAAATAATAATTAGTCCACTGAAGGCTAATCAGTGGACATATATGTTCATTGTTGTAAAATCATAATGCAATGTACATTCAGTACTGTAATAGGTTAGCTAAAAGAAAGCTGTACAACACAGGATATTGACTTACAGGAATGCCGTTGTTATTGAACAGAAAGCAAAGGTAGAATAAAAAAAAAAAATTATGCAGGCTAACAACAATTTTTCAATGGCAAAGTGGAGCCTATAGAACTATAGCCAGGGATATATTCCTTGAAAACTTATATGGGCCACATAAGTAGTAAAGGTAACACTCATGACATCTTTCAGTTAACAATAGGCATTAAGAATTTAGGGAAGTTGTTTTGCATTAAAATGCACCCTTTCAGATTAATGATTAGTTTTGCCATACCGAAGGCACCTAAATGGTATATTTAAAAACTGAGTATGATCTTTATTTACTCTAGAAAATAATAACTTTGTAAATTAAAAGCCAGTTCTTGAGGATGCCTCGGCTGCATACTAATCTACTTTTCTTTTCGGCTTTTTCCCAGTAAGGGGTCGCCATAGCGGAACTCCGGTATGCTAATGATTGACAGTAGATTTTTTTATGAAACGCCGAGGTGCCAGCTCGACACCCAACCTTTAAAGAAGGCACACCCATTTACACACGCATGTCTTTCGAATGCTACCCAACTGCGGGGAGGACATGCAGAAACCACACAGAATGCACTCCCAAGCCACGCCAAGAATCGAACAGGAGAACTTCTTGCTGAGGTAACAACGCTACTGCCATACCACCATGGCTACAGGCTGCATACTAACGATTATGCCTATGATTATGCCTATTTCAAGGCAAATGGGAAGCTAACTGAAGATTTTTTAAAAAGGGGTATAGACAACATGAAATTAAGTTGCAAACATTAGAGGTGCATAATTTGCAATCTGCTAAAATTAAACCCTATTTTTGTAGAGGTATAGCTACTGAAGATATCATTATGGCATGCATTACCAATACGTGTCGGATACCCCTCACATACAGCCTTGATATTAGTAAAGTTTGTAGGATTATCAGTAGGAACTGGCCAATCCTCCTTTCTGATGACAAAATAAGAGGTATTATAGGTGAAAAACCGAAATTTGATTTCAAGAACAACCTTTCACTTAAGAGACAGCTTTGTTATGATCCCCATAAAAAAATTGGAAAATAAATTTTCTAGACTTGGTACTTATCCATGCAGGACATGCAAAGTTGGTTATGTAATGTCCTGCAGTAATACATTCATACATCCTGTGACAGGTTGCATATTTAATTTTAATTTTTATGTGGACTGTAAGACAAAAAGTTTAGTATAGCTGGCACATTATAAACTCTGCAGTACATTTTATGTAGGTAAAACAAATAAAATATTTCATTTTACTCCAATAACTGAGATCTTAGATCCACTAACAAGGCACTAATCACAATCGCCAAAAGTCATTACAGCTCTGGTGACTCCCTGTATTCTAGCAACATTGCCAAGACTTGGAACTCCCTACTACTACAAATCAGGGTGCAACCTAATAAAACCATCTTCAAAAATCAGCTTATTTCCCACCTAAACAACTCCTGGACATGCAGCTGCCTAGCACCTGGCTGACATATTCTAACTCCTTTCCCTTACCCAGTATCCAACCTCCTATTTAAAACTTCCACAGATGCACTATATATTATCACACATTACTTGTAACTGCCTAGCACCTGGCTGACATATTCTAACTCCTTTCCCCTAACCACTATCCAACCTCCTCTTTAAAACTTCCACAGATGCACTATATATTATCACGTTACTTGTAACTGCCTAGCACTAGCTGACATGTTCTAACTCCTTTCCCCTACCCACTATCCAACCTCCTCTTTAAAACTTCCACAGATGCACTATATATTATCACATGTTACTTGTAACTGCCTAACACCTGGCTGACATATTCTAACTCCTTTCCCCTACCCACTATCCAACCTCTTTAAAACTCCCACAGATGCACTATATATTATCACATGTTACTTGTAACTGCCCAGCACCTGGCTGACATATTCTAACTCCTTTCCCCTACCCACTATCCAACCTCTTTAAAACTCCCACAGATGCACTATATATTACCACACGTTACTTGTAACTGCCAAGCACCTGACTGACATATTCTAACTCCTTTCCCCTACCCACTATCCATCCTCTTTAAACTCCCAGAGATGTACTATATATTATCACACATTACTTGTAACTGCCTAGCACCTGGCTGACATATTCTAACTCCTTTCAACTACCCACTATCCAACCTCCTCTTTAAACTCCCACAGATGCACTATATATTATCACACATTACGTGTAACTGCCTAGCACCTGGCTGACATATTTTAACTCCTTTCCCCTACCCACTATCCAACCTCCTCTTTAAAACTCCCACAGATGCACTATATATTATCACACGTTACTTGTAACTGCCTAGCACCTGGCTGACATTTTCTAACTCCTTTCCCCTACCCACTATCCAACCTCCTCTTTAAAACTCCCACAGATGCACTATATATTACCACACATTATTTGTAATAGCCTAGCACCTGGCTGACATATTCTAACTCCTTTCCCCTACCCACTATCCAACCTCCTCCTTAAAACTCCCACAGATGCACTATATATTATCACACGTTACTTGTAACTGCCTAGCACCTGGCTGACATATTTTAACTCCTTTCCCCTACCCACTATCCAACCTCCTCTTTAAAACTCCCACAGATGCACTATATATTACCACACATTACTTGTAACAGCCTAGCAAATGGCTGACATATTCTAACTCCTTTCCCCTACCCACTATCCAACCTCCTCTTTAAAACTCCCACAGATGCACTATATATTATCACACGTTACTTGTAACTGCCTAGCACCTGGCTGACATATTCTAACTCCTTTCCCCCACCCACTATCCAATCTCCTCTTTAAAACTCCCACAGATGCACTATATATTTTTACACATTACTTATCAACTCACTGTTGCCTACTCCCCACTGACCCATCTATACACACTAACTCTTCCCCTAGACTAAGTTGAAAAGCTTTCCCTTAAAATGTCAACGCACTTCATATGAACTTGTCTATGTTCTCCTTTTTTAGTTTTTCCTTTTGTCTTATCTTCAGTACATCTTCAAGATTATCTCTACTAAACATACTGTAGGAACAACAATCAAATATTTTATACCTGCTATACTTTTAATTGTATGTCGAAACCACTATGCTTATCTAAATATCTTATGCAATAACATGTTATTATCGGCTATATTTTTATAACTGAATGTGTAAACCACAGTGCTCATGTAGATATGTTATGTATAGTATGCTAGCAATTGTTCTCATGCTTTTCTCCCTGGGCCTCCACTGAAAACAAACAGTTCTGTCCAGGCGGACCTACCCGGTAAACAAATGTAAAATAAATAAATAAATATTAAAACAGAGTGTTTTGCAACATCTTGGGGATATAAGGAAAGGTAATATGCTTAATGCATTGTCTAAACATATTTCTCTCAATAGAGATGATTTGTTTGTTTTTATGATTATGCAGCTTGTTTTTGATGATATAAAAGCTGGCAATTTGGTTAACAGGACTGAAGCTGCAGAAATGAAATGGACTGCTTGCCTACAAGTTGATAAACCACCAGGGATAAATGTTAGCATCTCTTTAAAACTGGCCATGAAAAAGCAGGCATTACTTTATTTTATTCATTTATTTATTTATGTATTTAACATTTGTTAACTGAAGGCCTGAGGAGAAAAGCTCCAACATTAAAAAAATAACAGTGAATAACATAGTCAATGCTTAGAGGAGAAACAATCCATAAGATAGCTAATGCTTACAAGCAAAATAATATTAAAAGAACTAACATGAAATGACTAATAAACCAAAAACAAAAAGTAAGCTATGCCAAAGTCCAAATGTGCTCAAATAAAAGGCAAATCCAAAGTAAAGCAATCGGACACTGCTGAAGTAAAAATACAAAATCCTTTATTCGTTAGCGCTTTCGGGATAAACCCTTCCTCAGACAAGGTATATAATGATGAAACTCACATTTAAAATACTAACAACCAATCATTTACTTAGAAAAACCCGCCTTTTTTCCAAGGTGGGTTTTATTGGTAATACATCATTTAGTCCAGGTTCTCTGTGTGCCATTAGATTAACTATCCATTTGGATTCTGCTAAAGCTATCTGATGTCTGATATCACCCCCCCTGCTGTTATGTTTTATATTGACAATGCATCTGAATGTAAAAGTGTGCGTGGGGTTTATATTAATATGTCTATACAATGCATTGCTTAAATCTTTATTCCTGATATTACCCAAATGCTGCAGAATCCTTACTTTGAACATATTGCTGGTCATTCCAACATAAAAAGATGGACAGCAGACACATTCTGCCAAATAGACCAAGTTCTGCGTCCTGCATGTTGCTCTACCTTGGAAATGGAATATTTTCTGTGTGTTAGGATGCCTAAAAGATATCCCAGTGTTAATAAATGCACATGCCTTACATTTACCACATGCATGTGTACCTAAGCCCATGTTTGGTGCCCTTTCACTAGCCTGATATGTTTCTTTGCAAAAAAGATCTTTCAAATTTTTGTTCCTTCTGTATGTAAAAAAAGGGCGTGTTCCTACAATATCTTTTAAATTCAAATCACTTGTCAATATGTTCCAATTATTATGTATTATTCCACTTATATCATTCACATTGCTGCCATAGGTTAATAACAGTCTCGGTTTATCCCCCAAATTTCTATCATCCTTATGGTTGCACCCCTGATTATATGTGGTTCTTAACCATGGTTGATATTTGTTCCTATGGTTAATGTTGTTACCTGTAATATTCTTAACCAGGGCCTTATCATAACCTCTTTCCATAAAGCAGTGATCTAACTTATGCATCTCAATAGCATATTGTGTATCCTCTGAACAAATTCTAGAAACTCTGCTCATCTGCCCTTTTATAATGTTGGGAAAGATATGCCGCGGGTGCATACTGTCAAAGGACAGTAATGTGTTCTGCCAGCAATCCTTTTTGTATAAACTGGAAGTGTAACCTATACTGGTTTGTTCTATATATACGTCAAGGAATTCCAGCTTGGTATAAGAGGTCTTGGCACTAAATTCTAAAAAATTGGTAGTAGAATGTAAATATTCCACAAAATGATTAAAAGAGGCCTCATCTCTCTAACTTATGCATCTCAATAGCATATTGTGTATCCTCTGAACAAATTCTAGAAACTCTGCTCATCTGCCCTTTTATAATGTTGGGAAAGATATGCCGCGGGTGCATACTGTCAAAGGGCAGTAATGTGTTCTGCCAGCAATCCTTTTTGTATAAACTGGAAGTGTAACCTATACTGGTTTGTTCTATATATACGTCAAGGAATTCCAGCTTGGTATAAGAGGTCTTGGCACTAAATTCTAAAAAATTGGTAGTAGAATGTAAATATTCCACAAAATGATTAAAAGAGGCCTCATCTCCGTTCCACAGAATAAAAATGTCATCTACAAATCTGACATACATTAAAACAAATTCCTTCCATCTATTATTATTCAAAATCTCCTTGGTCTCCCACTGTGATAAAACCAGATTTGCATAGGTGTTTTCACAGGGGGTGCCCATGGCTACCCCCCGTGCTTGCCTATACAACGAAGTACCTCCCATAAAGACATTGTTATCTAAAACCAGAAACAACATCTCTTCTACTAACTGTTTCATATGTAGTGTAGCTCCTAAGCTCTCAATGAGTGCACCAACAGCTGTTATCCCATAATCATTCTCTATAACAGTAAATAGACTTTTTATGTCCAAAGTGGCCATCAATACATTTTGTCCTTCAATAGGCTTGTTCATTGAAACTTCCAGCTCCGGCAAAGAAAGGGGCATGGAAGAGATCTTCCAGCGAAGACAGACTGGTAGACAAGAGAAGGAGGACATTTCAGTGACTGTTTCCAGTTGTTATGGTATTGTATATAATTTATCTGAATATGTGCTGAATAATGTGGAACTGCAAGTCCTTAACAAAGGTTTCACCTTTGTACCAAGTCGGACCTGTGCATACAGTGAAGTAATTTTTGATTTAATGTTATTTTGTAGGAATATTATGTTAAAGTTAGTGTTTGATAACACAGAGGCAGTTTGCCCAGAACCCAGAAAACCAAGCAGTTTTACACCATGCTTTACTCCAACCATTAACCTTTTTTTGAATGCATGTGAGAATGATTTATATAGGTATTTTAATGAAGGTAATTTTAGTAAATACTATAACCTAACCACTATACAGAAGCAAGCATTACAGGGTTTGATAGATAATAAAGACATTTTGATTAAGAGTGCAGATAAAGGGGGAGCAGTTGTAGTTTTGAATAAAGCATGGTATAATGATAAAGTGAACAACATGCTAACAACTGACAGTGCATATGAAGAAATTAATCCCCTGAAAGTGAAAATGATTATTGATAAAGTGCACAAAAAATTACAGATGATGCTAGAAGAAATGCAAATAACACATGAAACTTTTGAATTTTTGTGGATCAATAAACCAGTGATTCCCATTTTCAAAGCACTACCCAAAATTCACAAATCTCTAATAGATCCACCGGTAAGACCCATTGTTTCTGGCAGAAAATGGGTTACGGAAAACATCTCAATATGGTTACAGGTGACACTTAAACCATATATGGATAAGATTAAAAATATATTGATAGATACAGGACATTTTTTGGGGTTATTAGCTGACGTGAACAAGCCTATTGAAGGACAAAATGTATTGATGGCCACTTTGGACATAAAAAGTCTATTTACTGTTATAGAGAATGATTATGGGATAACAGTTGTTGGTGCACTCATTGAGAGCTTAGGAGCTACACTACATATGAAACAGTTAGTAGAAGAGATGTTGTTTCTGATTTTAGATAACAATGTCTTTATGGGAGGTACTTCGTTGTATAGGCAAGCACGGGGGGTAGCCATGGGCACCCCCTGTGCAAACACCTATGCAAATCTGGTTTTATCACAGTGGGAGACCAAGGAGATTTTGAATAATAATAGATGGAAGGAATTTGTTTTAATGTATGTCAGATTTGTAGATGACATTTTTATTTTGTGGAACGGAGATGAGGCCTCTTTTAATCATTTTGTGGAATATTTACATTCTACTACCAATTTTTTAGAATTTAGTGCCAAGACCTCTTATACCAAGCTGGAATTCCTTGACGTATATATAGAACAAACCAGTATAGGTTACACTTCCAGTTTATACAAAAAGGATTGCTGGCAGAACACATTACTGTCCTTTGACAGTATGCACCCGCGGCATATCTTTCCCAACATTATAAAAGGACAGATGAGCAGAGTTTCTAGAATTTGTTCAGAGGATACACAATATGCTATTGAGATGCATAAGTTAGATCACTGCTTTATGGAAAGAGGTTATGATAAGGCCCTGGTTAAGAATATTACAGGTAACAACATTAACCATAGGAACAAATATCAACCATGGTTAAGAACCACATATAATCAGGGGTGCAACCATAAGGATGATAGAAATTTGGGGGATAAACCGAGACTGTTATTAACCTATGGCAGCAATGTGAATGATATAAGTGGAATAATACATAATAATTGGAACATATTGACAAGTGATTTGAATTTAAAAGATATTGTAGGAACACGCTCTTTTTTTACATACAGAAGGAACAAAAATTTGAAAGATCTTTTTTGCAAAGAAACATATCAGGCTAGTGAAAGGGCACCAAACATGGGCTTAGGTACACATGCATGTGGTAAATGTAAGGCATGTGCATTTATTAACACTGAGATATCTTTTAGGCATCCTAACACACAGAAAATATTCCATTTCCAAGGTAGAGCAACATGCAGGATGCAGAACTTGGTCTATTTGGCAGAATGTGTCTGCTGTCCATCTTTTTATGTTGGAATGACCAGCAATATGTTCAAAGTAAGGATTCTGCAGCATTTGGGTAATATCAGGAATAAAGATTTAAGCAATGCATTGTATAGACATATTAATATAAACCCCACACACACTTTTACATTCAGATGCATTGTCAATATAAAACATAACAGCAGGGGGGGTGATATCAGACATCAGATAGCTTTAGCAGAATCCAAATGGATAGTTAATCTAATGGCACACAGAGAACCTGGACTAAATGATGTATTACCAATAAAACCCACCTTGGAAAAAAGGCGGGTTTTTCTAAGTAAATGATTGGTTGTTAGTATTTTAAATGTGAGTTTCATCATTATGTACCTTGTCTGAGGAAGGGTTTATCCCGAAAGCGCTAACGAATAAAGGATTTTGTATTTTTACTTCAGCAGTGTCCGATTGCTTTACTTTGGATATGAAATGACTAATAGTAAGTAACAAGGTCATTTTTTTGTTTAGTTTTTTCCGGTGAGGCAAGAATAATAGGAAAAACAAAAAGTGTGAAGTACAAATTTGCCCAAAGTAAGTCAGACAGAAAACTGCACAATGAGGATGTGTATAAATTCAAGAAGAATATTAGTGTGCAGGTAGTTATACACCAAGATAGGAAGATAGCTACAGTGAAAGGTTGAGTGCAGAGTAAAAACAGGAGAAAACCCTAGGTAATACGTAGGTGAAAAGCAAGGTAGGTATGAAATAACTGAAAGACTACAGTGCTAGAAGCTGAGGGAACAACAGTCCAATTAGTAGACTTTATTCAATTTATAGAAGATGCAGGTTAGAGAGGGGGAGAAGCAGGCAGAAATAATAGAAGACAGGAAGATAAGTTATGTTGGGTCATTGCAAAGGCATGACCATAACTTTTGGTAGGTATCTGTTAGTGCTGTTTTAAAGGAGCTGGAGTTAGTAATAATAATATATCTGACATATAGGGGTAGTTTGTTCCAAGCATTTGTGAAGTAGCTGTAGAGTAGTTTACCAATATTTTTGTTGGGCATATAAACTTGCAGTAGGTTTTGTTGATAGCTATGGAGAGCACAGTTGGGAGTGTATGGGTGGATGAGAGAAGGGAGAGAGGGGGGCAAAACGATGGATCGTCTAAAACTGAATGAGCTGTGAGAAGCTGGGATAATAGAATTCGGTGCTGAAATTCCAGTCACTGCAGGTTTTTTAGGGCTACACAATGATTACATCATTGATTTTATTGGATCTTTTATTCTATTGGCTTTTAGATATTTAAATGCCTCCACCATTCCATGTATTTTTGATCTGATGAAGCACGATTAGTGTGAAAGCGCTTATCTGTTGTGTTAATATTTTTATGGTTCCATGATTTTAATTCATTTCTATTAAAGGTCTATGTCATCAGCCATGGTGATCATTTTACTTTTTACTTTTTGCTAATAACTATTATAATTACATGCAATATGGCAATATTGAAATAAATAGTTGTATTTATGACATCATAATAGTACAACTGATTAACGGTACACAGAGTAAGACCTTCCCACCATACCTGGATGTGGCAAAGGTGTATAGACTGAAATTGTGTATGTACTGAAATTATATAGTTAGTCATGTGACATGCCATGGATCTAATTCTCTTGCTTTTTTGTCTCATATCACCCCTTCTTTATTTGTTTTCTTTGAATATTGCATATAGCTAACAAATGTTCTGATTTCATACATTTCTGCTTACAAAAAATGATATTCAACACAGAAAGGTATACTGACCTCTGTGGTTCAGCCACCATCTCTGCACAGGTCGCAGCAACAACACCCAGAATTTCAGGGTCACAACCTGTCAGCATTGCCTGCACAGCCCCTACCCTACTTGCTCCATCTGCATCAGATAGCTGTGCCCCATCTGATTCTACACTGGTACTCCCTGGGGTAATATTAGTGGGGGTGGTGATTTTGTGACCAGGCAAGACATGGCAGGGCTGGTGGTGAGTATCAGGGAAAGGGGCTTCTGCATCTGAATCAGCCTTGTAGAAAAGGTTCTTCATCATACTGCAAAGACAATGCCATGTTAAGTATTAGACAGCAGACAATGATGACAGTTATGAGGGTAATGACTAGATTCTGGCTATTCTCAAGCTTGATGTGGATGCACCTCTGATGTCTCCTACCTATCTCCAATCATGGTGCCCCTTAATCTTTTGTGTCCATCACCATCCCTGTCTGTCTTTTATGTCCTGTATGTTTGCACCTACTTTCTCACCTAACATACCTACCTGACCTATACATTCCCAAGCCCCTTCCTCAACATTCCCCTCTCTTTCAAAGTAAAAAAAAAGAAAAAAATGAGTACCTGTCCCATAAAAAATAATGACCCATACATGTCTCTCCACTTCACCTATGTGTCTTCTTGACACATTTGATTTGTTACAATTGGCTCTACAGCATTATTCTGTTGTTGTCATCTACCTTTGGTGTGGTAACAGTCAAAAGTCAGCAAATTATGGCTACAGTTCTACATTTATGTTGTGGAAAAGTGGATAGGTATGGTTTTCTCTCACTACCTTCCTGAAAATTCCTCTCTTCTTTCCACTGTGTCCTCCCATCTGCTTGCCCCCCCCCCATTTTACCAATTCCTATCAACCCCTTCTTCACACTTTTAATCTGGTCAAAAGATAATATCACACACAATGCATGGGCCCAGAAATGGCACATGAAAAAGCCTTCACTTTTTGTCCTCAGCATTTATGTAGAGTTTGGCATTCTGCAGCAATGACAAGTGATTGTGTATGGCTGGTCATGTCCTATGGCAAAACATGGCCACTTGTCGGTATCACCCATAATAGTCTGATTATCCTTGCACAAAGGTGCTTTATCATGCTGCTCTAGCAGACTACAGAGTAAAGGCAGAATAAATGTAATACTTGGCAGTTACTCTTACAGTTCTTCTACTACTGGATGGAACAAAGGGTAACTTTTTCTGTGGATTGTTGACATAAATCACTTGTCTGAAGACTGATTTTTAGCCATAGCACCAAGGGGTCAATTCTAGGTGTATGTTACATTATTTCTTACTATGATGTTATCTATGATCTGTTTCATGACACACATCTTAAGTTTTATTGAGTTACGGCCTTTAATGAACAGATTTTGAATACTGTTGCAAAAAAGCATTTGCAAACACTTCCATATCCATAAGGAAGAATTATTAAAACACCCTTATTCTACTCATGTCTTAATTGGGTTCTGCCTCTCCTACAGCTTCTAGACTCAGCACAGCCATCAGTTAATGATACAGGACATGACAGATGAATAATGAGGACACACCATAAAGATGTGCATTAATGACCCATAATACCAACCTTTGATATGTGTCTGCCCGTCTTTTTCTGTCTTCATCCCTTCTCTCTCATCCCTTTGCACTGTTAACTATTCATTAGGCTGATGGATATAAATTTCATCCTATGGGATTTTCAGACTGTCATTACTTTGATGAATGCTAATACCTACTTCTTCCATTGACTCAGTAGGTTATCCCAGTCCCTTCAATGAGTGATTTCGAGAGGTGTGAATTAGGGTTTCCTTTGTGGTGTGTTGAGGCAATGATCAAGTCAGTAAACTTAATTGTGCATCTTGACAAGGGTTTGAATCCAGCATTAGGTTAAATTCTAACTGACAGTTTTTATAAGTCTAATTCATATGTATGTGTTGCCTATGCATCTGTCTAACCCCTTCTGTTTTATTAGTTGTAGCCTCAGTATTTGTGTGAGGTCTGGCAACAAGCATGTGTACTATATGATACTAAATGACATTGCAAGTGTTATTGCAAAATGTGATAAGTTTTTGCCTTACATAGCATTGCCATTGTTATCTTAGTGCAAATAGCAATATGTCAACTGCATTATAGTAAAACAGACTTAAGGTAAAAAACTGTGTTACAGTTATTCTGCCATATCTAACAGACTTCTGGATAACACAAAAGCATAAGAGAGGCTACAGTTAGTATAAGTGTAATGAATACTACTTCCTACTTAATGCTGTTATTGAACATGTTGTGAGTGTCTCTTACATTGTTTGATTGAAAGTTAAGACAGCAAGTTAAGATGGCATGATCTCCTCTGTGGTGAACTAATATAATTAACCTTTCTGTAAAGTTTTGTGTATGTGTGTGCTAAATCTGTTTTCAGTAAAACACCATCCGCATGTCAACATCATATTTCCAGTTCTCTACACCTTCTTCGACCAGATGTCTGTGGATGTATTGGTTATTGTCACTCCTCCACCTTTGTATCCCTATATCAATCACTTAATGTTACAGAGAAGGACACATTCTGAATGAGGATATGAGTAATACAAATACATGATAAAGATGTTCATAAATATGTCATAATGCAAACTATGTGTCTCTCCTTCTCTGTCCCTCATCACCTCTTCTGGCTCATCACATAATAACGTAACATATTATTCATCTTATATCATTGGCTACTGTCCTTACTGTGAGGAAGCATAATGCCTACACTTGGGAAGATATCCTGCCCTACTCACATAGTTTGTATATGTGCTGTGTCATAATTATTTCAAAATATATATCTATCATCTTTGTCATGTTTAATTATTTCTACACCCAATTAACTTGTGATTTCCCTTTTAGCATGTCTGATATATAGTTGCTATAAAAGTTTATTTCAGTAGGTATTACTGACTCAGTTTGAATAAGCAACATATTTAGAATACTCATTCCTATGTACTCGTACAACCATTATCAAAATTGCTTATCATATTCACATTCTGACGCCCTTTGTAAAATTACCTGCATACTGGGCACTAAACCTGCTTCACCTCTACTTTTTAATTTAGCTCACTGAACTTAAATCTTGTGAAACTCAGACAGGTTGATTTTCTCCACTCAAAACTGTCCAAAACAGAATGCTGATGGCAGTGCATTGCATCTAAGCCTATTCACATCAAAGAAGGGTAACCGAATTAAAGTTTTCACTTTTTTTCCTTCAGCAGTGAACCATGTTGCTCACCAGCTAACATTGTGCAAATGGGGAAAGTAAGCACAGTTCAGATTTTAATTAAGCTTTGGCCCCACCACACCAAAGGTAATTCTGACATGCAAAGCACATGTGTCCAATGCTCTGAGCAAGTACTGCCATGACAAATGTTGACATCATTACATGTTAAACATTACCATACAACAGATCTGTTCTACATTTAATCATAACCAAACCATTTTCTCTTTGCTCCTTATTTGCACAAAGGTTGGCAGGGAGCACCACTAAACATTGCTACTTAACATTTCAAGTTCAATACCTCAAAGTAGAAGCAAGCATGTGCTAATACTTTGTCAACATCCGCACAAATGAGTTTCTCAGCAGTGTGCTTTAGGAAGTGATTTTGAACAACGATAAGCATTGTTACTGGATGTTATTACTTCATTATATGGAAATGGATTATTCTACTCAAGTAGACAGCAGTGAACTATGTGGTTGAGTGACCACTTCATTCTGTACAGTTCTGTCTACACTGAAGCACTTACACTTACAAATGACATACAACCACATAGAGCCTTGGCACATGTACTTCATCATTGCTTACTCCTAATGCACTGGACCATTAAGAATTGTTTTGTAATGACAGTGCACATTGCCCATGCATGAGCAGATAACATTGTTAATATCATCATTCATTAAGGTTTACATACCATCATCCTAACCTAATGATCCATGAATGCTTCATTGTCCATCCTGTGGTTCACGTGTTTGCATCTCATCTACATAACATCATGTAAAACAGGTACATGTCAATCTCAGTTTTGCAGTATACATTAATAACAGCATTGCTGACCTAAGTCACCAGTATGTATTTATTATTGATCAGAAGATTGCACATACTCCTTCATATCAACAAATATGGCTTTGCACAAAAACTTCACACATTATCTACTCTGACACAGAATGAGAAACTAATCCTATGAACACTGAACTGTCACAGTGTAGAAGTCAGATTTCTTCAGTGACATTTGCATATAGTACTCTGTCCTCCAGATTGAATAACTAGATAGGTAAGGAGTTCTAATCTTACAGCATTCAACTTGTGCTTGCATATGCATATGGGGGCTGTGTAAAGAGTTGTGTAAATATGATCTTATGTACTGCTGGCCTCTATGAACTAGCAGCCTGGAGAAACTTTTATACTGCAGTGTGAGTCCATATCAATGTCAGACCCTTTTCCAAACATTATCTTTTTTGCAACACAATTCTGCTGCCATCCTGCATAAAGTTCAATCTCACACTGTTGAAGTCAGACTTTTGCTGTGGTGCACGTGTTAATTACTGTGCTCTCTAGATTGTATAAGCAGATAAGCAGGGGGTTTTACTCTCACAATGGTCAACTTGTGTATGTAATGTTGGAGTCATAGCATCATTGAAGGATTAATTCAACAGCCGTGCTCATTTGATTTCCACTCATGAAAAGCATTTACATTGTCAGATCAATCCCATATCACATTTTCTCTCTGTCCGCAAACACATGCTGTCTGAAGCCTTTCAAAAATGCACTCTGACACCCCCTCAAGTCCGATCTCACCTGTGGCACATGCATATAATATGCTTGCATATAGATTGTGTCCATATATAGATAGGGAGTTCAAATACAGCAGTGAAAACCTTGTGTGTGTGTGTGTGTGTGTGTGTGTGTGTGTGTGTGTGTGTGTGTGTGTGTGTGTGTGTGTGTGTGTGCGTGTGTGTGTGTGTGTGTGTGTGTGTGTGTGTGAATGTGAATAGATGGAGGAATGTCTTACACTTGTTAGTACTGACAACATTTAGTATTATACATGAATAAATTAATGAATAGCGTTTGGTCAACCAACAAATAACAAACAAAGCAAATAAACACCGACATTAATGGAATCCACCAAGAAGGGTCACACAAGCAAAAGTAAAATCCACTCTTCTTTATTGTGTAACAGCAATTTAGTGCTTTTATCCACTAAAAACGTGGACTTCATCAGAATACACTCAATGATTAATAAATCATTTAAATACTCTCTATTTTGGTGCAAAAAGTACAAATTGATAAAATCATTACTCAGTTTAACAGGAACATGCACTAACTTCATATAAACAGCACTACAGTATGATAAAAACTCAAATGCTTATATAAACATTTTACTCAGACACTAACTTCCTTTTATACATACATAAATAAGCTACAAAATGCCCATAACCATATACCTCATCATAATGAGAAAAATCATGAACAATCACTTAATAATCGTATTATTAATCCAGCATTCATGCTTCTTAATGGACTTTATAAGACCCATGTAAAGAGCATAAGAATATATATTATATATACCCACTAATAATGCCTAAGCCTGCAGTTGTAGGATAGGTTTAATAGTAATGTGGTCATTTAAACCGGACTTATTTGTGGCATCTGTTAGTAATTGCCACTTGACCTCCCTATATCCCAACACTGCCTTAAAGTTACCTCTCGAGGACCTAACCTAACCTGCTCTAATATGGAAAACCTGAAAAAGTGACTGTCCCAAGTTTTTTCCACATGCCTATATAGAGCATTGTTGCTATACTTCCTTTTAATGTTGTAGAGATGGTCATACATTCTTTTGTTGAGAGGTCTCTCTGTTTTGCCTGTATAGTAACTGGGACATGTCATGCACTTAGCCATGTATATAACATACTTAGAATTGCAATTCCCTTGCCTAAATGTGATCTTTGTTTTGTTAACGTTTTCTAAGATCACACCTTCTTCCTCTAAAATGGCATGAGATTGTCTGCAGCTACTACACTTCCTAGAGTGTTTTGTCTGTTCACCTATTTCCCTAATAGTATTACCCCACTCCAAGTTTCTCTTAATGTCACAGCCCATTTTATAAACAAATAGGACTGTTTCACTTACTGTGTTCCTGATTTCATTGTCCACCAAAAGAATATTCCAATTGCTAATTAATATCTGCTTTACTTGGTTAATATAGAGGGTATATTCCAAAATGCAGGCTCTTTGATAGTTTATGTCAGTGTCATTAATAGATGTAAATGTATTCTTAACTGTATGGTTTCCTAAAATAGGAGGGTATTTTTTACCTCATTCATTAATAACATACCTCTTAACATCTTCCAACATATGTCTGAGATACCCCCTTTGACTATTCGATTTCATCAACCATATCAGGGTACAGGGACATCACTCAGGCTTCCCTTATACACTGTCCTTTAAAGATGTTCCTCATCAGTTTCCTAGGATGGTTACTGGAGTACTCAAGATAGCAATTGGAAAAAGTATTCTTCCTATATATATGGGATTTAAATCAACTAGATCCATTTAGTATAAATGTGTCGAAGTAAGCAATACCACCTGTATTGCAATTGTGAGTGAACTTTAAGTAAGTGCTGGCACCATTTAAATATTCCATGAACTGATCTATGCTATCTTGGGGGCCATCCCACAAAATAAAAATGTTGTCCAATAACCTGGAATAATGTTTAATGTACTTGTAATATTCACTTTTGAAGATGAAATGGTTCTCCCCATCCAACATGACCAGGTTGGCAAACATGGGGGCACATGCGGCCCCCGTGGCCATCCCTCTGGTCTGTTGGTGATATTCTCCCTCAAAGTAAATATAGTTGTGATCAAGTACAATAGTCATACACTCCATAATTAGGCTGACAAAGTCCCAATCTAAATTAGTGTACTGTCTTATGCTATTGCAAAATCCCTCTAACCCTTGTAATTCAGGTATACATGAAAATAGGTCTACCACATCAGTAGTGATGAAGGTTAGTCCCTCTTTCCAAAGATTAGGGGATAAACTGCCTAAGAAGTCCCACGAGTCCTTGATCATATGTGGTATCTTCTCATAAATGTGCTTTAACCATTTATCTATAGCTAGTCCTAAGAGGAAAGTTTTGGAATGGCTACCTGACACAATTGGATGAAACGGAGGGTTAGTGATGTTTTTATGTATCTTAGGTATTCCAACTATGGTTGCCAGTATAGGATGTTCAACATTACGAAAATTGTGCCTATGGTAATAGGATTATCCAATATAAATTCTTCTAAATACATATCTATCTGTTTATAAGCTATGTGTATTTCATTGATAGATACTGTTTCATAATTACCAGATGTCAGACATATCTCATACATTTTATTAGTATATTCCAATGCATTGTATATAACCACCCCCCCCCCCACCTTTATCGGGTTTCATAACTCTAATTTTATGGTTATTTCTAAGCTGTTTCAAAATAGATAATACATCACCAGATAAATTACACTGAAATTTCTTATGTCTGATATCATTCTGTAACCTATATATTTCCTTAGTGACCATTTTTTCATATACTGCAACACTAGGGTGAGTGGGTGGAACATAGGTACTTTTTTTCTTGAGCGCTCCAGTAACTACTGGCTGGGATCTGTCCTGGAAAATAATGACTAAATTAATTTTTCTAAGAAATAATTTTATCTCCATTAAACAGTCAACAAGTTGGAAATATGTTTTAGGTATATACTTCATAACCTTGGACAGTAGTTTAAAATGTTCAGTTCACAGAACTAAATTAGTGTAGTTATAGATTTTAAAATTTTCCATACAATTAACTACACCTTCAGGAAGTATTGTTTCTGGCGTTATCTCATTAACACATCCTAACTCTTCCATTATCTCTTGTTCTCTCCCCATGCTTGAGCTGCATAAAACCCGTATGTCCCATATGATCTGTTCTGTTTCCACTTCCAATCCTTTCTCCACTTTGGGTGTTGCTGATGTTTCCACTCCTTCTGAAAATTGTATGCATTCCCCTCATGATATACACCTGGGTCAAGGCTTCCTGTCCCTAAATTATCAATCGTCTCAGTTCCTTTTCTACCATACCTATCCTTACTATCCTTCCGAGGATATACTACATCTTTTTTGAAATGGTCAACATCTCTACTGATTTTTTTACATTTTTTAGTATAAATAGTTTGTGCCTTCTTATCCACTATATTGTATTGATTCAAGTATAATTTCTCCCATTAAACAAACAATAAATCGTTGACTATAATGTTATTAAGTTTTTCTACTTCATCCATTAAAACACATAATCTTTCATCATTTTTCTTAATTAACAGCTTCATATAGTCATAACCAAATTGATTAAAAAGCTGATTAAATTCATTACGTACACGTTCAGTTAAAACTAAACTCATAAGCACCTTAAAGAAGCATAGTCCCACTGGTACAACATTTAATGCAAGACATTTATTTAAATAAGCATTGTTCAACTTTAAACCCTTGATGACACCCGATTTTTTTGCCAAAAGCATAAATTAAGTCTTTCAAAGTTCCACTGGGAGCTTTGTGTTGTCTGTAATGCTTGATACATGACCTACAAAATTAAAATCAATTTTATTTTGAAAGAAATTATTCAATTGTGTAATTTTTGCACACACATCTCCTTTGCACAATACAGTTGACGTCATTCCTTCAAAGATGCAGTGTGTCTCACATGCAGTCAGATTTCTTTTTGAAATGCTTTATTGAAGACTGATGCTGTTATTTGAATAGATTGCTCTTCCATATCAGTTGTAGTAAGATGCCTCCTTGGACTTGATATAATGTAATGTATGTTGTTGCGTAAGTAAGGCATGTGGTCCAATACAGGATTATATCCACACAGTACATCGTTGTTGTACCATCTCAGTGACAACAGCAGGAGGCCACAAGGGTGTTTGGGTAAATCTACCATCAGGCAAGGTTGTTTAACATACAGCAAGACTATTTCTATGTAATTACAGGGACATATATTCCTTGATTCATAAACGTAATGTAATGCTTTCACATAACCACACATATGACAACTGCTAATGCACTTATACCATTATGCATTCATTGATCCCACTAGGATGCTGATTTTCTCAATGCTTAGTTAAGTTTTCCAAACTAACACTGAGTGACTGTAAGCATTTGAGTTCTTAACTTTCCTGCAGGAATGACATCTCCCCCAGTTCTACTGTGTACGTATAAAGCGGCAAGGCCTATACAGTCATTTTAACAGATAAAAATTATGTTCAAACAAAGTACTGCTGAATGAATGATTTCACATAGGTAGAGTTCAACAGCTGTGCTAACAGTTCCACTGTGGCACATATGAGTAATAGCAGTGTTATTATTTGGGGGAGCTATAGAGCTTCATGTTCAGTTGCAATATACAGAATCATTTCGTGTGAATGTATTGATGTCACACAACAACTACTGCATCACACCACTAGTATCCCTTGATATGTTGCACGAACATGTGTGAATAAAGTTGTGGATTTCATGGCAGTAGACATTTGTTCTGCCAATTTCATGTTGGGAGTGCTATAGTGCACATACATTGAGTACTGAGGTGTACACAAATGTGCTACATTTCTTGGGTAATAGGTGCACAAAAATGTGGAGAAACATTCCTCGACCTAGGACAATTGATATAGGACTGTTCACAATTGTGTGCACAGGAGCATAGTCAATTAATTCTCATCAGTCTGACATGCTGATATGAAATTCATTATCAGGGATCCTTTCTTAATTCACGCATTAATTTCTGTAGTTGCTTGTGACAATATCCCTTGCTACCTCCTGACAATAAACAACTCTGTGGAATACATCCAATTACAGTGTGGTGTTTGCATCTGTTCTTACCTGTCAGTACAATAACTGTGTCAGACAGGAGTGCTTTATGCAAGGGTACTATGTACATCACACTCTGTTCCCACATTTGTAGCACCACACACACCTACATATGGGATGCATAAGCATTAGAATATTAAAGTGCATAATTTACTTCAAGGGTGATCCTCCCCTTAATGTGCGATGCCTATTTCTGTGGTGTATACAGTTAATACACAGTTCAGGGGTAACACTGATGAGATGGGTTAGATTCTTGCAAAAGAAGACTGTGGTTTCTGAGCCATTCGTATTTTCCAGCAGGTTATATTAATGAAATACACACTATGCAGATGTCCTCTAATGTATGCACTGTCCTTGCTAACTGTCGTCTCAGCTCAACATGTTAATGACATTTATATCTCATGTAATCCCCTCTGTTACAATGCTACATTGTTTTAGTTGTGAAATCCTATAATATCATGTCTGCTTTTATTTACCTATATTTGCTCAGGAAGTGTGACCACCATTATTTATTATGACATACATACTGAAAATGTTGTTGTTGTTGTGTCTTTTGGCTTTTCCCTGTTAGGGGTTGCCACAGCAGAACACCGCTCCGCTAATGATTGACAGTAGATTTTTACGTATTGAGTTGATGGCCCTGACGCACAACCTTCAATGAAGGTACGCCCATTCATGCATGTCTCCATACAGAAGACACTCTAGCTGAGAATCAAACAGGGCAACGTCTTACTGTGAGGCGACAACACTACTGCAACACCACCACCGCAGTTATGTTACTATTACAAAATTGTCTTTGTGACATAAGCATAAATCAATTATCTTAGTTCAATTTAAATATTTACCCTCCCCTCTTACATATTTCTGCATACATATCTTTGATTTCTGTGCACGTTGTCCTCAGTACACTTTCGCCTGCCTGGTAACCTGTTTCTTGTAGTTTCCAATGTTGTTTGCCCTACACTCTTACTTATTTCTGCATTCATTTGTTTCATTTATGTGCACATTCCTGTCAGTACATTTTCCATACCTGGTTCAGCTTGCATTATTTGCCCTATGTAGCTCTTCATGCTGTCCTTGCGAGCATGCTTAATAAGTTTTCCCATAGGCAAGCCTGCTTGTTTACTGTGTGTGATTATACTCACTGACATGTTTTCTTTGCTGCCAGCACTATTGCTGGCCATGAAAATGTGCTTGTATTTGTGTAAGTGTGATGAGCAGCACGCATATGTGATTAGCGCTGCTCATCTTGCTAACACATACCCCCAGATTCACTAATCCTCCGTGTAAGACTTAATAAGTCTTACTCGGAGGCTGCAGTTGAACAGTTTGATGTCAGAGTGCCATGAATATGCATGAGGGCATGCTGACTCAACCGTAGGTCTTACACGGACCGTGTAAGAAAGCAGGGGGCGTGTCCCACTGCCGAGCAGTCTAAATGTCCACGCCCCTGCAAGTGTTTTAAAACTAAACAAAGCACACACACAAGAGCGAGTCCACTCAAATGTCCCTGCACCCAACACCACACTCCCTGATGTTGTAAACCCCTATCACAGTTCTAAAATGCAAAACATTAAATATATTTTTTAAATCCCCAAAATAGCTACCCGTATTTGCGCGTGTGTGTGTGGGTGTGCCCATTGCTTAGCTAGAGTTAGCAATTCTGACATGGAAGAGCATAAGAAAGAATGTTATTGCAAATCGCACCAAATAGCAATAGTGTAATGGTAGAGTGTTTGCACAAAGAAGAGGCATTCATGGTTTAAGTCCCACCACTCCCCTTCGTATTTATTTTTTAAATCAGTATATGAAATAATACCTGACAAATATGTTTAAACATTACCAAAAAGCAGTGAAATGGCCAATGTAGCAGTGAACAAAATAAATATTTTAAAGGATCCTGATATAAAATTGCCTGCAGTTAAGCAGCACTTCACCCAGCACAATAGAGCTGCCCATAGTTGAATAGCGCTTTACCTAGCACAGTAGAGTTGCCCATTGTTTCACAGTGCTTTACCCAGTGCAAAAGAGTTGCCCATAGTTCAATGGCGCTTTACCCAGTGCAATGTGTTTGCGAGGACGTGCGCGCCGCACCAACCAGGGAACTGTAGGGCACCAAGGAGCAATGTAGAGCAAAGTTGCTTAAATGCAGCCACACCCCCTAGCCTGTCTGGATAGTATGAAAATAAAATGAATGACTAGATTTGAACCCAGGACTCTGTGCATCAGAAGCAAAGCACAGAACCACTAAGCCATGACAACATAGGGGAATCTACCACTATTAACATTCATATATGTACGAATGGTAGTTTAACCATTACTAAGCAGGTCTGCAGTCAGCTGAGAATTTTACAAAATGGCCAATCACAAAAAAGTGCGGGAAATGCGGCATATTTAAGCCCCACAGGTGGGAATACATGCCATAACTGATTGTAGCTCACTTCTGCAGTTAGAATGTCTGGTGTCAGAGAGGGAACATGCTTCCAAGCACAACGTTGGGGCATCAAGGAGTACAAATACATGGTTTGGCTCCTTGTCTACTGTCACGAGTCAAGATTCCTGCAGGGCCAGTTCCAAGGGACGGAGTATAAGGCAGAGGCTTGGAACCGGTTAGCTCGTGACCTCACCAGTGCCACAGGCATTCCTCGGACTAGTGAGCAGGTCCGTCATCGCCATGCAGACCTGAAGAGATGAAAGCAGGACCGCCTGAACCAATGGATACAGGAGGCCCGTGGGATGCGGGATGCCCTACAACTGAGTATGTAGCCATGGAATGCAGTATATAAGAATTGATAATGGCGTATGTATAATGGTTAGGTATGTCTCAATATCCCTTCATTTACTTTACAGCTGCAGGTGACCATGCTACGAATCAGCAAGCCTATGCTGATAGACTGCTAAGGCTGCACCACCAGGCAGGCTAGTGATTATTCTGCATGTATTGTTATATAATATATGGGAGAGAGCATGAAAGAAAGTGTTGTAATCCAATAATACAGCCATAAAATTGCCTGAATAAGTCCTCTGCATGTACTGTTAGATAAAAATGTCAGAGAGGCAGAAAAAGAGTGTAGAAACCCATTAAGAAAGGTAACATATGTCTGGAATAATATCTCTGCAGGCACTGTTATATAAAATAAGTGAGTGAGCCTGAAAAAAGATTGTTCTAACCCATTAATAAAGGTATTATATGTATTGAACATGTCTGCCATATACACCATTAAAACAAATAAAGGAGTGAGCCTGTGGAAAAGTGTGTAATGTCATTAATAAAGGTCTAAATCCCAGAGTGTGTCTGTGTCACAGAGTCTGAAATGTTGTTGTACCCTTGCAGTATACAAACAGTACTGTTTGAAAAGGGGCTGGCAAGCCAGAGTCGTGCAGTCCCATATAAAGTGGGTGACGGAAGTACTTGTAGCTGTGAAACATATATACAGTCCACAACAGGCAGTTACTGGCTGGCATGAATAAGTAAACCTGGCACACATGTAGCATGTTATTTTTTCCCCAGAAATGTGAGTGTGTGTCAAGAAATGCAGGGTTCTGTACAAATTGAAGTGAAAATGTCATGTGAAAACATCCGAGATATGTAGATAAAGAAATATAAATGCAATCAAGAAATATGTAGCAGTGACATCTGCATCCTGGACAGTTAATATGTCAGATAGAGGTCAGGCATATATTGAACTAGCCAAACCCAGAACACAACTTAATGTATGGTGGCAAGTGTAATAATACAGGTAGGGGATATACACTTGCAGTCACTAGGATGTAGTGTAGACTAAAAGGTCATTATAAGATGTTAACCAAGGTTTTTTATACACCCTACTGTATGTGCATAAACCATGCAATTCCACACCTAAATGGGTATGTGTAATCTTAAATATTTGTTGGGACATATGTCCTATTGTTCTATAAATATTTGCATTTACATTGATCCATGTGCCCTGTTTAAACACCACAATCATAGTGGCCTGTTGCTACCAAACATCCCTGCATGCCGTTGAAATAACCACTGTGGTTCAATATATGCATGTGTTATGCTTGCTGTTCAACTGTTGTACCCTTGGTGTGTTGGGTTAATGGGAATATTATTGCATGCTGTTACAACTAATCTGGAATGCTGTTTTGCTTATTTTGTAATTAAACACATCTAATCACAGAACGTATGGAAAGGCCGGTCCCAGCGGACCCACCTGTCCCTCCTCAGCCGGCGAGTGCACCTGGCACCAGCAGGTCTGGTGCCCAGCCCAGGCTCCCCTCCTCCGTTGGTCCTGTGCCACCTTTGGGTGGAAGTGCTGCAGGGAATGGGGCTCACCCCCCCCCATGCAAGCGTGGGCAGAGAAGGGCCACCTGTCACCCTTCTAAGGGTCCAGGCTGTGGTGCTTAGGGAGATCCAGCATACAGTCGCTGATCCCCTATGCCAGCTTGAGGCAAGAGTGGTGCATCTCACGGGTGAGCCTGCCCATCCTACACAGCCCCCAGCACAGCCACCCTAGGGGCTGTGAAGGTTCAGTGGTGACCGCCCATGGGTGGGGATCTCAGTTCCACTGTTACCATCTGTGGGCTCATGGGCTTGCGATTTCCAAACATACGACCCTGTCAATTGTGTCACCCACCCATGTGTCATACACCACCCCTGTATGCGTCTTGTCTGTCTTGTCTGTTTACCTTCCCAACCTACCTCCCCGAACATACCTACTTCCTTTACCTCACTTCCCACTCTCACCTGAAAAAAAAAAAAAGGGCAATCTGTACCCACAAAAAAATTATGCCCCATACATAGCTGCCCATTTTGCACACATGTCCATCGGACAAACATGTAAGCTGATAATTAGAATTGGCAGTACAACATACTTTGTTGTCCTCACCCCTCTCCCAGGGGTTGAAGGTTTCAAATTTCTCTCCAAATTCATTGCATATACACAGCTGTTGCTGTTAAAGAAATGGGCAGCTATGGACCTTCCCTACACACATCCTGCACAGCCCGAGCTTGTTTACCTACTGTGTGTACCTCTTTGTGCCCCCTTTTTCACCACTTTCCTATCTCCCCATTTTCTTTTCTTTAAAAGAAATTAGCGTGGCGGTTAGCGGGAGTAAGCACTTTTAAGCAGTAGGTAGCGGGTTTGCACCAGTGTTCACATGTGTGCGCTTAGCTAAGCATCACACAAACCAGTGCAAACCCACTTACAACTGCTTAAAATTGCCTTAGTCACTGTGTATGACAGGACCCTTGTACTGCTCAGCAGCAAAATAAAACACCCTTATCAGTCTTGAACCCCACACCTTGGACTCACCAGTTTGCATGAAATACCACTAAGCCACAGTACATTTACAATAACTTGGTGCTGTAAGAAATATATCATGCATTACAATGAGTGAATGTAAAGAGAAAATAGGAAAGCCATAGGAATACATTGCAATAACTACTGTTGTAATGCCAGTTAATTCTCTAATTCAAAAAGAAAGTACATACTCCCATGTATCCAGTGTTAGCATTGGGAGGTGTGAGTAAACCTACACACTGAGAAGAGTGCACCGGAAGAAGCAACAGTCAGGTTTCAGTACAACATGCATATCACTGGCTACAACCTAGCTTCAGATATGAGACATATACCAACCTTCTGACTGAGACAACAGTGTCCACAGCAAACAAGCATGGGCCCCACCTTGCACAACTGAAAGGGGTACGCCTACCTAACCTAGCATTTTATATCAGTGTCCTGAAATCACAGTGTGAACTGCAATTACCACACAGCAGGCTGCATGCAATTACTAAATGGTAGGCACCAACTGGTGCAGAGGCTATCACTTGCACATGTGCAGATAACTAGAAAAGCAGCCTGTACTTGCTGTCCACACATGCAATAATATAGGTGGTAATCCATTAAGTACAGAAGAAGTAATTAGGGACCTGGGGACCCAAGTTGATAGCAATCTCTCATTTGACAACCACCTGGCCAAAGTGGTTAGAAAAACATTTTATATAGCCCACCTAATCATGAAGAGATTCACATCTAGATCATGGGACGTCATCGTGCCTCTTTACTCATCCCTCATCAGACCCATAATTGAGTACAATGCCTCTTTTGGGATGTACCTTACCAGACACCTGCAGCAACTGGAAAGACCCCAAAAGTACCTCACCAAGAGGATCAAAGGGCTCAAACAGATGCCATATGCTGCCCGGTTAAAGAAACTCCAGCTCTACTCAGTGGCATACTGCCTGTTCAGAGGCGATCTGTGCCTGACATATAAAGCCATGTCCAACCCGGAATTAATGGACATGCTGCACCTCAGAAAATCCAAATCCCATCGAGCTATGCGCTTGAGAGACTTGAACCTCAGCACTGAAATAAATAGGACATGCTGGAGGGACAGATTCATAACCCAGAGGCTCCCTTCACTCTGGAATAAAATCCCAGTCCAGGTTAGGCAGAGTCCCTCTTCAAGAGGAATCTTGATGAGTGGATGGGAGATCGTAGGTTTACCCCGGGTATCACTTCTGTGTCACTGTTAGACAGAGGCACAGTATATTAACCTCGAAAAAGGGCATAGCAAAATAAATTTAAAATGGGTGGCGAAAGCCAAACACATTCTGGCTAGGCTTATAAATGCCCTAAGGCAGATAGCCTAGTATGAACCTATGAACCTATGAACCTATCATTGCACCAACTGAGAGAGAGAGAGAGAGAGAGAGAGAGAGCAAGAGAGACAGACAGACAGACAGAGACAGACAGATGGAGACAAACATGCTGTAAGAGACAGACACTGAAAAAAAAACAAAGCAACAGCTACAACAGACGGAGGTGAGGAATACAAAGGTAAGGTATGTAACAGATATGTATTTGCAGGCATCCAAATGATGTGTCTGAAGGGTACTCTACATACTGCGAATCATCCATATGTGGCAGCAGTCCGTATCTACATGTATATGCACATGTGCATAGGGCAAGGGACATAATGCAACTGTTAGTAAAGGCTGGACATATATATGTTGTTGAAGGTTGCTATATGCACAAATGTATGTAGGTTGTAGTGTGTGGCATTGCAGACAGCAAGCAGTGCCGGTATACGTCAAGTGGTGGTTAAACGCTGTGGGACTGAGCTACAGGCAGTGTGGCCTGCTACAGCTATATGGCCTGAGGACAGCAAAATGCATTCTGCACAACACTGTGCAATATTATTACATAACTGTATGTCTCACAACTGTTGCATAATTGACATCCCCACCTTGAAAGGTGGGCAGTATATGTGCCTATATGTGCATCTATATGTACAGCAATGGATGTATACATGTATGTGTATATATATATATATATATATATATATATATATGTGTGTGTGTGTGTGTGTGTGTGTGTGTGTGTGTGTGTGTGTGTGTGTGTATATATATATATATATATATATATATATATATATATATATATATATATATATATATTGATATATAGATATAGATATATATACATATATAGACTGTGTGTCCATCAGTTGTGCTGCCTATTGTGTGCAATACTGATATTTGGAATAGTATCTGTACACCTGTGACTATTGACTGTTGTTCTACTGTAGTTTAGCACACTCACAGTAGCAATGCCACAGTTGTGGCCTTTGACAAACTGTGTCATATTCTTGTAGGTCCCTCTGGTGTGACAGCAGGGCAGATGATACATGCTGGTGAGTGTGTTAACACTTTAATATATGTATACATATACGGGGACTCCTGTCTGATCTCGTCTGTCAACCTGTCCATCATCATTGCAAATAAGAAAGGGCTCAGAGCTGATCCTTGATGTAACCCCACATTCACCTTAAATGCATCCGTCACTCCCACTGCAGACCTCACCGCTATCACACTACCCTCATACATATCCTGTACCACTCTTACATACTTTTCTGACACTCCTGACTTCCTCATACAATACCACAACTCCTCTCTAGGCACCCTGTCATATGCTTTCTCTAAGTCTACAAAAATACAATGCAACTCCTTCCGACATTCTCTGTACTTCTCCATCAACACTCTCAGAGCAAAGATCGCATCTGTAGTGCTCTTTCCTAGCATGAAACCATACTGCTGATCACTAATCATCACGTCCCTTCTTAACCTTGCTTCCACTACTCTTTCCCATAACTTCATGCTGTGACTGATCAATTTTATCCCTCTGTAGTTACTACAGCTCTGCACATCACCCTTATTCTTAAAAATCAGTACCAAAACACGTTTTCTCCATTCCTCAGGCATCTTCTCACTTTCCAAGATTTCATTAAACAATTTGGTTAAAAACTCCACTGCCATTTCACCTAAACATGCTTCCACAGGTATGTCATCTGGGCAAACAGCCTTTCCATTCTTCATTCTCTTCATAGCTATCCTTACTTCCTCTTTTCTAATCCATTTTACTTTATGATTTACTATCCCTACATCATCCAACCTTCTCTCCCTCTCATTCTCTTCATTCATCAATCCCTCAAAGTACTCTTTCCATCTCCTCAACACACTCTCCTCACTTGTGAGTATGTTTTCCTCATTATCCTTTATCACTTTTACCTGCTGCACATCTTTCCTAGCTTGGTCCCTCTGTCTAGCCAATCGGTACAGGTCCTTTTCTCCCTCCTTAGTGTCCAACCTTTCATACAACTCTTCATATGCCTTATCCTTAGCCTTCGCCACCTCTCTCTTTGCCATGCACCTCTTCTCCTTATACTTCTGTCTACTTTCTTCATCTGTCTGACAATCCCACTTCTTCTTTGCCTGCCTCTTTCTCTGTATACTCTCCTGTACTTCCTCATTCCACCACCATGTCTCCTTGTCGTCCTTCCTCTGTCCAGATGTGATACCAAGCACCTTTCTAGCCGTCTCCCTTACTAGCTCTGCTGTAGTTACCCAGCTATTTGGTAACTCTTCACAGCCACCCAGTGCCTGCCTTAACTCATCCCTGAACTCCACCTCACAATTACCCTTTTTCAATTTCCACCACTTGATCCTTGGTGCTGCCATACATTCCCCCCTCACCAGAGTGGAGGAGCTGCTCCTAAGCATGCTGGCTCCTGGCCTACAGCAGCAACAGCATAACATATGCGTCATCATGGAGGCCGGAGTCACCCAGCATGATGTCATGGAGCGTGCAGGTAATATGCCCTAGCTATAGACTACTGTTACATGTATTGCTTGAATATGCACATGTGAGATGTGTACTTTGTGTTCATCAGTTGTGCTGCCTATTGTGTGCAATACTGATATTTGGAATAGTATCTGTACACCTGTGACTGTTGACTGTTGTTCTACTGTAGTTTAGCACACTCACAGTAGCAATGCCACAGTTGTGGCCATTGACAAACTGTGTCATATTCTTGTAGGTCCCTCTGGTGTGACAGCAGGGCAGATGATACATGCTGGTGAGTGTGTTAATACTTTAATATTGGTAATGACATGTGCATGTCATAGGTGAGGTGTAGGCCATGTACACGTAACACACCTACGCATAATGCATGCTGTGCATGTTTGCTGTGAGATATTAAACATCTCAGTAAAGTCAGTAGCTGCCTCAATCACATGCAATGCACAGAGCAGCAGACACATTTGTGGCAACACTGTACTGTACATTGGATATGCATAGTTGCTACAGCTGTACACAACAGAAAATGTTTATCATACGCAGGGCACAAAAACATGCTACATTTGGCATTACCACACACCCGCTGTAAGGTCACACTACAGTATCCCACATGTCATGCACACACACATAATGTACCTCAGGGGTAGAGGCCTATCATGGGGTTGTGCAATACTCTTCAACACATAACACAGTCATGTTAGGCAATGCTCCCTATCGGGCACCTCACACACCCATGTACAAAGTGGCTGTGTAATTGTGAATGTAGCCATGGCACTGCAGTTCAGGTACAGCATGGTAGGCGTTGGTCTTGCACACATTAGTAGCTGTGAGTGACCACAAGATACATGATGATGATGGCACAGGGTACTACACCCAATCCAGTTACAGTGACCACAGTACTACTCATAGCAGTCATTGCTGTGCACCTCAATGTTGTATGTGTACAAACATATGCACCTATACACAATATGCATAGCATGTTGTGTGTGTGCTTACATATGCCAGTATACACAATATACACAGCAGTCACCATCCGAGCAAAGTGTCACATATATGTCCTGGAATGCTAGTGGGTGTATAAGTCACATGACACACATTGGGTATGTGTGGTGTTTAATGTTGCAGTCATGTAGCATGCCATGCCATGGCTGGCACCAACATATCTGCAATATGTCCCACACTCACCATAACCACTGTACACTGGCCATGTCGAGCACTGGGATTCCTTCACATCAACATGCACCACTCATGCACATAGCATGCATGTGCTACACCTGTGCCCACTATTACCTGCTATGGACACAGACACTGTACTCAGACATGGAAATCTATGTGTCACACAGATAACACATGCAGCCATGGCATGTATACCTGTGAGTGATGGTGCACAGGGCATTGCAGAGCTGATAATACTTGCACAGCAATGTTGTATCCAGGTACACATTGTGTTCCAGGATGTAGCCAATCACTGAACAACTACACAGTTGCATCAAAGCCATGTACACTGCCATGAAATAGGGGTGCCTACACTTGCACTGCATGGTCTTGTGCAACACATATTCTGCATGCTGACACATGTGTGGTGACTGTTTGCCTTGTGATACTGACACCCACCTTCACCCACTATAGAGTATGTATTGGATTGCTGGTGTGTGTGTGTATGTGCTGTAGTGCAGAGTGTATATGTGTGCATGTGTGCATGTGTCCATGTGTGCATACATCATGTGCAGACTGTAAAGTGTGTTTCCTGTCTTCCTCTCACAGGTGCTGAGTTAGGGGTGGCTGAAAGCAGCAGGGAACCTGAAGCCACTGCCACAAATAGTGGTGATGATGAGACATGTATTCTGGCACAGGAAGGTTTGACAGGGTCTGTCATTGGTCCGCCAATTGACAGTACACAGCGTTCATTCCCATCTATGCGCACACTCATACTGCCAATACATCCCTCATCACCAATGGCCATAGGTGAGGGACAGCATACAGTTGGCATTGACCAGGAGAGTGTGGTACCCATGGCACTTGCATCCCCTCACAGCAGCCATAGCCGGATTCCTGGAATGATACCACATAGGTGAAGGTCCAGGGGATCTCAGGGGAGCACCACTGGCCGTATTGCCCCTGGCAGACATGCCCTCACAGGGCTTACAATGTACAGTATGTTCCGAGCTGTAATGCAGGCTCAGGCACATATGGAATGGTACACCAGACAGGGACTTAGGGCACAGAGGGCCCATTACACTGCTATCAATGACAGCATCTGTGACCTTGCCAGTGCCATCCAGAATTACACCGAGGTCATTGATAAATGTTGGGGGGAGACAGTAGTTGCCCTCCACAATATGTCTTCCATGAGCCAGGACCATGCGGGATGGTTGCAATGTTGATGCGGATGCATGCCAGCAACAGCAACAGCTGGCAGTGGTCGCAGATGGCCCACAGTTCACAGCTGCTCTCGTACTGGCAGTTCCAGCCCCAGCCATGCTGGGGCTGGCCTGTCCATTGACCATCCCAGTAGACCACGTGCATGTGGCTCTGGCCAGTCCCAGCAGGGACGTGGGTCCAGTCATCATACCTTTGCCTCTGATGACAATACCCAGTTAGGGTTGGTACCCAAAACTGTCAGTAGCTCTCCTGCCAGGCACAGGTACTGTGTCTGTGGCCAGAGACAGTGATCTGTACAGAATAGCAGGTACAGTCTGTGGCTGTCCCACAAACTACCGTATATGGCAGCCACATGGTGGAGCTGTGTGCATGCAGACACACACACATTAACCAAACAACTAGGGCTCACACATATACACACACACATTACATCAACGTTGTCCCATGCTGTACTGTTGTCCCTCACACACACGCACACACACACACACACACACACACACACACACACACACACACACACACACACACACACACAAACACACACACACATGTCGATTGGATGGGTCAATGTCAGGCACTGGCAAACAACAACACACCCTGTGCATATGATGATACCTGTGTCACCTCCTGTCATCTGTAACATTGATGCAGGAACAGGCTAACATGGTGCTGATGCACAGGGTGACATTATAGCAGTGTAGCAATATTAGCAAGTTGTCAACAGGAAAGTGTAATGATAGCCTTGTAGGTATGTCTGAGCAGGCATTATGCATCAAAGTTCTGATTGTCAATGTAGCATTATTTACACCACTGTTAAGTCTGAGTATGTATTGTCCACCCATGTGCCACTTGGCTGAAGTGTAATGTGTTGCCAGCATGTGTTAGTGAGTGGACAGTACGTGTGTGATGTGTGCAGTACAGATTAGCAAGTGTACATCTGTGAACATGGTGGGTGTGCACTGCCTGCATGTACGTGCATGGTGGACACATGGGATGTGTGGCATATCCTGTTGTACACATTGTTATCTTATAGTAACTTTCAATGGCCAGTATGCATTCTACAACAGTTATGTACTAACGTGGGTCCACATATGTGTATTTCATGGGTTGACACTATGCTGTGGGTGATACTGTTAATATCTGTTAATGATTTGCGGTCTGGTAGTATACACAACCTCAACAGCATGACTATAAGCAATCATTGGATGATGTCCCGACAAATGACACACAGTTGTAGGGAACTCAGTAACAGTTGGATCCTTCTGGTACTATACTCTAACAATAACCAGTGGTATTGACCACCACCCATTCCTGGGACCACACCTGTTTGGCATATAGCCCCCTTAGGTACATGCAAACACACTAGGGATGTGTCCATCCACATCTGGAAATGCAGGCACTGGCCTACAATGCATTCCCTGGATGGGATGCATATCCTACACAAGGGTATCATACAGACAGACACCTGTTGTCTGATACATGCTGTATAGCAGTAAGCCGGCTATGGCATAGTCATCCACATTTACTATACATACTATCCCGACAGTACCACATTAATGGTAGACCTCAACATGTATGGTGGGTACCAATGTGTACATACAGCCTCGTGTTATGTCATGTGTCCCTTGGTATCCCCATATCCATAGGTATGGTGGAGTCCCTCGGTGTATCACATAAGACATTAGAGGCCTGAATGCATATCCACAAGGCAGTTGTACACCTATACAGACTGTCCATTATTGCCAGTCGTTGTTGTGTATGAACATGTCTGACATATACCGCATGCATATACCCTCACTCACACTACTATTTAGTAACTGTCATGGGTGTGTGTGGCACAGATCACCTTGGTCACAGATCACAACAGTGGACAGCCTTGTCACATACATACATATGTCACCTACGATCTGTGAAGCAGCGCCACAACCTGTCAATGGAAACAGATGTATTAATGGAGTATGCAGGCTTCACACCTATGTACTGATTGAGGGGACATGTACACATATATATTTGCCATGCAGATACCTGATGCGTGCAATGCACTTACTGTTTTAATCATAATATGTCCTACCATAGTAAAACCAAAACCCACACTGCATGGACCAACAGTGACACACACACTGCCAGTGTTTGCAGGATTCAAACCCCTACCTAACGATGTTATGATACTAGTGAGAAATGCATTAACACAGTGCACTATTTGCTTTACTAGCTGGTTTCCCTTCTCCCTCTGTATTTGTAGGATGGTGACATCATCAGACTTTCCAAAGAGGAATGTACCTCTTTTAGTGAGTTTTCCCAGTCTCCAAAAAGGGCACTCCTTTCAAAGGAAACTGCACACATACACACACACACACACACACACACACACACACACACACACAAACACAGTCAGTGTTTACAGGATTTAAACCCCTACCTAACTTGTTTTGATACTAGAGAGAGACACATTAACATGGTGCGCTATTTGCTTTAATGACTGGTTTCCCTTCTCCTGCTGTATTTGTAGGATGGTGACATCATCAGACTTTCCAAAGAGGAATGTACCTCTTTTAGTGAGTTTTCCCAGTCTCCAAAAAGGCCACTCCTTTCAAAGGAAACTGCACACATACACACACACAGTCAGCATTTGCAGGATTCAAACCTCTACCTAACTATGTTATGATACTAGAGAGAAACGCATTAACAAGGTGCGATATTTGCTTTACTGGTTGGTTTCCCTTCTCCTGCTGTATTTATAGGATGGTGACATCATCAGACTGGACATGGTGATGTGTGTACACTTTGTTTTATGACATTCCAGGAATGGTCCATGTGGGTCAGCAGGTGTCAACAGATTGAACAGGACCTCATTATCCTTACCTTGTGTGATCTATCTGTGGACACATTGACATTCCTTCGTATGTCAACACATATTTATGCACAGCTTGTTGGTTTTGTGGATAGTACATGTGTCTGGGATGTTGATAAAGGGCTATTCAAAGTCTATGTGAGACATGTGTAGCTGTGTTCAGTGATGTATGTCCTGGCTGGCTGCGTTGCAAATAGTCTAGCATGTTTGGGAACCATGATCCACACATGAACATACCACAGTTGGTAAGGTTGTGTGTATGTCAGCTTCCAATAGCTCTGTTTATGACTCCAACCATGATGGACTCTGTGACCTAGCAGATCAGACTTCATAGGTGTACTGGACTGCACTTCCCATGGTGTGTTGTGCACCAACACTTGTGGGGAGTGCCATATGTTGCTGTAACACATTTAACAGTTCCACATCCTGTGTAGGGGGTAAGGGTCAGCTGACTGTTCAGGTGCAGGATCTGTTTGTTCTGTAGTTTATGCATGACACATATTGGGAATCAATGTATTCCAGTTGCTGACATGCTTTTGGCATTGGGGGTAGCTGCTCATCCATTCTACATGTGATATCTCCTGGTATGATGATATGGACTATCGTCAGTGGGAGGTGGGTATGTATATATGGGCCTGTCTGTCAGGATGTCGGCATTGTCAGTTAGGTACAGTTGGCCCTCACTCAGGACATATATGGGTTTACATAGCTATTTATGACACAGCTGAAGGAGGTATCATGATTCAGTCTGCTCTTTACAAAACACCAACGAACCTGAGCACTAATCCCTGTTATACTCTTTTACACACTTAACATCCTTTGTGATCAAGCTACAGAGTATGTCATCATAATATCCTGGCATGTCCAGAGGTCGGTTTTGTGTGTACTCTCCAGTCCAGCTGGTGAATATTGTGATGTTGACACAATGTCACATCTGCCTCATGCACACAGACAACCCTCTCCTCCTCCCAACAAACTCAGATATATGTGTGAGATGCACCTATATAGACATACAGTGTGCTGAACTCTCTCGACCCATGACTGGCACAGTCTATCAGGTGGTGAAGGTAACCACACACAACACATATCAGTCTCACATATCCTCTAGCGACAGCATTCAAACCACATTATCACACATAGACATACTCAGATGCTGTAAATGAACTGTATCTAAGCAGCAGAGACCTCCAAAGCAGACACACACACAACTGCTACCCCACTACAATGCCCACATATCACATAGTTCACAATGTCAGTGTGCCACACAGTTACTGCCCTTCGGCCTAAACAACACACCTAATACACTTGTAACAGACGACACTTATTGTCAGACACAATGACGTACCACTCACCAGCCCAAACAAGGGAATAGTCACTTTGGGCTGTCTTTCGGGTGCCAGGATCTGCCACATAACACATGCAGTCAGGTCAATCCAAAGCAAGTACAGGACTGGCACCATCATTGTGCATGCTTGTGCGTAAAACCTCAGACGTTACTCCCCCGACCACATGACATGATACATGGAGGAACACTCTGATCATGTAGCCCAGGCCAGTATGACCCTGACCTTGTCTAGCATCTTACACCCACCAATTTTGATGTCACAGTATACAGACAAACATATCACATTTAACAGTTGGCTAACAAATTGGTGTCATTCATAGGGAATACAGTATCTGTCAGCCTGTGGTGACTTGCTCGACATGTCACGTAGCTTCACTATGGACAGCTTGCACCTGTTACCCTTGGACTTTTGAATTCTGGCTAAGGCTCTTGCTACCACCATAGTGCCTTTTTTAAGCAGGGCTCAAAAGACAGACCCACCTCAATAGACATTACAGGTTAAATGAAACTTAGGGTAATGCTGCTCAACACCAGATGTGTTACCCTCATATTGTGGCCACTCAGGACTCTCCTCAGTATGGAGGATAGCAATATCTGTGCACTAACAGACGCCTGGTTCAGGCTCACTTATGCACAACAGCACTACCAGGTTATGTTTCATACCATGCTTTCTGAACAAATGACTTGGAACAGACAACACAACTAGGGGGAGTAACCATATACATCACAGATACACACACCTCCGGGTTAGTAGCACTGCACAAAGCACCACAGACCATACATATACAACTACCATTGTGCAAAACTGCCTTTCAGTTTGTTGCCTGCTACAGACCACCCTCCCAAACTCAGGAACCACACACAGCTTTCATGGGAACTATGGAGAATATGAAGGTCTCCACAAACACCATTATATTGGTTGACTTCAAATACACAAATATTGAATGGGGATACTACTCAAGCCCCAACACCCCCGCCCAACAGTCGCTACAATTTGTAGACTCATATGCTATGGCACGACCAGTCAGCAGAGCCACAATGGGGAATACATATTGGACCTGATCATCACCAACATGGGGACTCTATGTTCCACACCAGCGATATACCCCTCATTGGTAAGGTCAGAACATACATATATCTCACTGGACATACATATACCCTCCACACACCCATCCTTGGTAATCTTGGTGAACTTCTCATGAGCCAACGTCTTACTTCACCAAAACAAGGTGGTATCCTTCAGAGACCCTGAGACAGTGGCAAACACAGCTCAAACTGCTGAATCCTTTACATACATATTCTATGCCACCTAGTGGACTGCATGGATTGTGCTATCCCAAATAGAAACAGGACTCACTCCTCCAATGGCAGGGGACCTGTCTGGTAGACCACAGCAATTAATAAGCTGTACAATGTCAGGAGGAAGCTACTACATGATAGAGCACAATCCTAGATGGGGAAGGCATCTGTGATCTGTATTAGCAGACAGCTACGATCACTCATGAACTTTTCTAAGGGCCGCTTCTACCGGACAATTGCACCAGATACATAGGACTATCACACAGCCTTCTTCAGTTATGTCAGGAACCTGGGTGGACACTCACTGATATGCTGTGAGTTACTGCATACTGACTAAACTTACCCTGAATCCACTGGCATTGCCAGCATCCTTGCAAACAGGTTCAGTGCAGATGTCTCCCCCCATCCCCACTAAGGAGCAACTATCCATCCCAACAGAGTGTAACCTCCCTGACATCACACAGTAACAGGTGAGTGCTGCCCTCCCCAAAGTGCACATCACAGCATCAATGGGACCAGATGGTGTCCTGGCCTGCATCTTACACGAGCTTCATGACAGACGTAACCCTTACATTACAGCACTGTTCAATATCAGAGTTACTACAGGATATGTACCCAAGGAATGGCATACAGCGACAGTGGTCTCACTCCACAGAGTTGGTGCCACAACGGATCACAGACAATATTGCCCTATAAGCCTAACTAGCCTGTTCTGCAAAGCTATGGAGCGTATTGTCATGGGACTCATACACATAGACATCGGGAACGTACAAACACTGTGTCCTACACATTTCAGCATTGTTGTGGGCAGATCTTGCCTCTTGAACCTGTCTGTATTCTTTAAACAGTTAACAGGTACATCAACATAGGGACGGTTGTCCACACAGCCTACCTGAACCTTGCAAAACCCTTCAACAAAATAACCCACTGGGCCATTATGCATAGGCTCACCAGCGTCAATATGGACACATATCTCACACGATGGATTGCTACCTGGATCAGGGATAGCACCCACATGGTCAGAATTGCAGGTGCCATGTCAGACTATACACCAGTTATGCATGGCATCCCACATGGCTTGGTCCTGGGACCTCTCTTGTTCAGTATATATTTGTCTGACATACAGGCTACCACAGGGGGAATATGGCTAACCATGTTCGTACTTGACTGCAAACTGGGTGCCATAATCAACTCTCCAGCAGCCACATGCATACTCAAACAGGGTCTCACAGAGATGGATGACTGGTGCCTGAGCCATGGTCTACAGATAAATGCCATTAGTTGCATAGTCATCCCCTTTGGGAATAACAACATGCCCACACATTACCACATAGGTAGTACTCCATTATATATGGTAGGAGTTGTTAGGGGTTTGGGGACATGACTTGTTCATACTGTTGCCTTTGACAATGACGTTTCCAAAGTGGTTGGACAGACCTTCTATATAGGCCACCTTATCCCATATGGTTTCACATCTAGATCGAGTGAGGTCATTGTGCCCATATACTCATCACAACATGCTTGGTTACAATGCCACATTTGGGGTGTACCTTACCCGACACCTGCAACAACTGTACTGGCCAAAAAAGTTCCTCACCATGCAGATCTAGGGACTAACATGGATGCCCTGCACAGTTCGGATGCAGTAACTACAGCTCTACTCAGTCGCTTACCAGCTACTCGGATATGATGTGTGCCTGTTGTTTACAGATATACCCAACCCAGAATTACTGGACATGCTCCACCTCAGGATATCTGACTCCCTTGGAGCTACACACTCCAGGGACATATACCTCAGCACAGATGTTAATAGGACATGCTGGAGGGACAGATTCTTATCCCAGAGGTTCCACTCACTCCGGATTGTAATCCCAGTTTCACTTAGGCAGAGCCACTCACTGACCACCTACAGGAGACATCTTGACGACTGTATGGGTGACCGTATGTTTACCCCTGGGATATCTTCTGTGTCCTCGCTAGACAGAGGCACACTAGCCTAAACGTACATGGGCTAGCTTGTGTGACCTACTATTTACACTCACAGTGTAGTAATCTGACAGGGTTGCGAATGCCAAACACACTCTGGCTATGCTTGTACATGCCCTAGGGCAGATAGCCTAGTATCAACCTCTGAACCTATGCTAATGTTTGGGATGCACAATGTTTATTGCTGATACTGTTTGCAGGTCTTTATCATCTTTGCTTTACCGGTTTCTATGAACATCTTAGGTATCTGCAGAACATATTTGATTATGACAGGGTTCCACTATATTATATATGTGTCTGTTGTCATATAACTGTGTACACAGGGCGGATTGCTGGATAGTGAGAGGTTCCTGGGTTAACACATGCAACTGCCAGATATGTGTGGCCCACTGCTATACTCAAACTTGGCCTAAGTGTGTGAGCATGCCCAGTTCAGGCTTTCCGTGTTTTGTTGCCTGACATTTGTCTCATTTATTCAAGTGTGTGAGCATGCCCAGTGTGAACTTTCAGTATGTTGCTATCTGAGGTCCACTACATTTGTTGATGTGTGTGAACATGACCAATATTCACATTTAGACTGTGTGTGTTGGAAGTCAGGTTCTGTTCTTACTGCAGGACTCACCTTTGTGTCATAACTCTGCAGGGATTATGCTGTGCCTGCATGGTTACCATGAGATACTTTGCATAGACTTATCAACATTCCTTCATACAGGCTGACCACTGCAATACTGTCATCGTTTAATGGTTCAGTACTTTAACTATAGTGCACAGTATCCTGGGTTTGAGGCCCATCACTGCTTTATATTTTCATACAGAGCAGACCAGACTGCTTAAGGGCCAGTTAAACAAATATGAGAATGTTGGCTTTTGTTCAGCTATGCCCTACTTAGACCAGGCTTGTCCGACATTGCTCAATATTCACCAACATTGCTGGACATTGCCCAGTATTACCCAACATTGACCACAGTTGTGCTAGTTGGTGTGTGCGATTTTGTTTGCATATACTACATGGTGGCAAATGCTGTTTAGCACTGCTTTATATTGCTTAACACATGGCAATTATGCCTCAGGTAGTGCTGCAGGGCTGCCTATATCGGATGCACATACTACACTCCCTGTACATGTTTGAAAGCAGGTAGTGTCAACTTAGGCATCCCTTTTACTATATGTTCAAGTCAGAGAGAGGTATCATTTCCAGAGTTCCTACTGAGCCAGTGTATGTGCTATGAGTTGCCTCTTTGCCAAGGCCAAAGCATACTGGGCACGCCTCCTTCTGCCTACTGGGACAGGCTCAGGTTGTTCCTCCTCCGAGTCACACTCTGCCTGTGATGGCCTTGGCAATGGTGGGGAGCTGTTTGGCCCAGGCCTATGCTGGTCCTGGTGCAGCTGTTTTTGCAGGATCATATTATGTAGCATAGCACATACCATGACAATTTGGGTACATGTAGTTGGTGAATACTGCAAGGCTCCACCAGATGTGTCCAGGCACCAGAACCGTGACTTGAGCAGCCCAAACACACGTTCGATTACATTACGTGTTTGTGCGTGTGCCTCATTATGGCATTCCTGTTCAGGGGTGTGTGTGCGTTTCTGATGGGTGTCATCAGCCACAGCTCCAGTGCATAGCCAGCATCCCCCACTAGGTGACCATGTGGGATGTCCCATTGGCAAATGTCTGGTACAGCTGCATCAGATGCCAGATGTGGGAATCATGGGAGCTTCCAGGGCAGCCAGCACACACATTCAGTATTATGCCCTGGGCATCACACACAATCTGGCAGTTGATGGAGGGGAAGCCCTTGTGGTTGAAGTAGACCCTACCCCGCTTACCGGCTGGTGCTTTGATGCATATGTGCGTGCAGTCTATTGCACCCACTACCTCAAGGTATTCCACTATTTGCTGGAAGAGATGCATATTGCTGGCCAATACCACATGGGAATTGGGGAAATATAAATGATCACCAACATGTGCTGACATGGCATCCAGGAACTGGTGCAGTACCCTGGATGCTGATGCCTGTGATATTCCCATCATATCACCAGTTGGTCTCTGGAAGGTAGCTGTTGCTAATATTCTTAGGCCAACACATACCTTGGTTTCCACTGGGAGGGGTTCCCCTCTGTTGTTTCTGTGTGTGAGGCATGGCCTGCACAGCTCAACAATTTGCTGCAGGAGGTCTCTATAGCACTCCACTATCTCCAGCTCATGTAGCCCCTGGTAGGTTACCCTGGGCCTGTACACTCTTCTCCGTCTCCTCACTGTGGGTTGTCCAGCAGCATTTCCATTGTCACCACCCTCAGCATGTTGCATATGTCACCTTATAACAGCAATGGCAGCCCCTAACATTTCTTTGTCTCAGTAAAGCTTTTTCAGTTTTCACTTCTATTAGCTTACTGCAGTGTCTGTTGTGAGAAACATAATGGACTGCAGAGTTTTAAGTGCTAGGCTGGGCTGGGCTACTGTACTGCCTGTGTAATTGCCTGATTCTGATTGTATTCTCCTGCTAGCTCTGCTAGTGCTCCCTGGTAGCTTCCTACTATTTGTTGTGCTTCCTTTTTCCATTCTGTTTCCTCGGGGTGGGGGGGGGGCAGCCCCATGCACACAAGCGCAAACACGCTCACAGCAGCTCACACATGCGCACACATGCTTACATGGACTAAAACTTGCTTATTCGGGTTAAAATGTGCGCACACCTGCGCAAACGCACTTACAACTCTTTAAACAGCCTTATACATGCTTACTCTGGCTTAAACATGCACACTCATGCTTACACGCACGCACTTTGTCTTACTCGGGTTTACAGGCATGCACACGCATGCATAACTGCTCAGCAAGAAACTTTGGTGTTATCCACGACATACACCTTCCATTTCTTGCCTTTACCTAGCCTACCTGTTGACACACCTATTTCCATGATGTGTAAATGACAGCTGACACATGCCACTCTGCTCCAATGAGCTTCACTTCTTTCATACTTACCCCACTCGTGATGTCATCTATCTTCTACTCTGTTACTCCCCTTATCCTACTCCTACACTCCACTGACTGTTCTCATTTGCTATGTAAACTTGTGATTCACTATCCTAAACCTCCTTTGCATAGGATTGCCTACTAATGCTTGGTTATATCTCTTAAACTGAGCTTCCCCCCTTAGCAACCTCTGCTTGGTGGCCATGTTGTCTTCAGCCTGTCATTCCCTTGCATTATACATTAACAATTTAAATAAGATCCACATTTGTGGGTTTTAATTTTTAGTTTTCTGTTTTTTTAGAGCGCAGCCCATTTGCGCGGTGCTACGCTATGCTTAAACATCAGAAATCGGAGAAAAAAATTATTTGCTTTCATATTGCATCGGAAAACATTGCCAATGGCTGTATATTTGGCCATTGGCATGCTTCCTGCACTGGATGCAGCCTTTATTTGGAGCTGTCACGGCTCCGTTTTGCTATTTGCAGAATGGTACTCAGTTGTCAACTGAGTACATTTCTGCAAATAACACTTCTCTTACTAGGACAGTTTTGGGTTCCCTGGATTGCAAATCAACCTCATTTGCATGCCTTTTGCCTGCAATTGAGGTAATTTGCATAGCCCAGCCCTGTCCGTGTAAGAGCTGTTTTAGGAGTTCTCTTGCACGCCCCTGCAGGCTGTTAATAGATCGCTCGTCGGACATGATGGCTGCATGGAGTCTTACTCTACTCTTAGACTCCGTGCAAGCCATCGTGAATCCGGCCCATAAACATTGTAAGCTTTGCATGAACCCTACACAATTGTTCATGAATCCTGAGGAATATATATATATTTATACATACATATATATATATATATATATATATATATATATATATATATATATTTATATGTGTGTGTGTGTGTGTATATCTATATATATATATATATATATATATATATATATATATAGATAGATAGATATACACACACATATACTCAGATAATTTCCCTCTTCTTTGCTTGCCTAAATTCTTAGGCAGTTTAATCTGTTATTTCTGTTATATGTGTTTTTAGTCTAATAAACTGTATATATTGCATTGCTACCTGAACCTTACCTGACCATTATCAGGTCAATCTGACATAACTGTTATTTTGTATTTAGTATTTTCATCTCATTGTATATATTCTACTGTGAGTTATGATGTATAAAACTGTATGTATGTATCTCTGTTGAACTTTTGTACTGCTACTTGTGCTTTATCAATCTGTATGTATGTACCATTGTGGAGATTTTTTCCCCGGGCCTCCACTGAAAATGGGCACTGTTACAGCCCAGTGGACTTTCTCAGTAAACAAATGCAATAAATAAAATAATATATATATATATATATATATATATATATATATATATATATATATATATATATACGTGCATGCATATACTTGCATCTCTCTCTCTCTCTCTCTCTCTACATATATATATATATATATATATATATATATATATATATATATATATATATAGATAGATAGATAGATATGGTTCCCCTGCATTTGATGGAACATACTTTTCTTCAACAAACACAGGGGTTTAATGCTGATGGTATGAATGGCTGAATGGTGGATATGTTGATGGAATGGAATGTCGGTACAGTTGGGGGTGACACTTTGTCTGTGTGTGTGGTGTGTGTATGGAGAGTTAGGGCTGAGGATGAGTAAAGGTTAGGTGTTGTGTGTTTGTTTATAGGTGTTGTGTATTTTTTATTAATAAGAGTAAGTGTTAGGTTACGGGATAGATGTAGAGTTGCTTGTGTGTGTGAGACTCCCTTGTGTAGTGTAGGAAGGTTTTAATGATTTTAAGGTGTAGGGTTAGGGTTGGGGAAGGGACAGCATTAGGGTCTGGTTTAACACTCATTACTGATGTTTTGCAGAGGAGAATAGCTGGTAACTTAGCTTTATCCATCCTACTCTGGTCAGGGATACAGCTACTAGTAAATTAACCAGAGCTATCTCCGAGTGAAAATGACTGGCGGCAAAATTATTTGAATTCTATGCCCTAGTGTAATTGTCAATATTTTATCTCTTCACCTTCTCTGCTACCTGTTTTGCTTTTTGCCCTCCCAACCATGTTTGCCACATAGTTTGGAATATTACTTGCAAGTATTGGACCTCAGGGGTGGCCCCACTAAAGAAAAAGTCAAGGACAGCCTATTTATTATCCTGCTGTGGATATACATCCTCTGTAAATAATTGAATTGACAGGTACTTATTCACATTGCTTCACTACTAGGAGTCCTACCTTTGCTGTAATATTTGTTTAAGGCATGTGTCCTACATGAGGGACATATTTAGTAGCTCTGCATATTTACTACTGTAGTATAACTTGTCATACATTAACAACTGCATTTTCTAAATTTAACTAGCTTAATATAACATATCTCTTCATAGGCAGCATTTAATCCACACCTCTCACAAATTTGGAAATTTTATGCAACCCCCATCAATCAATACTTATTTCATTTTCATTAACAGTATTTCATAGAATCACATTATGTAAATCTATTGCGCGTATGCACATTTTTTCAAAAGCAGGTAAACAGCTAGCAAGTTTTCTGGCATTAATCTAATTTAATATTTTCTTTGCTTAACAGTTCCCTGTTAAGAAACAGATTTTGTCAGACTACCCCTAATCACACTTGTCTTATTTTTTTTCAGTGTATTTTTACATAATAAAGTATTGTTGCTACCAGTACCCTACGTAGCAAGTGTATAAGCTTTCTCATTAATTCCCTGTTTTATATAATCTAATTTATATATTAAAGTGGAAACAAAAACAGTTGCACACACTTACCTGCTTTTGGCCCATTTCACAGACTGATTGATTGTTTTCTCTCCTAAAACATTCTAAGCAAGTGGAACTCACTATTTTCTACCTTGCTCCACTTGGCCTCCATCCACTGACCTACCCTACCCACAATTCCCACCCACCCCAGTTACTCTAAATTTAACCTCCCATCTCCATCTACCTCCAAGCACAAAAGAATCACAGTTTATGACATACATCCCTCAATTGTCTTCCCACATTGACTAAGACGTCTCCTACTACTCACTCACTTAACATCATTACCTTCACACTTTGACACAATTTATCATCATTATCCTAGCTGTACTATACAACATGCTCCAGCATACTCAATCCTTAAGTCACACAAGATAACTTTATACTCTCCCAATATCACAGCCTTTTGCAAACACAATATACAGTTACATAACCCCATAATAAATATGTTAAAATTAAAAATAAAAATTAAATACTTAGCCTAAAAGCAACATATCTTCCCAATCTAAAACTCAATGGCAACATCCATCCAAAACTGGACCAACCACTTCACCACAAACCTTTAATTCTATGACCACCATAAGCCTTACCCCTCCAGTACAACAAAATGCTACTTGTTCTTCTTTTAACATTACACCCATAAACATCAGAAGCATCTACAACAAAATATTGCAGTCCATGCCTGGCTTACTCTACATGCACCAGATATAGTAGTATTAACTGAAACCTTGCTGAAAAAATAAACAAAAGATAATGAAATTCTACCCCAAACTGTAATATACTAAGAGCAGAAAGACAAAATAAAATGGCTGGTGGGTTGGCAATGCTATACATAAATCCTCTGCAGCTTACTCCTTCACCACTAAATCTTCCACAGTTTGGTGAGGCAGAAATTCTTATGTCTACCCTCAAACTCAATCAAAACAAGACATTATCCATCATAGATCCAGAAGATGTGTTCTCCTGAGTCTTTTCCAACATCTCCGAACAAAAATGAATAAAGTAAAGTCTCGGTTAACTGGCATCCATGGGGATAGGTAGATGCCAGATAACTGTAGTTTCTGGTTGCCTGAAAGTTACTATTAAAAATAGGCTTGACTAATAATGTACCCGCTACTATTTGTTTGGCTTGACTTCTTCTTAGGTTGGGGAGAGAGGGAATGTATTCCTGTCTTCCTTTTTAAAACTGTAAAACTCTAAAAATGTAAGGTATGTTTCTGTGGGGTGGGGGTGGGGGGGGGACAGAAAGTGCAACACATGAAAATTGTACTATATTTCATTGATTTTTTTTTCTGGTTGCTTGAGAGTTCTTGTTAACTGAGCATTTACTGTACTGGGTGATTTTAATATTGGCTTTCACTCCCTCTCTCTCTCTCTCTCTCTGTCTTTCTCTATCTCTCTCTTTCAGTCCTCCAACTCACCAAACCAATAAATAAATCTGTATGATCTGTCACATCTAATCACCACTCTGACATGTTATATCAAAAACAACAATAAGGGAACGTTAATTGACTGGAGTCTTACCTCTATACCTCATACATGTTTACCTTAGGTACCCTTCCAGATACCTTAAGTGATTATCTTCCTACATACTTAAAAAGAAAGCAAACTAATATTCAAAAGCTGCCAGATTTCAGCATAGCCTCAAACATTTCAGCAACAATTTCATTGTGTCCTATCTTAAACTATATAATGGGGAACACTCTAAAATACCTTCCATTAGATTATGCAGTAGTTCTGTTTAATTCTGCTTTCTTGAACACCCTAAATGAACCTGATCAACCCCCCCAAAAAAGTGAGTTTGGACCAAAGCAGTCCCCTGGTTGTCTCAAAATACAAAACCCCTTAATGAGACTTAGAGCTAGAATTTGGAATATATCACAATGCAATAAAACACAAACAAATCTTCAGAAAGTCAGACAATTCAGAAACAAAAACAAAAATTAGATTATGTTAAACAAAAAATCCTACACTGACCTGCAACATAAAACTACAAAAATGCCAAAACATTCTTGTCCTCTATAAGCCAGCTGCTCAATCACTGCTGTACCACTCAACCATCTCCCTCACTTAACACGAACAACTATACCTACATTGTCAATGTTTTCAGCTCCCATTTCATTAAATCAGGCTCATCACTACTCTTAAATAGCCCTAATACTAGCAACAGCACTACCTACTATCCCTCTTCATAGCCTTTCCTTCCAACTAGTTCCCATTTGAAAACCACCATCTTAGCCCCCAGTGACCAACCTGGTGAATATTTTAAGATGGCTGCAGAAGAATTAAATGACCCCATCTCAATTCTAATTAATTATTCCATAAGGGTACCATATAACTCTATCCTCTGGAAAAAAAAGTCACATTCTACCCCTCCATAAAGGAGGACATTCAACTGAACTCTCCAGCTGCAGGCCCATTGCCATCCTCTCCCCTATTAGAAATATTCTTGAAATGTATTCAGTCCCAACTCTGACATTATTTCACACAAAATAACTTTCACTCTTCATCTCAGCATTGCTTTCATCCCCACCACAGTACATCTCTCACTTTAGTTATTGTCACCAAAACAGTAAATACAATAGGATTGATGAAAACCTAGTGTCTGTCCTCTTCCTTAACTTATCCAAGGCCTTTGAGGTGGTCTTTTACTCCTTTTGCATACACATCTTCTATAATCTAGGGCATGAAACCATTGCTATATCAAGATTCCATAGCTACCTTAAATCATAGAGGTCAAGCAGTTAAGTGGCAAAATTACATCTCAATCTTCCTTTCCCAATCAGTGTAGCACAAGGGTCAGTTGTGGGACATATTCACTTTAACATCTTTATCAATGACCTGCAGAATGCCTGAGAAACTGCATCCTTAGCAAAGATGACTCCATAACCATTTGTATCATTAAAAAAAACATCAAAAACTATAAGAACTTACCAGGAGTCCTTCTTCTGTATAAAAACCAGTCTGACATCTGCTAAGCTATTCATAAATCAAAATAAATCTAAACTAATCCTATTTACTTTCAAACAGCTTACAGTCAAGAAAACCTCCTGTGCAATTAACTTATTCAACAAAACAAAAAATAAACTTGTCATACATACTAAATTACTAAGCATCTTTATAGATGAGAACCTATAATTTGACACAAACATCCAAAATACAGTGAGAAGGTTACATTAAAATCTGCATTGTCTCTACTGAGACAATCCATTTCTGTCAGACACTACAGAAAAAAAAAATGCCTCTTCTCTCCTCTTGTCTAATCTAACGTATTCTGAATCCATCCTTAACAACATGCAAGTGACCTTGCTAAACAAATGTGCTGCCACAAAATAGCACAATGTAATACCAACCTTTCAAATACAATCCACCAGTGTACTCCCCTAAGGGAATTGCAGAGGCTGGAATTCCCACATTATCTAACCTACTCATGACTTTTTCATATCCACAATATTGTTTATAAACTTACCAACAATTCATCCCTCTCCAATCTCATACAAATAATAACCCTTCCAGGCCACTACATTCATCAGGAAAATATCTATTACATGTATCCAAGCTCAACAATTCTGCTGGAAAAACAGCATTCTTCCATCACCTCACTTAATTCTGGATCCCATTAACAACATAAGAAGCCTCCAGAAAATCATTTAAAACTCAACTAAAGTCCTACCTGTTTAGTTACTGGATCTGCACATGTGATGTTCCTGGATAATGTCCATCTCCCCTACTCCAAGCGCTTACTATCACCATTATTTTATCTAACTGGCCATAATACAACTACCTCTTCACAATTTCTTATCTCACTATCCTCTGCCCCTCTCCACTGTGAACTTTACCTCCCACAGAAACTTCTATTACTTGCAACTCCTCAATACTCCTTCAAAATGTGTAACCATCTTCATCCTATAATTCCCTCACTACCTCCTATTTGGTATCTCAGACTATTTCCTTTTGAAAATTACTAACTCTTGTAAGTTTAATGTTAACTAATATTTTAATGTATTCTTGGTTTGATTAAATGTCAAAACTTTACCATTCTATATATGCATATTTATTATGTAAATCTTGTACAACTGCCTTCTACTCATTCTGTAAAGTAGATAATTTCTCCCCAGGCCTCTGCTGAAATTGAGACCTGTGCCCAGTCAAACTTTTCTAGCAAACAAAAACAATCAATAAATAAATAATATATAAGTCTACAGCTCATATTTTAGAAAGTAGATTTTATGCACACTCTGCACTAGTCAGTTACACCTATACCCGAGGAAGCAAAACATGATGACTTGACAGTTTGTCATAGTGTATTAAGGCTATGAACTGCCAATGAGTTTTCACAGTCTTGTCTTTTATTCATTCTACATACACTTTTGAGTTCTGTGTATAAGCTATTTGCTTAACCAGATCACTTCTATCAATCACCACTGGAAATGAATCTATCTTAAGTGTGTCTGAACCATTTAACAAATGAAAAAATAAATAAAGAAAATGCCCAAATGTTATCCATTTATGTTACTGTAATGCTGACATATAATCCCTTACAGTATACATATATGGTTTCAAACACATAACATGAAAACTGCCTCTACTGATTATTTTAGTGTCTTAGTTCTTAGTGATAAATAGCACCAACATCTGCATCACTAAACTCATTCAGAAAAAAACATTTACAAGCATTGTGATGTACTGTTCGATGAAGTCATCTGCCATTGCTGCCCATTGCTTAGACAGATTGATCATAAAAGGCCCAAGTATCTTCCATGTCACCTGTTGGATTAGTCACACAAATATTAAATGGATATGTAGATGAGTAAGTGCATAATGGACAACTCCACCATCAGCTCAGAATAAATGGCTTTATATACAATCACCATATAGCTGCAATCCTCTGAAAAACCTAAGTATACATCTTTTCTCATAAGCATTATGTTGCCTTTAAAGATTAGTGCACAAATAAAAAATAACTAGATCTACAGATCTTTTTAAATGCAATATCTGTAAGACACAGATATTAATCAGACAGTACAAGAAACATGCACATCTTTCAGTTTTTATTTTGAAGATGCCAAGCCACATAATCCCAGCAGTTTCATTTAATCTTTACAGTGTACTGCATTGCTAATCTCTGTCAAGTATTACTACCTGGATTTTATAGAAATGACTACTGTATAAATTAGATTTTCTCAACACTTAGAACAACAAACATCATATTTGTTACTGAGTTAAATTCATGACTTCCATTTATACATTTGTGTGTTAAAGGTTACCAAAAATTCCAAAACTGAATCCAAAACACCAAATACAACTCCTAATAGGGCTCAGAAATTATATGGAGAAATGCATAATAAAGGGAAGCTATTATATAAAATATGTACTGAAAATTTGATCTATTATAAGCCATATAGTATTGAATATTTATTTATTATTTATTTTATTATGGCATGTGATGACCAGGTTGGTGCAACTGGTCAGATGCCCTTTTTCAGTGGAGACCAGAGGGGAAAGCTCCAATTGTTATAAACGTTATAAAAGATGAAGTATAACAAAAACCACATATGTTAAATTGTAACATTAATTATCATATAATAACAAAAAATTTCTTTTATGAAGTATGATTGGTGAAAACATTATAAAGAATAAAGTATAACACTAATCATATAACAATTGTATACTAAGCAAAACACAATACAATACTTACAGATTTAAACCATGAGGTAAGGTCAGTATAAGACATAGCATCGCATCAGGACATACGTCTCTTTTATGGTAAAGTAGCAGAATTACGATAAAGTAAGAGAAAGGAGGAGTTAGTTGCAGCAGAGGAAGAGGTAGTTTATGTTGGGTCAGTGCAAGTGCAACTCCAGGAGTTTAATAGGTTGTCCTTTAATGTCTATTTAAAACACTAAGTGTTGGGAATCATTCTAACATATAAGGACAGTTTGTTCCATGCATTGGCAACCCGGTGATTGTAGAGAAGTTTGCCAATTTTTTGGGGGGGTTTGTAAATCTAGAGTTGGTGTTGAAACTCACACCAATCTGCTTGGAGTCATCATAGATGACCAACTGAAATTTGACCTCCATGTCCACCACTGCATCAAAAACACATCAAAAACTGGGGATACTTTGTAGAAAAAGCAAATTTCTCACTAAAGACTCTAGACTTTCTCTTGTCCATGCTTTCCTCCTTCCTAGTCTTCTCTACAGTTCACAAATACTAACTAGTCTTCAAGCCTCTCTCCTGTCCAGACTGGAATCCACTTATAACAAAGGGGCAAGATTTGCTGCTACCCATACCTCAAAGATACATCACTGCCAATCCCTCTATCTCCTACACTGGTTAGAGTTCCCCCACCAACTTCTCTACTTCCAACTACTTATGAGTCATTCCATCTTAAACAGACCTTCTGCCTGTCCTTCTTTCTTCATACTTATCTCATGCTATACCCCTTCCAGAACTCTCAGAACTTCTGACCAACAACTGGTGGAAATTAAAAGCCAAAAAAATTCATAGGGCAAAATCTCTATAGCTAGACACTTGTCCTACCCTGGAACAAACTATCATTGCACATCAGAAACATATCACATACATAAGAATTCAAAAAAGCATTAAACAACATTTACTTCAGACCCGGACCTGTCACTGTAGCAAATCTAACACATACCACCCTTCCTAATTCCATCTCTGTCCCCCAATCTATCTGCCCTCCACCATTACATTACTGGTATCTTTCATACTCTCCTTATTACTCAAAATAATACTCTCTTTATTCACATAGTCATAAACGCTTACTAAAATTCCCTAAATATCTTAACCTACCCACAGCACTATGCTGTCTCTCTTCCTATAAGCCTTGTCAAAACATAACTTCCTCCTACTTCTTATACTAACATACCTGACTGTGAATTTTTAAACCCTATTTTGTACTTCACGTCCATATCCTTGCAAGTTTTTCATCTCATGGTATATTTTTATTATGCTACTGAGTGCTTTCCTTTGACTGTATAGTGCTATTATATGTTATACTTAAATTGTAATTGTACATTTTTTTTGTTTCTTCTAGGAACCTATGAATTATAACTATGCAAATGTGTTTCTTCTGTGGAACTTTTCCCCCTGGGCCTCCACTGAAAAACGGCACTAGACTAGTCAGACATTACCTGTTAACAAATATCAAACAAATAAATAAAATAAATAAATAAATAGTTGGATTCTTTTGTAAAAAATGAGTATAACTCAGATTTTTTATGCTTCTTAACACTTGTATTAAATTATCACAGAGACAAACATACATTTAAATAAAAGACAAAACATATTAATGTGTTGTTAGTTACATAAATTATACACATATGTTCTTTTGTATAACTATCACCAGTGTAACATTACATAAGTTGTTCAATTCCTGCCTTTTCTTAAACCTCACTCCTCCTACAGAACATTATTCTCTATGAATTGTTGCCACAGTTTCCATTTATTTCTATATAATTTGCTCCATTTTCTGTAGATCCCACTTCCAGGTCTTTTATATCTTTTACAATATTCAGTATTTCAAATACAGTTAATTTAGACAGTGATTTCCATTTCTAGTAATTGCTTTTTTGGTAGCCTCCAGAATTAAACTTAACAATACCTTACTATGTCTAGGCAATTCAGATTTTGTGACCCAGCTCAAAAAAATAATTTATTAAGTTATACTAATTTGCTCAACCAATGTTTCTGACAAGGTACAATGTAGGGAATTTTTTAAATCTACCAATGCATTGCACCCCCAAAATATGTTTCTAGCTACTCAATCACATGTCCATTTCCCATATACCGAAGGAAAATGTCTTTGGAGTCTGCTTGTGGTATAAAAATACATATGCAAACACACCCAAGCAAAAATCCTAAATTTTCTAGAATGTGGGGCATACCTGGGAGGCATATACATATATATATATATATATATATATATATATATATATATATATATATATATATATCCTCTCAGTGTTCCCTTTTAAATTGTTTATCCAGTCTCTCTTCACAGTCTTTTCTAACCTCATTGATTGATTCCTATAGTTATGCAATATTTTATATACCCTACTAATTATCTCTTTTAACAGCAGCTTTTGTTCTAAAACTTCCATCTAAAACTCTACCAACTCAAGTATTTCACTTAGGATTCCTCTGTCCCTTTCTATTTGTCTATACTCTAATATCCATCCCTCATAGGAAAGTCAGTCTCTAGCCTGCAGTACAAATATTTTTTTCACCTGTTCCAATTCGATTACTTTTCCCTGTCTAATTATTTGCTCCCAATAATTTTGTTCCTTTACCAAACTTCTCCATTCCAGCCCCCTCATGCCTATTCTCTGTACCCCTAATTGCAGTCACCCCTGTCAGCAAAACCTCCTTTCTCCATTCTAGCATTGGGTTACTTCTTAGAATGCTTTCTGCTACTTTACAAATATAATGTTCTGTATGACTGTTGTAATTCTCCTTAAGGATTCTCATCCAAAATTCTACTCTGTCCTTATTTCTTGAGTTTCCCCTGTTTCATCATCAACCCTTTTCACTTTGAACTATGGCTTTCTGCTTGTGTTATGTATACAAGTCTTAATTGTATAGTTCTTAATATCCCCTCAAAACAGGTAATGATAACCACTTTATTCTACTGGAAGGATCAGTTCATCACCCTTGACCCTTGCCCTTTTTCCCTCCCAGATAAATTCCTTCATCTTTTTATGTCTGCAGCTTTCCTCTGGTTTATAAATATATGGCTGACCTGTACATAAAACTAAAGGGACTAAAAACATTTTCACTGCTTGTATCTTGCTGTCCATGTCCATAAACAAGAGCTTCCAGTTTCTCAGTTTTGTTTATTCCCTTTCCACATATCCTTTGCTGCCATAACAGAAACTCTTTTAATCCATATTCCTAAATACTTCATATTATTGTGTTCCTATAGATATGGGTATTACTGAATGGATTTATGTGTCGATACATAAGTTACAGCTATGGACTTGGTTTTATCTTCATTAATTTTATATCCTGAAAAGACTTGAAACTGTCTAAAAAATATTCCGCAACACTGAGATGTCCTTTTCCAATTTTGTCATGTAGAAAAATAATATCATCTGTAAATAAAGCCAGTTTGTCTTTATACCACACCACCTATATTCTTGAATGTCCAAATCCCTTATTTTCTTTGCCAATGGCTCTAAACATTAAGCAAAAATAACAAGGAAAGAGGGCAACCCTGTATGGCTCTTCTGTTCACACAAACCTTATCGGAGAAGAACCCTCCCACATCCAATCCATCATATATCCTCCTAATTAACATTATTATTGTATCAGGGAATGCAAAGGCTTTCATGGCCTTACTCATAAAATCTCATATTACTCTGTTAAATGCTTTCTCTGCATCAAGACCCACCAACAACAGTGGTATTTTCTTACAGTCTGTTCCCCTCTGGATCATTATTATTCTATTAATGTTGTTAAATGTTTGCTTTCCTTCCACAAAACCCCATTGATATATCTATCGATTTTGGCAAACCTTTGTCATTCTTTTAGCTATTATAGACATAAGAACTTTATAGTCATGATTTAAAATTGAAATGGGTCTATGCAAAGCTGGGTCTGGTGGGTCTTTTCCATCTTTCGGTATTACAGCTACTGCAACTTTCTTCAAGGATGTTTGTGTGTCACCTCCTTTTAAAATGCTGTTAAACAAAGCCTTCCAGATCATTATCACTTTCTACCCTCTTAGCCTCCATACTTCACCAGAATACTATAATTTCTTGAAAACTTTCCTTCAGATTGATTATGTGACATCATTTCAGTCTAATCTCTTATTATCTTAACTTTTAATTGTTGAGCCTCATGTACCTCTGCCCTTGGCATACCTAAGTTTTCCATAAATATTTCCATTTGTGCACTTTCTTGATTTGCACATTTCTCTGCTTTATACAAATGTTTATAACATTTCTGAACTCTCTCTAATACCTCTACAGGATTTCTGGTTATTTTTCTTGTTATAGCCTCCCTAAGTTTAGAAACAACTCGTTCTACTTTCTGTTGCCTAAGTTGTGCTAAATGTTTTTGTACTCTGGAGTTAGCATATAAAGAATGTTTGCTTAACCAACCTTTCTAAACTCATGGATGTTATCCAGATACTCCCTTATTTCTCTTTAGCACTTTGCAGTTGCTTCCTCTTCTTCTTCTGTGAGATTTCCATTATTCTGCAATACTTTAACCTTTGTCAGTCCCTATAAGTAATTTCTGTTACTTCTCTTTTTAACAGGTAGGTAGGTACTTCATTATTCTATATTTTTATTTTACTTTTCATTGGTGAATAATCTAAGATAGCTATCAAATGTGTGTCAAAGTGTAGAATTAAATACACATGTTCCTGTAAAACATAATCTCCTTCTTATCTAGCCCGGTTATTGTACCTTCAGGAATAATAGGTACATTCTCACCAAATTCCTACTACTGAATTCACATTTTCCATACTAAAAATTCTTTATAAATTTTTTCAGAAATCTACCCTTTTTATTAATCTTCCCTTCTAGGCCCCCTCTATACATCCTCACTGTTGCAAAACAAGTTCCAGTCCCAATCTATAAATAATATTCCCCACTGAAAGCTGATCATTTCTCCCAAAAATTTCTTCACCTCTATAATATGGCAGCATAATCATCCTCCCTTTGCAGTAACAGTTACTACCAGAACTCTACTATTATTACCTCCCCCCTCTTCTATCACTATGGAAACTCCTCTAGCAATTAGTATAATTACTCCCTATTTTCTTTTTCTTTAATATTCTGCTGAATATCCCTCATGGAATTCTTTCTTTATCAAATCCACACATTCCTTTCCAAATGTGTCTCCTGCATTATTGCTATTTGCACATTGCATTTCCTAATATAATTCAATATTCTTAATTTTTGTCTATATCTGTGAGACCATTTACATTCTAGAATAATATGGATGATGTAACCATTATTAAAATAAGTGATTATTCCCACCTATTGCACATGACAGCTTTTTGAAATGCCTATTTCCATCTTTTGCGTTACATGTACCCACTAATGTATGGCAGATTGATCTTTTATACAACTGTATCTTGTCTTCTACATTTGAACCTATATCATACTAAAAAACACACCAGAACATCCCAATAACCTATTAACTTAAAACAAACATGCAAAATTATGTACATCTTCAAATAATGATTTTTAACCCTCCTGATAGTCACAATTGTCCTTAATCCACAGCTGCATCCACAGGCATTACCTAACATAAAATTTAGGTTATCCATGCTAAAGCAAATGCTCCAGGCTATGCTCTCAGTTGCACTGGTTATCTCTTCTTTTCTTACCTCTGCTCCTCCCGATGTGAAAAACAGCTTGTATATTTTCACAAAAAATAACTTTTAGCTTTAAGAAAAAGTGAAATGACTATGTTAAATAAAACTAAAGTATGCACTGTTATAGCAAATGCTGTGAAATAATTAGGCTGCTAGGAAAACTATCTCTTATTTACTTCAAATAATTTCAGACTTTATATTTTCCTGAGCTGCTTGCCCTTCTAACTTTTAATTTTACATTTCCTCAGCAAACAATGCTCAGACCTCTCAATATTAATTGCTTGTACCTGTAGTCAGCTTGAATCCATGGAAACATATGAACAGAATGGACAGCTGTCCTAAGCTGCAGGCTTCTCAACTCATACTGGATAAAGGAGCTTTAATCTCACAACTGACTATCGATATTCCATGATTGCTGTGATAAATTTGCTTCTATTCTACCTGTTGTTCATGGAATAATCATTTTTTATAAACACTATACTGTCTCGAATTTTTAAGACTCTGTTTTTTTTTCCACAGTTTCCTCATGATCTTTCTTTTAATATGATTGCATCTTTACTACTACAGGTCTTGACTGCTTTTTGATGGCTAGATTGATTAGATTAGCATGCGCTTAATGTGCCCTTTCAATTAATAAATTGTGCAGTGGAATACAAGTTCAGTTGTTTGTTTTTGCTTTCACAAATTAATACAGTTGTGCCTTCCAGTTTCTCTAATACAGCAGAAAATCTTAGGTTTCCTGTGTGTACTCTGATCTCTAACTCTACCATTTTTGAAACAACTCTTATTGAAAAGTTTCATACTCAGCCAGCCATTTCTTCATCTTGACCTCTGACTTTTGCAGTTTGATCAATTCATCTGAATCTTCCATTTTTCCAGCCTTTGTTATTTGAGTTGATATACTGCTTCAGTATTTCATTGATTTAATAAGCTCTGAGTACATTTGATTATTTTTCTCCAAAACTACTGGAATCCATGTCTTGTACCAAACCTGTAGCTTGAAATTTTTTTTTGAACAGCTGCAGAATTCTTCCCAGTCAGTGTTTTCTCTAAACCTTTTCTAATTGATTTTCTTTCAGGCTCTTGGTTTCTTTGTTGGCATCCAGGCTGGACTTACTAGTCAATTTTACTGAAGTTGGCATAATTACAAGCCCATGTTTCTTAGTTTCTTTTTTTATACTGGCAGGGTTGAAATTAAGCTGTTGATTAGAGTGCAGCCATCTTGGAATCTCATCTCGGAGAAAGAGAGAGATATTTATAATGTGTTGTGAAAACACTGGATTAATTAAAACTGTCATCAATATGACATGAATCCTTCATATAAAGCATGTCAGTCTTTCACAAAATAGGTTACAATTTTAGCCTATTTTTCCTATCCTCATTTTCCTGCCACCATTTATGCTCACTTCTTCTTCTTTAGTTGTTATACTTTCAACATCTATTCTCCATAAATTGTATATACACCAAATTCCTCCCTCTTTACCCAGCTTATTACTCTGCATACAATTTCACTAAGCAAATTAAATTTAATATGAATTTTGCTATACATTTTATGAAACTGCTGTGCTGGCCATCTATCTACTGTAAATAATGCATCACATGTTTACAAATTTAAACTTCTGTCCCATCTTTAAATTGTAAATAGTTGTTGCTTTATCACTCAAAATTTTATTTAACTATTTGTTTGATCTGCATATCATTTTTGTGGTGTTTTCCTATACATTTTTAATCTAAGTGCATTAGTATCAGAAAAGATGAAGGATGAAAGGGAGAAAGGTGCAGAAAAAGAGGTTCCATCAGCACAGGGCAGTAGAGTGCTAGTGATTTATTTATTTAGTATACATACCATGTCTTATACTGCATTTGCAATATAATATTAATCCCCAAAGACCCACTCTCCAAAGGAGCACTGGGAAAATGGAAACTAAGCAAAGGAAGGGAATAAAATTGCAGCAGACTTTCTAACAGAAGTTATGCACAGAAAGACTGAAAGTGCCATAAGTCCAATATATGGCAAAACAGTGTATGTGTGTGTTGTGGGGGATGAATTGTAGACTTATCAAAGTCTAAGAGCCATTATTTTTTACAAGAAGTACAACATGAAGGACAATATTTCAACCTTTATGACAAACAACGCAGTACTTGTCATGAAAAAAGGATGTGTGTGTGTTTTGTATAAAGAAATGCACATGTATGGAGCATTCTTTTCAGAAGATGTGCAATCAAAAAGCAGTGGTGGACCATAAAAGGATATGAAAGAACTATAGTAAAATATTTGTGACATGCAGGAAACATTGTGATACTAGGTAGAAAAAAAAACTTGAGATCTAATATAATCCTTACCAGTCTGCAACTCAATAACTTTTAATTGCTATTGGTTTTATTATGGCTCATAGAATGGCAAAAACACAAATCATCAGAAATACCAAAAAAATAACGTCTAAAACACAGCAGTATGGAAATGTTAACTTCAAATATTTTTGCAGTGAGGCAAGTCCCCCTGCACCTCAGAATGCCAGAGGGAAACCACCACCCAATGTATATGCCAACTCCACCATTGTACCAACCTGAAGAAGGGAGAAATCTCACAAAAGGTGTAAACCTTTGCCAGTGTAAACTTAGGAATTGCACTGACAATGATTTCCCATGGAAGAAGGCACTGTTATATTCTTTGGCATTTTTCTCTTTGAGTAAATGATGTTTGAGGAATTTCACCTTGACTACCTGTAGATGATCAAATGTTATTAAACTGCAAAGTCAAAACAGAATGAATCATATGAACATTGACAATACACAAATTAAATCAGTAATGAGAAATGGGAAATGTACTTTCTCAAAGCATGATGTATAAAACAAGACATATTTTTCTGAAATTTATCAGAGATGTTGTAATGTGTGGAAAATTGTTCAGGAAGCATGCTATTATTTCTTAACCAAATAGTGATGATGAGAAAGGGAAAATGTGTGAAACTAATGTTTGACATCTGAAGTTGATCTTTTTAAAAAGATTGTGCAAAGTCATTTATACTTAGATTAAAACTGATGTTATCATTTCAAAATGCTTTCAAAATACAAGGTATTGTGCAAGCTGTAGAACACAAGTGAAACAATAAGAATTGTTTTTTATTTGATGTGTGCAGAAATGCCTTTCAACTGCACAGAGTTATCTAATTATGATTGCTTTTCTTCCACTGAAGTTGCAGATAACATGCAGATATATTTAAAGATAAAATGGTTCAGACACCTACTATTTTTATAAAATACAACAACAACATCAAAAGACCAACTGGTTTATGTGACAAGAATCATCCTGTTAAAACAGAATCAATGTTATCATAGTCACATGGAAAATAGTTAGAAAATGCAGTACATTTCTGTTGCCCATTTGATAACATTACAGAATTAATAAATTGCTTTTCATTGAATAATATCTAGCTTGCTATAATTTAAAGTTTAGCATGCATGACTGAAAATGAAATATATAAACATGGCTTTTGCCTGCATACCTCGTGTATCCTGAATCAAGCAGCATGTTTTCTCACTATGTTTTTTTTTTGTTTGTTTTTCTAATAGTTGATCAAACAGATGTGAAGACCTTAGTATGAGACAGTATGCTAGTTGGTCACATGATTAACTTGAGCAGAATTGTGCTTGCTATTTGGCAAAAAATAATTTTAGTCAAACATTTTCTCATAAAAAAATAAATGTAATGATTAAGATATATGCATGCAGTTGTTAAGTGATAAAAGTTTCCGATTACAGATATGATTTGATGCACTCTTAATATCCTGAACATTGTTTCAGATGTTTGTATTACTGTGATGGGGCACAAAACTTATGTATAAGGACAAAGGCACACACAGACATTGTTCATAGGTTAGTACTAAGCTAACTGCCCTTGCGAGCCATTTTAAGCCTAGCCAATTATCCTGTGTGAGACGCAAACCCTGCACCTGGAGCTTGTAAGGCAAACACCTTACCATTAGGCCACCCTCCCACAAACGCACAAGTTATTTCTTTGTGAAACAATATAAAGTACCCTTTCTCTTATCTGCTTTTTTCTGCATTTCACCACTAGAAGGGTATGTTTTCTGTGCTACTTGGTTTAAGGGTATGTGACACCAGACTCATACTGCCCTTTGGTGTGTTACTTCAAGGAGGGGGGTCTTTACTGCTCAGGTAAGAATGTAGTTTATAATTTACATGCTGAAATAATATTAATTATATAATAAACAATGACATGAGCACAACTGCTGCAGTATATCTGCATTTTACCAAATGATCTGCAAAAGAGTATAGTGGCAGAAAGATCCTTTGCAGTATCACATAAGAGAATGGTTGTTAAAAATGAAAGTAGGACTCTCA